>NC_064630.1:356424463-356751130 GCF_023864275.1 Schistocerca cancellata | reverse complement strand
TTTGAAGTATATGTTATCTCTACTCTTCGTACCCTATCTGTTAGGTATGATCGAAACCAGTTGTTAACTACCCCTCTTATTCCTAATGCTTCTAATTTATTTAATAGAATCTTGTGGTCAACTGTATCAAATGCCTTAGGAAGATCCAAAAATATGCCTGTGACACACTAATCTTTATCAAGAGCATCAAGTACAACTTTTGTGAATTCTACTATGGCTGACTCCATATTTTTGCCACTTCGGAAACCAAACTGTGATTCGCTTAAATGATTGTATTATTCAGGTAACTCCTTAATCTGTATTTCATAATTGCTTCTATTATTTTTGAGAATGCTGACAGCAGGGAAATGGGCCGGTAATTTCCTATGTCTTCTGCATTACCTTTCTTAAGCAAAGGTACAACTCTTGCCTGTTTTAACTGCTCTGGAAATGTCCCTGATGTGAAGGATTCATTTATTATATTTGTTAAGGGGCCTTGTATAATCCCTATGCATTATTTCGGTACAGACATTGGCATTTCATCTGAGCCTACTGACTTTCTATTTTTTAGTTTTTGAATTGTTTTACTGACTTCATTCTCTGTGGTCGGAAGTAACATTATTGTATTTAGTGAAACATTATTTACAGGTGTTATATTTGTTTGGGGGAATTTTTGCTGTAACTTCCCTGCAATAGTTGAAAAATGCTCATTTACATAGTTTGCTAAGTGCTGTGGATCATTTATTACTTTATCCCCCTCCCTTAGCAGTATGTTATTCTGCGTTTGTTTGCCTCTCCCTGCTTCCTTTTTTATATCATCCCAGACTGCTTTGCTTTTATTCTCTGCATTACATATTATTTTGTCATTAAATGACTTTTTTGCAGCAATCAGCCCCTTCCTATAGATCTTTTTGTGTCTATAATAGAAATTTAAGAATTCTGGATCACTGCGAATCTTTTTCACGGAACTGAGGTTTATGTTTACATCTCCTCCTGTGTTCTTGTACAACTTTTTTGTAATAATTTGTACTCATTCTACCATAGTTGCATCTTCAGTTTCCAGAAAGACAAAATAAACATTACCATCCATCAAAAACTGTCTTTCTCAGAAATGTCATTTCATAAGTGTAATGATAGATTTTATCAATTTTACCAAAAGAAAACCTGAATGTTCTTTTCATAGGAAATTTCACTGTTGTTAAATCATATTTATTGAATTCTTGCCCATCTTTATCTTTTCCCTTGTTCATTCCTTCATTTTCATTTGACTTGTGCTGTTTTATATCACTATTCAGTGATATAGAGATAGAATCAGAATCATAGGATAGTTTCTCATGCTTTCAGCACTGCCATTATCACTTTCATTTAAGTCCCTGGCAATGATACCTTTTCTTGGAGTTAATGCTACGTGCTTGGCTCAGCTTGGCATTCTTTCTGTGTATGTTAGAGTGAATCCATTTCAAACCTATTTTGATGGCTGCTGTCCAGAAAACCTCTGGTGTGCCAGAGAATCTGTAAAATGACTTAATCAAGACAGAAGGGAAAAATTTCCTGCTTTTCTGAAACAAGGTAGAACATTAGATTTAGAAGTGAATGATATCTTTTCGAAGGCCCCTTTCAACAACCTAGGAAATTCCAATGTTTCTGTCACCCCTCTATTTGTCCTTTTCCAGTCATCTAGCACATATCTCCAGGCAAGTTTTAGAGGTCAGGTGGCCGACATAAATGAATAGAGCTAGGTGGTAGAAGCACAGGCTGAATATCATGTTCTTGGCCCTGTGTTATAATGTTAAGTGACAGATGGTTTGAGAAAAAGTCACCTATAATCACTTTCAGTTCATCTAAATGCCAGTTATAAGGCAAGGCAATTAATCATGATTCACACATTGTTAGGTCAAATCAGCCACTTACATTCCTATTATAACCTGCTCAAGTTAAACCTCCTTCGGTCCAAAAATAGAAGAGATGCTTTTCCCACTGCTATCATTACAGTGACACTTGAACTATGAACAGTTCTTCCAGGATGCCTTGTATCTGGCTTCACTACTACTTTCACTGGTCCAGGATCGTCAACAAGTTGGTCTCATCATGGCTTATAGTTCTGGAGTGAGGAACACTATTCAAGGACACTACCTGTTTCTCAGGTAACTGTTGCCCTTGCCCTCTTTACGTTTTTACTTATTCTAATGGTTAGTTCCTTCTTTCTTTTCAGAAATCAATTTTACCTACTCCTGACTAGGTGGATTGTCACACAATATTTTTTAGATCTGCATTGTTCGATTAAGAGATACCTTTATGATGTCCCTAACATCATTATTCATTAGAGGAAACCTCTATTTCGCACAACACAATATTCATGCAACTGGTTTTGTTTTATTCACTATTGGGTCATGCTGGTTGGCCACCTATTTTATATTTATCCAAAAGAATAGACACTATTGATTCTGCTGCCTCTACAAATCAAGACACAAAGACATTAAGGCAATGACAGCCAATGATCCCTTCAGTGCAGATGCACACCAAGCTTGAACTCTTACAGGAATCGGTGAGGTAATGAGCAGGGGCACTACAACAGCAGTGTGTGGTATAAGTTGATAATTTGGGTCTGACAGGAGACGTGCTAAGGTAGTCTATGTTCTTATGGTGACCACAGTGTCCATATGGCGTAGTGGTCAGCACATCTGCCAAGTGAACAGGAGACCCAGATTTAAATCCCAGTCTGGCACAGATTTTCAACTTTCACCATTGACATAAATCAGTGCCCACTGGCAGCTGATGTCTTCAGTTCCTTTGTATCTTTATCTTATATTTATATCTGTTCTTAAGTTTGTATGTCATTTAATGTTGTATAAGGAAGTGTGTATCATGCTGAAGCTTTGCAAATGCTTAATGATCCTGACAATCGTCCCAGCTTTTAGAAGAAATTCACAGTTGTAGTTAGATTTATGGGTTGGTCCTAGAATGTTCTTGTATGCTTGCATGATGTGATTCACCCTTCGGAATTGCAATTTCGCTTTTAGGCATGTATGGCGTCTATTTGGTAGTCACAATGAACAAAAACAGTAGCACTTGAGATGTTCATATGAAAGTAAAAATATTACAACTTATTAATTACACACCAGAAGTACAAGATGTTAGCCAATGTTTTCTAACTGATGTATTTACTTCAAAGAGTGCAGCACATGAATTACATTTATGGACAGTGCTATTTGTTGGTACCACATACTTCAACAAACCATTGTTAGAGGCAAAGGAGTAAAAAATTCATGACAATGGTCAGCTGCAGCATTCTTGTTAAGATGCCATGCTCAGGTATCAAAATGTTGAAAAATAGGTAAATGATCAAATTCACCTCATTTCACAGTACTTATCTTCATGAGCATAAATTCCAATACTGCTGATATACACATTAAATTAATGAAATGTGGAATAATAAGAGTGAAAGACAGTGTCACTCGATATATAAAACTTGCAGAATATGAATAAAAAGGCCTTTGATCGCAAATTTTTTCATTAATTTTATGACAAGGTCAATCTATTCAATCATCATAAAACCTGTCTATCACTTTAATAAGTTTATAAACCATTAAAAAAGTTGCATGTAAACCATAAAAATTCATTAGCCAAGGCAGGCAGCATCAGTAGGTGGAAAAACACAACAAAACTAAAATAACCAAACAGCATACTGCTGATAGTCATTACAGTAAGGACCAGTTGTGATGTTTATCACAGTTTTATTATATTTTTACATCTGTAGATGGCACCTATTTTGGCTACAAGTTCTTTTATTGTTTGTATTCTAGTTTAGAGTGACTGACATATCTGACAATGATCTAATACACTGAACGAAAAATAAATCACAGCACAAAAAAATAAAAATAAAAAAATAAAAAAAATAAAAAATAAAAAAAATAAAAAATTGTAGATTAACGAAATTTTGGGACTACATTTGTCTAGGTAACTTATTGAAGTGATTAACATTACAAGATCACCAGGTAATGTAAGCAAGAGGTAAACCATTGCAAATGTTGAATGCTGGTGCAACCACCAGAATGTTGAACACAAGCATGCAAATGTGCTTGCATTGTGTTGTACAAATGCTGGGATACCAGTTTGTGGAATGGAGTTCCATGCTTTTTGTGTTTGTTTGGTCAGTACAGGGACAGTTAATGCTGTTTGTGGACAACAGTGCAGTTGTAATCTGTTGATATCCTATATATGCTGAATTGATCTGGTGATCGAGAAGTCCAGGGCAGCATGTCTATACATTGTAGAGAATGTTGGGTTACAACAGCGGTAGGTGGGTGAGTGTTATCCTGTTGGGAAACATCATCTAGAATGCTGTTCTTGAATGGCAGCACAAGAGGTCAAATCACCAGGTTGACATAAAAATTTGCAGTCAGTGTGCAGGGGATAAACCTGAGAGTGCTCCTGCTGTAATACAAAATCGCACTCTGGACGATAACTCCAGGTGTAGGTCCAGTGTGTATAGCATGCAGACAGGTTGGTTGCAGGTCCTCAACTGATTTGCTTCTAACCAACACACAGCCATCACTGGCTTTGAGGCAGAACCAGCTTTCATCACAAAACACAACAAACCTCCACCCTGCCGTCCAATGAGCTCTCACTTGACACCACTCAAGTCACAGATGGTGGTGGTTTGGGGTCAGTGAAATGCATGCTACAGGGTTTCAGGCTTGGAACTGTCCTTGAAGTAACCAATTTGTTACAATTTATTGTGTCATTGTGGTGTCAGCTGCTGTTATAAAATTGCTGCTCCAGATGCAGTATGATGCACTAGAGCCATATGCTGAATGCAGTGGTCTTCCTTCTCAGTAGTGCAACGTGGCGGTCCAGAGTCTGGTCTTCTTGTGACTGTCCATTCTCATGATGACTGCTGCCAAGTCTAAATTCCTGCCAAGTCTTTCTACAGTATTGCAGAAGAAACATCCAGCTTCTCATTGCCATATTACATAACCTTGTTCAAATACAGTGAAGTGTTGATAATAGTGTTGTTCCGTTGAAGGCATTCTTGACTAACACCAGCTTACTGCAACCAGTCTCAAAGGTAACTAATGCTCACGACCATTACAGTGTGTATTTAAAGTAAACCTGGTTTGCATTATCATAGTGGTACTATTAGTGCCACTCTTATGTGACCCATGTGAAATTTGAATAGACATCTTTCAGATGTGGAAACACACCTATTATGTGGACGCTATATCATGGCAGTTTTAGGTGGGGAGTGTTTTGAACTATGGTTGCGTAAGACACCAGTAGAGGTGCCAACCACAGCAAAAAGTTGAGCTGTAGCTACTGCAAAATGATTTGTGTGCTCCAATTTGCTTTGTGTTGTGTATTGCTTGTTTTTTTTCCCTTCTTATTTTGAAATGAGCAAAGAGACTACTCTTGGTATATAAAGGGATTCAAATACGACTCTCACCACAACAAAAGGAAACAAAAATCCTTAAGAACCATTATATCAGTTCTGCTTTTGTTTAAGCCCAGAACGTAGGATGGTAGCCCGTCAAGATGGAGACAGGGCTTCTTCCCCAACACCACTCCTCTGCCCTCATGCAGTCTAAGATCTTGTTTGTTTACAGTCATGGCTGGCTGCCATGATATACTGTCTGCATAATACCAACATTTTTTTATGTTACACAACTTCTTCTTGGTGTTGTTATTTTTTTCTATCAGTATAGTTTGAAACCAGCCATAAAATAAAAAAAAATTGCAGTCAAAGATTACTTTATATTCTTCAAGTCCATCAAAAGCATAAAAAAAGGGTAGGGCCACTCTTGCATTTGATCTGAGTGACCTGTCCCTTCTCTCCAACCTTCCCAGTTCTATATCACTTCCCTCCATAAGAAAGGAATTGACTTTCCAAAAGCTAGGAAAAGCTTTCACCTACTGTTAATATGTGTATTGGGAATCCTGGAATTCAACCTCACTGAAGTATGTACTGGCTAATCATTCTGTCTTCTTATAATTTTGCTGTTTGTAGTAAGACATATAACAAACATCTATTATCCATGCTCTATGTACTCCTGTTTCAGCAGTATGACTAGATTCACTGGATAAGATATTGGTGACTGCTTTAAAAGAGCACACTTGTCACTTTGCATTGCAACAAATGGTATAGAACTTGTACTTGGTGGTTTTCTGGTTTAGATGCATTATAAATAAACACAAATGACTCATAGTATAAGATCACCATCAGGGTACTGCTGATGGTCCTTACAGTATTGTTTATCATAGTTTCATTGTATTTTTACACCTATTCATGGCACCAAGGTACAAGTTTTGTATGGATTATAGATTAGTTTGGAGTGATAGACATATTTGGTGACGATTGATAGATTGAAACTGGTCATAAAATTAATGAAAATGTTTTGCAATCAAACGCTGTTTTACACGTATTCTACAAGTTTTATACAGGGTGATTCAAAAAGAATACCACAACTTTAAAAATGTGTATTTAATGAAAGAAACATAATATAACCTTCTGCTATACATCACTACAAAGAGTATTTAAAAAGGTTTTTTTTTCACTCAAAAACAAGTTCAGAGATGTTCAATATGGCCCCCTCCAGACACTCGAGCAATATCAACCCGATACTCCAACTCGTTCCACACTCTCTGTAGCATATCAGGCGTAACAGTTTGGATAGCTGCTGTTATTTCTTGTTTCAAATCATCAATGGTGGCTGGGAGAGGTGGCCAAAACACCATATCCTTAACATACCCCCATAAGAAAAAATCGCAGGGTGTAAGATCAGGGCTTCTTGGTGGCCAGTGATGAAGTGCTCTGTCACGGGCTGCCTGGCGGCCGATCCATCGCCTCGGGTAGTTGACGTTCAGGTAGTTACGGACAGATAAGTGCCAATGTGGTGGCGCTCCATCCTGCTGAAATATGAATTGTTGCTTGTTCGAGCTGAGGGAACAGCCAATTCTCTAACATCTCCAGATACTGTAGTCCAGTTACAGTAGCACCTTCGAAGAAAAAGGGACCAAAAACTTTATTGGCTGAAATGGCACAGAAAACGTTCACCTTAGGCGAGTCACGTACAACTAAATGAAACTTTATAGCTCCCTTAATTCGCCGACAGATAGTGCTTAGCTCTGCCTTTTGTCGTTGCAGAGTTTTAAATTCCTAAAGTTGTGGTATTCTTTTTGAATCACCCTGTATATTGAGTTGCTGTGTCGACCACATTTCCTCTATGCCTAATAGGGTGTAGGAAAACCATTGACATCAAAATAGCTACCAGTCATCTTGAAATGGATAAATACAGGTCTTGTATCATCAGAGGAATCTTATACCATTCTTCCTGCAAAATAGTGTGAAGTTCAGTTAACGATGATGAAAGTGGATAGCGATCATGCACTCTTCTCTCCAAAGTGGACCACGAAGGCTGAATAATACTGAGATCTGTCAATTCTGGAGGCAGGGGAGATGCGGCATTTCATCCTCATGCTCACAAAATCAGTCCTGGATGATGCAAGATGTGTGAACGGGGGCTGTGTTGTCTTGGAACATAGCATCATCATTGGTAACAAAGTTTGTACCATGGCATGGACCTGATCAGCCAAAATGGTCACATAATACTTGGCAGTAATGTGACATTGTGGAGTAACTATAGGGCCCATGGAATAAAACACTGTGGTTGCCCAAATCATCATGGAACCCCCTCCATGTTTCATTCTTGGGATGTAAAATTGACCAGAAGTTGGAATCAGTGTGAAATGAGATTCATCTGACTAAGTAACATTCTTCCATTGCTTCATAGTTCAGGTTTTATGGCTTTGGCACCACATTTTTTTGTTTCAGGCATTTGCATCACTGATGTGTGCTTTTGAAATTCCAGCTTGGCCTGCAGTTCCCAGCTTATGGAGCTCTGTTTGTGTTATTTTGGAGCTGAAAGTGTGTCATGATGTTTTTCTGTTTTCCCTGATACATGGTATGAATCTTCGATATGGTGCCTCTTGAAACATTTCAACTACCTTGATTATGGAAGCACCCACCATATGAGCACCAGCAATTTACCCATGTTTGAACTCACTTAGCTCTTACAACCACACAGAACACTGTTCAGACCATGACTGGCACTTGCTATGTATTGAGTACATTGCACAGATGCTGTTCATAATTGAGTACAACAGTGCAACCTCCAGGTTTGGTTAGCACCTGCATTTATGTTCAGCCACGCATTCTCATGATTATTTCATATTTTTGCCCACTCCCTGTATGTCATTTCACACCAGAAACTCTGCCAGTGTAGTTTATTTTTGTATGTTGTTTGGCATAGGCGAAATCCAGTGGTGATAAATCTGGAGAAAACTGAATCATGTCTCATTGTTCCACCCACTGATTTGGAAATTTGTCAAGAATGTAAGCTCGTAGGACTCAGTGACACTTTTAGTTGAAAGTAAAATTCATAATTTCTATTGCATCTAAAAATGGTGAATAAGACAAATATATTACATGTTCAAACAATGGAAATCCAGGTTGTAATATCAACAATGCAGGAAAATGTAAATTGGTATTTAATGTAAAGATGACATGTTAAGTTGCTAACAGGAACAAGTAAAAGACACATAAGTGTTCATCCACTGCCTTCGCCAGGAAAAAGAAAAAGAAACACACACCATTCATTCACACAAGCAGCAATCTAGGAGGGATGGGGAAGGGAAGAGATAGCAATGTACAGGTGGAGGGAGAGAGGAACACTGGCAGAGTGTGCAGGGACTAGACTGCCAACAGTCACAACATCAGGAGACGGTGGGGCATGGAAGCAGGGAAAACGGAGTGAGAAAGGAGAGGCATGGAGAAAGATGAGAAGGGGGGGGGGGGGTGCTTTGACAGAGGGTGGCACACAATGAGGGATAGGAGAAGAGAATGAGTAGGAGATGATAGGACAGTGGGGTTGGAAACTGTTGCATAGAGGGAGTGGGGCAGCATGTTACTGTGAGTTGGGGCCAGGGTAATTAGGGGAGCAGAGAATGTGTCATAAGGATATCTCCTATCTGCACAGTTCAGAAAAGCTGGTGGTGGAGGGGAGGATCCAGTTGGCTCGGGCAGTGAAGCAGCCATTGAAATAAAACATGCTTTGTTCAGCTGCATGTTGTACCACAACTTTGCTCTTGGCAAAGCTCTTTGCAGTTTGGCAGTGGTCATTCCTCCTGATGGACAGCTGGTTGGTAGTCGTATCAATATAAAAAGCTGTGCTTTAATTGCAGCAGAGCTGGTATATGACATGGCTGCTTTCACAGGTGACCCAGCCTCTGATGGGGTGTGGTCTTGCACCAGGATCTTCCACAGGGGATATGATCCTTGTGGCGAGGGGATGGGATTGAGAGTGGCATAGTATCATAGGGATGGACTAGGATGTTGTGGAGGTTGGATGGATGACAGAACACCACTTTAGGAGGCAATGAAAGGATCTCTGGTAGGATGTCACGTGTTTTAGGGCATGATGATAGGTAATGAAAGCCCTGGTGAAGGATGTGTTTCAGTTGTTCCAGTCCAGGGTGGTATTGGGTGACGAAGGGGGCACTCCATTGTGGCTTTTTCTTGGGGATGGCAGGAGGATCAGAGATGTGAGGGGGAATGGCATAGGAGATCTGTTTGTGAACTAGGTCTGGCTTATAGTGCCTGTTTGTGAAGGTATTGGTGAGACCCTCAGCGTACTGGGCAAGAGAGTACTTGTCATTACAGATATGGCAGCTTTGGGTGGCCAGGCTGTGTGGAAGGGATTTGTTGGTGTGAAAGGAAGGACAGCTGATGAAATGCAGGTACTGTTGGTAGCTGTTGGGTTTAATGTGGGCAGAGGTGTGAATGGAGCCATCAGAGAGGGGGAGGTCAATGTCTAGGAAGATTCCCGCTGGGTTGAGGAGGATCAGATGAATTAAGTGGAAAAGAAGATATTGAGATTATGATGGAATGAAGATAGGGTGTCTTGGCCCTGAGTCGAAATCATGAAGATCTCATCAGTGAACCTGAACTAGACTAGGGGTTTGACATTTTGCGAGGCTAGGAGGGTTCCTCTAGATGGCTCATAAACAGGTGGCTACCTGCAACTTGACATGTCATCTTTATGGTAAGTAGCATCCATCCTTTCATACATTGTTGGCATTACACATTCAAATGTGTTTGTATCTGCATAAAATACAGTGTATCAAACCACATATTTTTTCTGTAAAGTCCTCATCTTCTTGCACCATGCTCGGAAACAGTTCACCGTTCTATTGATGTCTCATTAAATGCCTGCAAAAATATCAAAATTATGCTGTTTTAAGAATGCTGTGTGTGACGATTCTACTGAACTGCCTCAGTGGATTTTTTAGGTAATATTTGGTGTTATATATGCACAGTTTTTCAACATTCTAGTTGAGGAAGCTGGGTTTGTTGCTTTGTGAAGTCTGCCAGATGTTATGTCATGTGCACCATGAATTTTGAACTTACAAAGAGTGCGTGAAATTGTTAGTTAGTTTGGTAGCCTGCTCCACAGCTACATCTCCATTTTATTTAAAATTTGACAACATTTTGTGTTTTGTAACATTAATTTAAAATTTTGTTTCTTTTTTCTAGCAATAATCATAACTTTTATTTATTGCCTTACAACTCCAACAGCAACACTAGTGAAATCCTTAAAAAAGTGTCATGCTACATATTTATTTATAGTAGTTCGTACATCTACATAGATATTATCTTTTAAAGTCCGTACAAATTCATTTTGCATCCTTGGTAAAGGGATGATAGTTATCCTGTATATTAATAGTCATGTAACACTCTTGTCTCTCTCCATCCCCATTATTTTGCGTGTGTGTGGGGGGAGGGGGGGAAGGGGGGGGTGGTTGGGTGTTTGGTTGGTTGGTTGGGTAATTGGGTGGCTGAGTGGGTGCTGGTATGCATGTGCACGTGCACGTGCGTGTGTGCTCAGACATGCACATGCGCACTCATGCGTGCATATGTGGGAGGGGGCTTTACCTTTATGTATAGCCTGATCAAACTCATGAGCAAAATATTTGTTATAACAACTGGATTTTAAAAATGTCTTTTGCAGTGAAGCGGAAGTGAAACTGTTTGGTACTGTTATTGATGAGGATGACAAAGAATTGTCTGTATTGATGACCTCACTTCAGCTTGACCATTTGAAGCAGCCTTCAGAGCCAGAATCACTTTCACAGGTATGTTTGGAAAGAAAGTACCAGACTATAGATTTGCCACTTTAAGACAGCAATCTGCTGCAAGTATAAACAAATGAGAGCCTACACATTAGAGGAAAGAGGAGTGGTGTTGGGGAGAGGCCCTGTCTCTCTATCACAGGGCTGGCAGTCTGCATCCGTTAATCAGTGCATGTGTGAGAGTAGGTCTAACACGTGGTCATAGGGATCGCCAATGCCTTCTGGTGTGAGAGGAGTCATACCTGAACTCTAGGATGAAGCAGTATTAATCTCATCACTCATTTAAAATTAAGAAAACAGAACAATGTACAATGCACAACACAGAGCAAAGCAGAGTATATAAAGCATTTGGTAACACCTAACATGCAGTTTCTTGCTTGGGTTGACAGTGTTGTGGAGGTAGTTCAGGCCCAACATCTTCTGGTATCTTACATAACCATACTTCAGAATATCCCCACCTAAAACTGTTATGTTAAATTGTCCACATGTTACCTTTTTTTCTTTAAAAAGAATTGTGTAAAAGTGATTTTTATGCCTCAAGTTTTTATTTCTAATAAATTCGATTTTGAAATAGAATACAAGGGGGAAGTACATTTTATGGGGTTTCATCGTGACTTGTAACAGAAGATTTTCCTGTAAGGTCTTTGCAGCAGGTAGATTGGAATCGAAGAAAATTTGCTTAATCAATGGAATATAGCTACATTTTCAGATTGAGTGACTGGATTCTAATTGTTTTCGTTTTTTTTTTCATACTTAGCCTTTAGTAGAAAATTATGAAAACTATAAAGGGATGTTACTTAATTTAATTATTAAAAATTAGCGTTCTGTAGTTTTGGGTTTTGATTAGCACAGATTTTGTTTGGAGTTACTGGATTATTTTTCAAGACTACATAAATTTCTTGCATAACAGTAGGATTTGATTAACACTAAGTGAAACCATAATTGAAAGCACAATACACACACTCTCATCATGGAAATTGAGTGACCTACCTTTCCCTTTTAAACCTTCACCATTCTATCCCTCTCTTGTCCCCAAGAAAGGAGCTAATATTTCCAAAACACATGGTAGTTTTCTTGTACTTTTGTGTGTGTGTGTGTGTGTGTGTGTGTGTGTGTGTGTGTGTGTGTGTGTTGGCAGATAAGAATTGCCTTTGGAGGGTAATTACTAGCCCGGAATTCTGTCACATAATTTTCTAGTACAATTTCTGCAATTGGTGTGCTTTGGCAATACTAGAGGATTACTCTAGTGGAATAAGAAATGTCAAAGCAAAAATTATAGTATAGCTCTATCGTCTGTTTTATTAATTACATTTAATACTATAAACTTCCACATTTATCCTTGTTTCCTCTGGAAGCCTTCTCATCTACCCTCTTCTTTGTAAACATGCACTACTTGATCTAAAAAGGGGAGCTTATGGATTGGCCCTCTAATTTTCTTCATACTTGTAGAATATGAAGGACTGTGCCAGGACGGCTTTACAAAAAATCACCTACAAAGAGCTGAAGAGTTTCAAGTGCTCCAAGGTGTAAAATATTTCAACACTGTTGCCTGTAGATGAATGTGTAGCATGTAACTCTTGTGATTTCAAAATTGCTGGTTCAATTCTTGCCAGTAACAACTTTTTTTTGCTTTTATTTGAATTCTGTAACTATTATCAAATGGAAATTTTAATGAGAAAATACTGAATTATAATTTCTTAATAAAACAACACTTTTGAATACTACTAAACACATGAAAATGTGAGTATTCATAAATTTAAATTTGATACCTAAAAATCAACATCAAATAAAAAATATAATTCTTTAATTTCTAGAGATTGAACAATTTTATTGATATAAATACAATTCTTTTCACTTAACAGTAAGACATTTAGACATTTTTTAAAAAAAAAACATGATTCAATATGTGTTAATTAACATTTCAGTCTGATAATGGACATACAATGTAAATAATTTTTTTTTTTAATTTACTGCTTTCAAGAACTGAATGAGTGACTTCATGTTTAAAATAACCAGAAGCTATGCACTGAGCTACAGGTGGCTATTGTAAGATATTCTAAATGTTTTGTAATTAACAGTGCTCAGAAAGCTTCATTGTATGACTACTTGCATTAGGAAATTAATGTCTGGACACTGGTCTTAAAATCCTATATCAGTGAAGAAAATTGAAGGGAGGCTAGTCTGTCAAGACCCCTTGTGAGATCTAACAGTGGCTTGGTGCTCATTTCACTCAATCAAAGAGATGAGGAAAAAAAGAGAAGCATCATTTGAATAATGTTCAAAAAAGGCTTGAAAAGTAAAGTTGTGAGTTACACAAGCTTATCTGCCTCTTGCCTAATAATTTATAAAAATGAAACTTCAGCTTAACAATACACAAAGAAATGAATACGTGTAAATGGCTATGCCTATTTAACTGATTAAAAATTGATTGAAAAACATGTTCATTAAATCACAAAATGCACTGCATACAGTCACCATTAGTTTTTATTTGATCCATGACATCTACCTGAAAACAAGATTGTAAAAATCTCAAGTAGGCTATAGAATAAAAATAAATAACTTTGGCAACTAGTGTATTTCTCATTTAATTTTTACCATTTGCTGGCTTAACCTAAAATCCTCTATGGATGTTAGTAAATTAAAAGTATGTTTATTTGATTCTACACTGAAGTTTCTCACTTGTCAACTTTTTGGAAATGAATCAGTAATAGTCATTTCAAATACAGCTACTTTGTGATTCTCTGGTACATAGGGTGAATTCAGTGTCATGATGTACATGTTTTTTCATAGTGTATTTTCATATCTTATATAGGAAGCAACATCAACACACTCAACCTTGTCTGGTGGAACTTCAACAAGTAATGAAAAGATGATAATAACACAACAGACAGAAGCTGATCATTCTGATCATGCAATTAATGAGGCTATGGATTTTTCCATGTCAAATTAAAATTAAAAATGAAAAACTTAAAAGCCTTTCAAGTTTTTCATAGGTACGTAAGACTTGAAGTGTAAATGTGTATCTTATAACTTAATGTGAACAGTAGGATGCCAGTGGTCGTACGATGTGTGTGTGTGTGTGTGTGTGTGTGTTTTGGCGGGGGGGTGGGGGGGGGGGGGTGGGGGGGGGGGGTGAGACAATGTGCACGTGCATTCTTGCCTGTGAGCAAGCATGTAGGGTTGAATGGAGGTTGTATGCAAATAAATACTGAAAGTAATTTTACTTTCTGATGTCATGTACATTGTTGTGTATAATATTGTTTTAAAATCAAAACTAAATATTGTAATTTTGTATTACACAATATAATTGTAAACCATACTTAAGTAGATAAGGTATTGTCATAATATCTTTACATAAGTTGTGGCTGCTGTTTTAACTATAGATTCCAGAAAAAGCCTTACATTTGCGCAGTTATTTACATGTATAAAATAGTTTCAAAATGAAATTTTCAATATTTTTATGTGTGAATGAATGTGAGGAGACAGTCACAAAACATCGTTAGTTACCTTTAAGAGAGAACGATTTTCATCTTAAGAGGACCAAGGAATGACAGTCCTCTAATACATGTAATTTCAGGGTATGTTTTTACTTTTGGACAATATAATTGCCCAACATATACGACAGAATTTATAAGTTATCCATTGCAAAGTTAGCAGAAGTTTTTAAACATTAGACTGAAGCTATTTTTAATGAAAACAATGGGTGAATACCTCACTGTAATGAAGTAATTTGGCATGAATCACATTAATGACTGAAAGTTAAATAATTATGCATCTACGATTCATAGAGTTGAAACTGGGTAGAGGAATTGTCATCAGGAAGGCTGAGTTGAGTAGTTTGTTGAAGGTAACTGGAACAAACTGTAAACTGTCTTGTTTTTATTTACTGAAATTGAGATGCTAAGAAAGGAGAGACAACTGAAAATGTCCTTCAGTACATTTTTATTGCTTATAGTGGAATTAATAAGAACTAAGAATGTAAAACTTGTATTTGTATTTGTATTTTTTATTTGGTTCAGTAAATCTCAATCTACAGAAAAGCACATCAGTTTTTTTTAGCTCTGTCTTATAATTAAACCACTTTAACTAGAAAATTATGACTGAAAAGATGAGTAAATTAATGCAAATGGTTAAAGTCTTTACATGTTGCAAGCAGATACATTTACACAATATTTTTGTAAGTGATAAAGAATGTGGCTTACAAACTTAACATTAACTTTCTTAGGCTCTCAAAGATTTTGGAGGAACTCTTCCAGACTATAGAAGCAATGTATTAATAGATATTCTTTTAATACTGCTTTACATTTTTTGATCATTTATTACTTTCATTTCTTTTGGGAACTAATTATAAATATTTTACTGCAATGTAATGTTCCTTTTTGTACCAACTGGTCTTTATTTGGAGTGTATGAAAGTCAATTTTCTGTCTTGTGTTATGGTGATGAAGATTTTAATTTTTGAGGAGGGCAGTAGAATTTGTTATTGCGTGTGTCATAATAAACATTGCACTTTCAAAGAGGTAAATACATGGAAGAGGAAGAATCCCCTTCCTTTTCAATAATGGTCTGCAGGGTTTGTTCCTTTATATTCTGGACATCAGACTCACTTTATCCTTTGTATCCTGAAGAGTTTTAGACATGAACGAGCTATCTCAGAAAGTGATCCCATACCTCAGAACAGAATATGTATTGGGATAGTAAGCAGTCATTAGACAGTCCTTATGACAAAGGTTTTCAATCACTCCCATTAAATAGCACATGGTACTTAATCTCTTAAATATGAAATCAATGTGAGTATCCCGCCTAAGTTTATTTTGGATTCAGATCTCCAGAAATTTTGTATTAGCTACACTTGCAATGTATGTGTCCAATATCTGAATTGTTATATCCTCTTCACTGTTCCTCTTGACACGAAAATTTAATGCTACTTTTTACCTGTATTTTTTTATTAGTTTGTTTTGGCTGAACCAATTTACAACCTAGTTAGTATCTCAGATAGTGTTGTCTGTAACATTTGTGCAGTCTTCTGACTGACTAAAATGCATGTGTCATCTGCAAACTGGATAGTGCTATGACACTGTTTGGTTAATACTAAGTCATTTATATATATCAAAAATAGGATGGAACCCAGTATCGAGCACTGTGGTATGCCTTACTGTTCTTATTTGTATTTAGAATAGTGCCTGGTTGATTTGTCGTCTTCTTGAAATTGCATTTTTATTACTTGCTTTAGCCAGTAAGATATGATCTAAGCCAGTTGTTAGATGTACCTCTGATACAATACTATCAAGTTTTGGCAGCAGTAGGTTATGATCTATGATATCTAAGGCCTCAGACAGATCAAGGCATATGCCAGTTATTTTTTTCTCCACTATCTAGGTTTTGTAGCACTTCCCTCAGAAATTCAAATATTGATGTTTCTGTTGATTGGCCTTTCTGGAAACCATGTTGGGCTGTGGATAATATGTTGCACTTTTCTGGAAGATCTAGCAACCTCTTATGAAACTTTTTCTAACACAGATAGCAAAGCAGTAGGTCTGTAATGGGCTATCTCTTCTTTCTTACCATTTTTGAACAGTGGCTTGAGTTTCACTACCTTTAAACAAGGATGAAAGATTACAGCTCTGACTGAACTGTTGAAAAAGTGTGTTAATAGTACTGTGATGAGGTCACCTACATTTTTAAAGACATGATTTGGAATTGTTGAAAATTTTTAATTTACTGGTTGGGAGCACAGTTTGTTTAGAGTTGGATGGAGGAAAAATTAGGGAATCAGGATTTCTATTTGGTGAAGTAGTGGAATTCTCAAATGTTAGTGAACAATTACTCCATGGTATAAAACCACACAGTAATTGTTCACTAATATTTGAGAAGCTTCTGGATTTGTAATTTGTGTGCCGTCTTGTCCTAGCTGGAGGTTTACTTTTAGTATTTTGATAATAATAATAATAATAATTATTATTATTATTATAAAGAGTTAAGTGAAATTTACATCCATGAGTTCAAGTATTCTAGCAGATCATAGGAGTGGCTAAAAAAGTACTGCTTTATGCTGCTCTAAATATCTCCAGATTTTCACTTTCCTGCCTAGTGCCCACTAGAAACCTGTTATGGACTACTGCATCAATATATGAAACACCGATTTTGAACATTAGACAGGGATGTGTTGTCTACATGGAAATTATTTTTATTTCCAGTATTGTGGTTGTGAATCACACAGGTCATTCAAAATTTATTCTTGTTACCAACTGCAGTTAGTTAATCCATGCAAGGAGAATACTTTGAACACTACAATATTTTAGTTGCCCTAGGAGAATATTTTTATCTGTACAATCAAAGACTTTGGCAAAATCAGAGGAAATATCTAATGGGTAATTTTTGTTTGCTTTAATTCTTTTAGTATTTTGTTTGTGAGATAATTATGTCATGAGCTGTGCTGCTTGCAGTTTGGTGTACTACTTTGTGTCACTGGCTGACATGCTGTGGGCTGCTAGTTCAAAGCCAACCACCAGGAATTATTTGTTCTTTAGTATTTGTCATTTGTAGAGGATTCTTGAAATCTCTTGTTTGTAATGTTTATCTATTCTGGAATTTTCATTGTTTTATAAATGCCAGCACTCTCTGTACTGTAGTTAGTTCTGTTTTGGCTGTATGTTGGTATCAGTTATAAATGTGCCTTATGATTTGGATTTGATTGTGGTTTTGATGCAACATTGCTGCTGGGGAGGGCAAAGTACTTCAAAATATCTGCATCACATTGGCACCAATTAGGCAATGTGAAAGCCATTGCCTTTATGGACAGGACAAGCAATAGATTGTTCTCAAGTTTTGTTTATTCAGGAGACCAATGGATTCAGAAACAGCAGTAGGTCAGCTGCACATCAGGCATTCATCAGTGTTCTCCAGAAACACTGGTCAAGACCCAAAGAACTGACTGAAAGGGTATTGGTTGGCTAATAGAATAGGTGGGATGGATGTCATGATGTTTTTGGCAAATGTGTAATTTTACTTGGATAGCAAAGACCAACAGTGGTTTGAGAGCAATGAAAAGAACTTCAATAGCTGGTAGCAATTCCAGGCCAAACAGATGAAAACATTTAGTTACGATCAGCTGCAAGTCCACTTTACAGAAAAATAATTGAAGAACAGTGTCCAACATGAGGGGAAAATGACACAATCGTATATACAGATTGGTTTGGCCATAGGCCATATTGTGAACTAAAATATGAAAGAAGCTCACAGTACTTCACACTTCACAGGACATGTACCAAGCATGTTCATACACTTTGTTTTGTCCCAGAGTATCTTGTGTGACAGTTCTTCCTTTATACAGTTGCTCTGCTAACTGCCCTACCAGCTGTGATATGCATTGTTTTGATAGCCTTTCATGTGTGCTAATTCATTTTATTCCATATTTTTTAAAAATTCAATGCAGCTGAGAACTGTGCTCCTTGTCTTTTAATTTTATATAATTACAACCTTCCTTTTCCTTTTCTTTTAGAGCCATTTGAGGAAACATGAACCAGGTGAAACACCTTATTTGTAATAAAAACAACTTTGGAATCAAGACTGCCTCTGTATATAAATATGCCAGTATGTTTTCATTGTGGATGCCCTGGACACATTGTATGCTACTGCAGAAAAAAGAAGACACATGTTCAATAACTGTTACACCACAAGACATAAACCATCGCAACAGTCCTATTCATGTGAGTCAACTGCAGACAATTTTATTGACCTGTGGGATGAACCCTACAGCCATACTCTGGATGAAGACATGCTTTGACACACCGTAGTCACACCTCGTTACTGTACAGAGGTACCACCCACTCACCTACTGCTGAATTCAGGAAAACTAAGTGAGGCAACCATCTACACAGGTGAAGCCACATCAGGTGAAAATCTTTTGTGCACAACAGTCACCAAGAAGTCAGGAAGTATCATTGAGGTCATCATTGATGACCCATTTGTCTGGGTGCTAATCAATTCAGGGACTTTATTTTCTGTAATTCTGAATGCCTGTCATTTTCAACTACAAAAGGTTATGTTCTGTGATATGAAAACAATGGTGGTGGTGATGTTTGGTTTGTGTGGTGCTCAGCTGCGCAGTAATCAGTGGCCCTACAAAGTCCTAATTTGTACACAGTCCAATTTTTACACAATCCAATCTATCCACTGTCCTGAATGATGATGAAATGATGAGGAAACACAAACACCCAGACCCCAGGCAGAGAAAATAACTAATGCGTCCGGGAATCAAACCCAGGACCTCGTGAGCCACAGATAACAATGCTAGCCACTTGACCATGAGCTGCGGACAAAACAATGGTACTAAAAGTACCAATGGGAAACATGTCTAGCTGACAGGAACATGTATTGCAACAATAACTATCAATGAGAGAATACAGTCCCTTGAATTTGTCGTTTTAGCAGACTGTAGTCATAAGGTTCTTCTCAGATGGGACTTCTTGCAGACATCAGAAGCAGTCATAGATTGTGGAAGATCAGAACTCTAAATTGACGAACCTATTACAACAAGCATACGGAACAAAGATTGCACCACGCAGTTGTGTGCCATTGAATATTTTATACCTCCATCATCAGTGAGATGAGGTCCAAAGGTGCACAGTTAAACTGAGGAGCTCTTGCCAGTTTCAAAAACCCACTCACAGTCACAAAAGAAATCTGTATGCCAGTGATTATCATAAGCATTGTAGGTGCTCAAGGAGAATTTTGGATCACTAAATATAATGAGCAGCCTCAACTCATCTCTAAAGGTATGCACAGAGCGTCAGCTAAACTAGTCCACGATGAGCAGCTTACTACCATCAAGAATTGTGCTCTGCTGTCATTACAGGCAACGCAGGGTGGAAACTGTTATCGAACAGCCAATAGCAAACAGAAGCAGATACAGGGAAGTAACAGATTTTGTGACTTTTATAAGTTTCTAAGCCAACAGTGAACAGAAGCAGCAACAAGGAAGTAACTGATTTTGTGACTGAATTTCTAACCAGGAGCAAATTGTATAATTTCATCTGCAGGCTTTGATAGTTTAGTTTTTTGAGTTTCTGTGTGTTAATTTAATGCCTAATAGACACAGTTCTTATGTTTTCATTTGCATCAGAAAGTAAAGTAATTTTGTGACATATTACAAGTTCCTAATCAGGGGAGAATCATTTAGTGTCACCTGAGTGCTTCGATTGTTTAGTCTTTGAATCTCTGTGTATTAGTCTAATTTATTAGACACCGTTCTTGCATTTTGGTCATAGTCTACAGTAGAGTTCCATAGTATGAATCGATAGTCATTTATTCATTTGTTTTGAAAGCTAGTGACCAATGGTTGGTGGTAGTCAGCCAGTCAGATAGCTGCAACTGGCCAAGACAGAAGCAGCAACAGGTAAGTAACCAATTTTGTGACTTTTACGAGTTCCTAACCAGGAGTGAATTGTATAATTTCATCCATGTTCTTTGATAGTTTAGTTCCTTGAGCTTCTGTGTGTTAATTTAATACCCAATAGACACAGTTCTCACATTTTTGTTTGTGTCAGAAAGTAAACTGATTTTGTGACATATTCCAAGTTCTTAATAAAGGGTGGATTATGTAGTCTCACCTGAGTGCTTCAGTAGTTCAGTTTTTGAATCTCTGCATATTAATCTCATTTAGTAGATGCAGTTCTTGCATTTTCATCAGGGTCTATAGTAGAGTTCCACAGCATGTGTCGATAGTCCGTTTGCCTGGGTAGTGTAGTTTTCCACAGTCCTTAGCATGGATATGGACTGTGATTGTTGTGTGTGGATGTGAGCCAAGTTAGTGCCACTTCACTCTCAGCTCCAGGCTCTGATGGCTTTGGTTACACAGCTTGAAGCTGCAGTGGGTGGGCACCACTATTGTGGGCCAGCCATGAGGATCCAATGGACGTCCAGCACGTCAGGGTCCTCTGAGCACAGGTTGCAGCCAACTGTAGGTGGTGGCTCATGTCGGTACCAATGGTGTGTGTCACTTTGGATTGGAAGAGATTCTCTCTGGTTTTGAGTGGCTAACAGAAGTGGTATAGGCTGCCAGTCTTGCTTGTGAGATGAAAGCACAGCTCACCATTTGCAGCATAGTTGACAGGACCGATTGTGGACCTCTGGTACAGAGTCAAGCGGAGGGTCTGAATCAGAGGCTCAGATGGTTCTGTGACTGTGTATGCTGCAGATTCCTTGACACTCACAATGGGGTGGTTGGATTGTGAGTTCCACTGAATAGGTCAGGAGACCACTATACGCAGGAGGTGGCTACACAGGTAGCAGGGGCTGTGTGGTGTGGAGTGGGCAATTTTTTAGCTTAGAGGGCCTCGGGAAAACACAAAAAGGGCTCCAGTCACAAAGGGTGAGCACCAAATACAGGAAGAACATAGATACAGGAACCATTGATATAACAGTTGTAAATTGTCTTAACTGTGTTGGGAAAGTACCAGAACTCCAAGCACTGATAGAAAGCCCTGATGCTCAAATTGTTATAGGCACTGAAAGATGGCTAAAGCTGGAGATAAGTCCAGCCGAAATTTTTGCAAGGACCTAATGGTGTTCCGAACGAATAGAGTAAACCGAGTTGGTGGTGGCGTGTTTGTTGCTGTTAGGGGTAGTTTAGCGTGTCGCAAAATTGAAGTAGATAGTGTCTGTGAGTTAGTATGGGCAGAGGTCATTCTTGGCAACTGGGATAAAATAATAACTGGATCCTTTTAACAACCTCCCAATTCAGACGATACAATTGCTGATAGGTTCAAAGAAAACTTGAGTTTGACTCATGCAGTTACAGTTGGTAGAGACTTTAATTTGTTCTCGGTTTGTTGGCATAAATACATGTTTAATTCTGGAGGTATGCATAAAACATCATTCAAAATTGTGCTAAATGCATTATCTGAAAATTATTTTGAGCATTTGGTTCTTGAGTCCACGCGAATGGTAAATGGTTGTGAAAACACACTTTACCTCTTAGCAACAAATAATCCTGAGCTAATAACGAGCATCAAAACAGATACAGGATAAGTGAACACAGGGTTGTTGCCATGAAACTGAATATTGTAACCCCCAAATCCTCCACACATAAATGAAAAATATACCTATTCAAGAAAGTAGAAAAAAATTACTTAACGTCTTCCTGAGAGACAATCTCCACTCCTTCCAAATTAACAATGTCTGTGTAGCCCAAATGTGCCTTGAATTCAAAGAAATAATACATCAGCACCAATTGAGAGATTTATACCAAATAAGTTAACAAATGACAGAGCTGATCCTCTTTGTTACACAAAATGGGTCAGAACACTGTTGCAGAAACAATGAAAAAAAAAAAAAAAAAAAACATGCCGAATTTAAACAGATGCAAACTCTCCAAGATTGGCAATCTTTTACAGAAGTTCAAAATTTAGTGCGGACTTCAATGTGAGATGCTTATAACAGTTTCCACAACGAAACTTTGTCTTGAAACCTAGCCGAAAATCCAAAGAGATTCTGGTTGTATGTGAAGTATGCTAGTGGCAAGGCACAATCAATGCCTTCTCTGCGCAATACCAATTGAAATACTATTGATGACTGTGCTGCCAAAGCAGAGTTACTAAACACAACCTTCTGAAATTCCTTCACTGAAGAAGGTGAAGTAAATATTCTAGAATTCAAATCAAAAACAGCTACCAACGTGAGTAGCTTAAAAGTATATATCCTCGGAGTAGTGAAGCAACTTAAATCACTTAACAAATGCCAGTCTCCCATTCTAGACGGTATACCATTTAGGTTCCTTTCAGAGTATGCTGATACAATAGCTGCATACTTATCAATCATATACAACCGTTCGATCGATGAAAGATCCATACTCGAAGACTGGAAAGTTACACAGGTCACACCAATATTCAAGGAAGATAGTAGGAGTAATCCTCTAAATTACAGGCCCATATCATTAACGTCGATATGCAGCAGGATTTTGGAACATATATTGTGTTCAAACATTATGAATTACCTTGAAGAGAGTGGACTAGTGACACATAGTCAACAAGGATTTAGAAAACATGGTTCTTTTGAAACAAGTAGCCCTTTACTATCATGAGCTGTTGAGTGCTATCAACAAGGGATTTCAAACTGATTCCATATTTCTAGATTTCCAGAAGGCTTTTGGTGCTGTATCTCACAAGTGGCTTATAATCCACATGATTTTCTGTCAGAGAGGTCACAGTCGTAGTAACTGATGGCAAGTCATTGGGTAAAACAGAAGTGATTTCTGACATTGCCCTCTGCAGTTCACTATATGTATAAATGATTTAAGAGAGAAACGGAGCAGCCATCTTCAGTTGTTTGCAGATGATGCTTTTGTTTATCATCTAGTAAAGTCATCAGAAGATCAAAACAAATTGCAAAATTATTTAGAAACGATGTGTGTATGGTGCAAAAATTGGCAATTGACCGTAAATAACAAAAAATGTGATGCCATCCACATGAGTGCTAAAAGGAATCCGTTAAACTTAGGTTACATGATAAATGAGTCATCTCTAAAGGACGTAAATTCAACTTAATACCTAGGAATTACAATTACGAGCAACTTAAATTGGAAGGAACACACAGATAATGTTGTGGAAAAGGATAACTAAAGACTGCATTTTATTGGTTGGACACTTAGAGAATGTAAGTCATCTACTAAACAGACTGCCTACTCTATGCTTCTCCATCCTCTTTTAGAAAACTGTTGCACGGTGTGGGATCCTTACCGGATAGGATTGATGGATTACATTGAGAAAGTTCAAAGAAGGGCAGCAGATTTTGTATTAACGAGAAATAGGAGGAGAGTGTCACTGAAATGATACAGTATTTGGGATGGACATCATTAAAACAAAGGTGATTTTCGTTATGGCAGAATCTTGGGCAGGACAGAAATTAATGATGACTCTACCAAGTGGTGAAGTCATCGTTACGAAACTTCTTACATCAAATGTGTTGTGTATGAATAAGACTGTGAACAGTATTGAATTTACAAAAGAAGGTAAGTACATTGAAAGCCATGTCACAGATTTTGATACAGATGAGATAGAGTTTGAAAAGTTGGTAAATGAAATAGTAGCCGAAGCTAGAGAACTAACAGAAAACCAAAAACAAGATTTGAAATTATTTTTGTGGGAATATAGTGATGTATTTAGCAATATACCAGGTAAAGTAATTGGATACCAATGTACTTTACAGTTGAAGCCACATGAACCTTTCTTTACAAAACTGTACAGTATTCCAGTCTCGAAAAGGGTAGCAGTCAAGAAAGAATTACAAAAGATGGAAGTGTGTGAAATCATTGAGAGGAGTATAAGCCTTTATAATAATCCCTTAGTCATTGTAAATAAACCTAATGGGCAAGTCAGATTAGTACTAGATTCCAGACAGTTAAACAAATGTTTATACAGAGAAACTGACCACCCAGAGAACATCGATGAGTTGTTATACAAATTTTAAAATATCCAAATTATGTCAAGCCTTGACCTAACTTCAGGTTTTCATCAAATACCTCTTGCAATTAGTTCTAGAAAGTACACTGCTTTCTTATACAATGGGAGATGTTACCAGTATTGTGTAGTGCCTTTCGGATTAAACTCATCAGTCGCCGAATATATAAGGGCACTAGACTACGTACTTGGCCAAGAAGTTGTGTCAGAATTAACAATTTATGTAAATCATATATTAGTGTCAAATCAAAGTTGGGAGGATAATGTAAATTTGGTGTGTCAGAACTCAAATTCTTAGGTCATGTCATTACTAAGGAAGGGATAAGTGCAGATCCTGAGAAAATAAAATCTATCGTAAGCTTTCCATCTCCTAGAAACCGAAAACAATTAAAATCTTTCTACGGACTCTGTGGATTCTATCGAAAATATATAAATGCCTTAATGTAACATGTTTAAGCAACTTACTTAGAAAAAATGCTACATAGAATTGGTCTGAAGAGTGTCAGAAAGCATTTGATAGAATTAAGAATGAATTTTGTAAGAACAATCTTTTACACAGACCAGATTTTAGTTTGCCATTTTGTCTTCACACTGACAGTAGTGATTATGGACTAGGAGCAGAACTATTTCAGGAGAAAGTTGTGAATGGAAAAAAAAACTTCATTGTACTATTGCATTTGCCAGCAGAATGTTACTTAAACATGAGAGAACTTACACAGTCACAGAAAAAGAATTACTCGCAGTACACTGGGCGTTTACAAAATTTAAAACATACCTGTTAGGACACAAGATAAAAGTGTATTCAGACCACAAAGCTTTAAGTTACTTGCAGGAGTGTAGAGTATATCACAGTAGATTAACTAAGTGGGCAATGTTCATGCAACAGTTTGACTACGAAATTGTGTATATTAAGGGGTCAGAAAATGGTGATGCTGATGCTTTATCCAGGTTACCAGTAGGAGGGGATCAGGAAATGTTTGATCAAGAGGAAGAAAAGGAATTTAAATAAAATACATGAAGGGAATCCAAGATGAAAAGCTCATAAGGACACTTTGCAATAACATCAGGAGGGGACAAAATAACGATCCGAATTGGAAATTGGTTAAGGACTGTTTAGGCAAAAGAGGGTATGATAAACTTGACAAATACTATAAGGTCTTTTAGGGAACACTCTTTAGAAGAACAGATGTGGACTCTGACAGTTGGAAGCTATGTTCGCCAGAGTGTGATTCAGACAAGTTAATAAAGTACACCCATGAGAGTTACGGTCACTGTGGAATACAGAAATGTGTAAAGAAGTTACAAGAAAATATATACTTTTATAACATGGTAAAGAAGGTGAGGAACAAAATATCAACATGCGACAAATGTCAAAGAGTAAAAGTAAGCAACAGAACATGTCAGGGAGAAATGCAGATAAGCCATTAGATTTAGTACCTGTAGACTTTCATGGTCCTTTACCTAAGAGCAAAGGTCGCCATTGTTTTATATTCGTCATGGCTGATGTATTTTCCAAACTAATTAAACTTTATCCTGTTCGAAAAGCTACAAGTAAAGAGATCATTACAAAGATTGAGAGAGATTACTTCAAGAGCATAGGGAAACCTAAAGCCATACTGAAACTTCCTGGCAGATTAAAACTGTGTGCGCCGACCGAGACTCGAACTCGGGAACTTTGCCTTTCGTGGGCAAGTGCTCTACCATCTGAGCTACCGAAGCACGACTCACACCCGGCCCTCACAGCTTTACTTCTGCCAGTATCTCGTCTCCTATCTTCCAAACTTTACAGAAGCATCTCCTCTATATGGTGAGTAGCAACTATCCTTTTCATAAAGTGTTTCATTCTAAAGAATGGTGCACTCCATGTGGTCACCTCCGATAATGAAAAAGTATTTCTGTCAAGACTAGTATATAAGGTAATTTCATGTTGCAACATCACCCACAGGATGAGAACTGGCCACCACCCACAGGCGAATAGCCACACAAAACGTTTTGATAAGACTTTGGCAAATATGCTCTTGATATACGTTCATCCTGAGTAGAGAGATTGGGGTAAAATGGTGCCCACTGTGACATTTAAATATAATACAGTGAAGCAAGACTCTACAGCTTTCTGCTCAGTGATTGTGGGGCTGTAATGACAAATGATACACTGTTCCCATTTCAACCAGGTGATACTCAGGGTGACTGCATGAAACATCTCATCAGCAGGACCAGAAAAGTAAGACAGTTGGCTTCCTTATGGACCCAGAACACCCAGGACATTGACAGAGAGCACTATAACACAAAGCACAGGTCACTGAGATATGTCCTGGGAGACTTGGTATGGATTATTCCACCTATGCAGAAAGAGGGAGTATCAGAAAAGTGTTACTTTGGGTCATTTTGTATCTTTTGTTATTTTTTTGGATGTCACATACAAAGTTGAAGATTATGACCCTTCATCAAGAAGACAAAAGCACAGATACATCATCCATATCATGTGCACAATATTCTGCTGCAATCCTGAAGCATAGATTGATGATGGGGACTTCTTGTTCAAGGAAACTGAAGACCTAAGTGACTGCAAAGCTTCAGAGGAAATAGGCACCTTCAGCACTCATCATAGTGAAGAGGATGTGATAACGTGACCAGAATTCGAGGATCCACTAGTGCTGCCATACAGAGGATCAAAGACAAAATCTAGATTCCGAGTGTTGTATTTGCCTCCTATGAGAACTTCTAAAACAGCAGGTCACTGTGTCTTCAGGAGATGGAGAAATACCACGAGCTGTGCTGCATGCAATGTGGTGCAGCAGTCTGCATTGCTGGCTGTGGTTTCTAGAGGGTTCTCAAAATCCCTCATGTTTGTAATTTATGAATATTTGTTGTTTATATAAATAGCAGCACTCTCCATAAAGGAATTCAGTCCTTTTCTGGCTGTACACTGGTAATAAATGTGCTTTCATTGTGAAGTACTACACTTTACTGGTGACCGTGCCATCAGATTTGTATTTAATTGTGGTTTTAACGTGATAATATATTGCTTTTTCAATAAAGGAGCTGGTACTAAATTGTGTTTTTCAGAGAAGTGGCCCATTAATTTGTTGTAATTTCTATTTTCTGGGTTGGAGAATTTTCTTTGAAACATTTTTTACTTTTTTCCCTTTAAAAAATTAAAGTATTATTTGCTCACCAGAAATGGTGCAAATATTTCAAAAATATGTCCACTTGACATTAGTACTTGAAAAATGTGGTGTGTGAGAAAAGCCCCATAGTGTATACTTTTTCACCATCACATGGAGATTTGTGTAATTATGACATGCCAAAGCTTTTTTTAATTGTTTGCCCATCCAACAAATTAATCAGTTTTTTTTCCTGTGCATTTCATTCAATGGAATTCTTTTAATAAACAATTGTTTTCAACATTAATATGCCCACCTTCCAGTTTCAGCATTTAATGTAATAACTAATCAGTACCAGACTAGTGGCAGCATTGTTAATATATATTTTACGTGAAATGTCATATGTTATCTAAAAAAGGATGTTGAGATTGTGGGGCAGTAGAGCACTTTATATCATGTGTTGCCTCTTGTCTTGTTACTTTTTATTAGGCTGTTTTCTCTACTGATTCACAGTTTGAAATGTTCTAAAAAGTTTCTTTGAACCCCTGACTTCTGAGGCAACTGCTCAAAATACACTTTCAAATGTGGTTTTGTTAAAACTATATTTTGACCTAGTCTGATGTTCTGTTATTGTGCTGGATTTAAGTGCTCCATTGTTGTTCATAGCAAACTCTACTGCATTTTGTTTGCATTTGAATGCATAAAGAAAAAGTAAGCAGCTTTTACTTACATCTTTCACACAGTATCACACTTTTCAGCTAATTTTTTGTTCATCTGTCCCTTTCTGATAATCTGGAATTATATGGTTGTGTTTGGAAACCGCCAACTTGTGCCATCCCAAAATCTGTCATTTAATACCTAGTGAGCTAAGAGCTGAAACAGTATATGAAACAGATATGCTGATGGGATTGTTTCATTAAAATGGGGAAGCTTAAGATCAAATCAATAACAGGAAGAGGAAGAGAGAGGTGAGTGAGGTGATTGGATGTGTGAATGTGTGTGTGTGTGTGTGTGTGTGTGTGTGTGTGTGTGTGGGAGGGGGGGGGGTGAAGACGACCAACATACCAAGCATATGGGAGATGTGATGGAAGGGGCCAGGTAACTGGGAGGAGATTGCAAATTAATCTTCAGTGGCACAAATAATAAGGAAGTGATTGTGTAGGAACTAGATGCGGTACCCAGCTTCACTTGGGGAGTTATGTGAGATTGTGTGGTAGTTGGAATAAAAGAATAAACTTTAACATATCAGAAGTAAAAAAAAATTATTGACGGCATATCCTAACTATTTACAATACTTGTTTATAAACAACATTTTTCTCTTTGTTATCCAGGGTATATACAGGGTGTTACAAAAACGTAAGGCCAAACTTTCAGGAAACATTCCTCACACACAAATAAAGAAAAGATGTTATGTAGACATGTGTCCTGAAACGCTTAATTTCCGTGTTAGAGCTCATTTTAGTTTCGTCAGTATGTACTGTACTACTTTGACACACCGCCAGTTGGCCCAATTGAAGGAAGGTAATGTTGACTTCGGTGCTTGTGTTGACATGCGACTCATTGCTCTACAGTACGAGCATCAAGCACATCAGTACATAGCATCAACAGGTTAGTGTTCATCACGAACGTGGTTTTGCAATCATTGCAATGTTTACAAATGCAGAGTTGGCAGATGCCCATTTGATGTATGGATTAACATGGGGCAATAGCCGTGGCGCGGTACGTTTGTATCGAGACAGATTTCCAGAACGAAGGTGTCCCAACAGGAACACGTTCGAAGCAATTGATCTGCGTCTTAGGGAGCATGGAACATTCCAGCCTATAACTCACGACTGGGGAAGACCTAGAACGATGAGGACACCTGCAATCGACGAGGCAATTCTTCGTGCAGTTGATGATAATGTCAGTGTTAGAGAAGTTGTTGCTGTACAAGGTAACGTTGACCACGTCACTGTATGGAGAGTGCTACGGGAGAACCAGTTGTTTCCGTACCATGTACAGCGTGTGCAGGCACTATCAGCAGCTGATTGGCCTCCACGGGTACACTTCTGCGAATGGTTCATCCAACAATGTGTCAATCCTCATTTCAGTGCAAATGTTCTCTTTACGGATGAGGCTTCATTCCAACGTGATCAAATTGTAAATTTTCACAATCAACATGTGTGGGCTGACGAAAATCTGCACGCAATTGTGCAATCACGTCATAAACACAGATTTTCTGTGAACATTTGTGCAGGCATTGTTGATGATGTCTTGATTGGGCCCCACGTTCTTCCACCTACGCTCAATGGAGCATGTTATCATGATTTCATACGGGATACTCTACCTGTGCTGCTAAAACATATGCCTTTACAAGTACGACACAACATGTGGTTCATGCACGATGGAGCTCATGCACATTTCAGTCGAAGTGTTGGTACGCTTCTCAACAACAGATTCGGTGACCGATGGATTGGTAGAGGCGGACCAATTCCATGGCCTCCACACTCTCCTGACCTCAACCCTCTTGACTTTCATTTATGGGGGCATTTGAAAGTTCTTGTCTACGCTACCCCGGTACCAAATGTAGAGACTCTTTGTGCTCGTATTGTGGACGGCTGTGATACAATACACCATTCTCCAGGGCTGCATCAGCTCATCAGGGATTCCATGCGACGGAGGATGGATGCATGTAACCTCAGTAACGGAGGACATTTTTAACATTTCCTGTAACAAAGTGTTTGAAGTCACGCTGGTACGTTCTGTTGCTGTGTGTTTCCATTCCATGATTAATGTGATTTGAAGAGAAATAATAAAATGAGCTGTAACATGGAAAGTAAGCATTTCCGGACACATGTCCACATAACATATTTTCTTTCTTTGTGTGTGAGAAATGTTTCCTGAAAGTTTGGTCGTATCTTTTTGTAACACCCTGTATATACAAATTTTTTGAATTTCCTACTTGAGAGCAAACTACTTATAGTTGATCGTGAGAGAAGCAGGAGTCTTTGAAGTGGATGCCACAACATTTTAAGTTTCTCCTTGTGCTTTTTTAATTGTAAAACTGTAGGCTAATTTGGTTGGAAATTGCAGTCTTTTAAATTGGAATGGCAGTTCAATAGAGGTCAGTGGTATTCTAGGGATAAATAGCATGTGTCCTTAGTACTTTCCAGTCACAAGTTTGGCTTTGATGGTGTTATTCGATAGCTGTTTGTTGATCATCCTTGTTCCATTACATAGTTTTGGTGATTTGAGATTTCTGAGTAGTATGATTGGAAATCTTATTTTAAGTCGAAGGCAGTGTAATGATATTCCTGGTTCTTGCAAAGAGTTTAGATATTCTGTAAAGGAGTCCACACTTTCTTCAATGTTTACCATTGGGTCAATCATTTTGTATGTTCTCTCTTCACCAGAAATGTTCTTTTGAATATTGAAGTTGATATTGTCAACAATATTATTTTTAGTTGCCAAAATTCCCATTTCAATTGGCCAATACAGATTGGTATAGTGGTGAACAATGTTTGGATAAATTTGGTCATTGAGTTCATTTCCAGCTGTGACTATGTTGCAAAAGTCACTGTTGAGTTTAATGAGGCCTGTTGTATGGTCAGTAGGATATGTGCTTTCGTCTGTTTGTAAAAGTTGTTGAGGAAAATGTGCTGTTGTTTTGCCTTTTGATAGTTGAACTCTCATATTTCTTGCCGGTCGCAGCATTTGTATGTGTAGCTGGAGATATGATTTTTTTTAAGCGCGCATTGATCTCGTCTGCTGGTGTTGACATGAGGTTAACTGGAAGTGTTTGTTCAAGATCTCCTGAGGTTATGAGTAGATTTCCTCTTAGTACTTCAGATTTTCCATGCAAGTCTTTTAATGTTCTGTTCATGAGTGATTTTTTATGTTCCATTTGCATTCATTCCAGAAGGTAATTTTACCTTGCTTGAGAAGTTAAGCCCTTCCAGATTCTCTTGAAATTTTACATACCAGGAATTTTTCTTTGGCTATATTCAATTGAAGTTGTAGGGTGGAATGGGCAGTTTGTCTTCCTTTCATAAGTTAGCAGCAATGCTGGATGATGGTAGAGCAAGTGTGATGTGTTGTTTAGCATGTATTTCCACCACCAATAGATTTATTAGAAAATTTTTCCGAGTGCTGCCTGGTGCATCCAAGTAAATAATTCTGACAGTGTTGTTGACAGTCCAATTCATGATAACATTGTAAATTTCTGTTTGGTTGTCATTGTAGAGTGTGGTTTGTTGTGAGCAATGTATTGAAGTAGTTCATTGATGTTATAGCATTTTTTCTGTTGTAATTTTGAAGTGTAGCACACTGATACAATCTTTTCGTGGTGCTTGCATCCCAAGTTGCATTAAAGTCTGGTTGTCTATTGCTAAACATTTATCTTCTAGCAAATGAATGTTTCATTGAAGATGTTGTCATTGAATTCAATGGTCGATTCAGGATGAGCTTGTCAAATTAGATACAGTATGTCATCACTCATTCTCTTTTTGAAGTTCTTGTAGTGTTAATTCCCAGTGGTTACCGTTTTCCAGTAGTCCTGAGCACTGGCATCCTTTTCTGTACGTTTGCCATAGGTAACCATCACTGGTCTTGAGATCTGTGAAACTTGTTGGTACTCTATCCTGAGATAGAAACATTCAGCATTGTTTGGATGTATGGTGTATACTCGGCCTAGTGCACCAGTTTTCATGATTCCTGGATGATATTTTATTGGAATTCCTTGTTCTCATCATTGAAGGATTTTTCTTGTTGTGTTCCAAGTATTATACATGGGGACATTGACATATAGTAATGCTTTCACGAATGAATCCATTTGGCATAGTTGGTAAAAAGCTATTAATGTTGTATTCTGAGGTGGTTTGCTTGCAATTTCTCTGGTAGTGTCTTTTGTGAAGTAAACTGTCTGTCCATTATCCAAATGTACTGCTAGATGTTGCACAGTTGGTTCACGTTTGTGTGTTGGAAAACTGGAAATCCGTCATGCTGATTCGTTACTGTTGGTGTACTTTCCCATTTGTTACATGAGGATCTTGTCATTTCTGTTTTGTTGTTCGCTGTCTTTGGCTGTTTGAAATTCTGCCCTGTCACTGCCTGGATTTCACTGAATTGTAGTATGCTATGTTTAAGTGTGCCTGGAACATTCTGGAATGCGATGTGTTATATGGTACTATCCATTGATTACCTATTTCCAGTTTGTTGCTGCCTCATATTTGTACTTCTGCTGTGAAGCCGCTGTTTTTGGGTGTTTGTCTTCTATATTTCCAATAGCCACCATCTCTGGTTTGTGTGCTGTACATGTACTTTTTTTCTTTTTTTCTCCTTTTTGTACCTTTTTCATCACACATACATGGCAAATTGGCATTTAGTCTATGAATCATGTTTTTCACTGCTATGTTGTATAGTTGGGGATCTTCTTGTGGATTGGAAAATTCAGCTTAAATGATTTTTGTCGATATCTGTGGGTTGAATTCTGACATGTAGCCTTATGAGATTGTGTGAATAAGGCAGTCCTTGTTTTTGCTATTTGATTTTATACATCTACCGGCTCCAAAGGGATGATATTTTGTGATGACTTCAATAAATCTCATTTGCTTTTGTTGGAAAACTTGGGCTATTATGTTGTATCGATGCTTGAGGGCTTGTTCATATCTTAGTTGCTCTTTGATTTCTGGCCATGACAAGTTGTGTGTGGATGTTATGAAGTCAGGATGTCCATATGTTTCTATGTAGGTCATGGCATCTTGAGTGTATTTGTATATGTGTCTTGGACTTCCTATGTATGATGTGAGTAAGATTACCATTGTTCCAATGTCATCAATGTTTGTGTCATTTATGATCGCATCTTGAAGGTGGGTGTATTCTTCCGTGTGTAGTTTCATCTGATTTAGTCTTATATAAAGCACCTATTGTGCATATATTTTTGCCTACACATCTACCAGGAATTGCTGGAATATATGGTGAGTGTTGAGAATGTGACTGTATGTTTCATTGACGCTGTTCATTAAGCAATAAGCATAGAACTCGGAAGTGCCTTTTTTGTTTGTGTCTATGCCTGCTTCAGATTGGATTTGTTTCACATTAAAGTGATATCCATTCTCTCTGTGCAGAAATATTAATGTCTATTGGAGAGCATCACATGAATGGCGTGTCTCTGCAATGCTTGTAGTCCTCCTCTTCTTGATTGTTCAATCGTACAGTTATGTCACGAGTTGTGTTTTCACTGTTTACAGTTATGATGGCGACTTCATCTATCTGAGGCACATTAAATTGATGCTTATGTTCTCCAGTTGGTCTTTTTTTGGCCAAAATTATAACTTTGTAATTATCAGAAATCATTCGGTCTAGTGCTGTTTTGGAATATATGAACCAGTTGATTATATTTGTGTAAGATCCTCTGCACATCTTGGACTACTCCTTGTGCTACTCCACTGACAAATTTCTGTTTCTTCATTTCCAATGAAATATACTTGAAGAAATTTATGGTCTTCATTGGGTAGTGGTAGTAAGTATCCCATGTTGTGATAGATTTGTCCTTTGATGGAAAAAACATAATTGATTTCATCTCTATTAGTGTTGATTGAAGTGACACTGAAAGAACTCATTTGGAAGCTGGCATTATACGCCCTTATATTTAGAAGAAAAGGTTTTGATTCTGGAGTTTTTCCAGCCATGTATTGTAAAAATTCCTACAGAGGTGCTTCCGGTGGTGGTAATCAATTTTTTTTATTCAAGCAATAGAAACCTGGTGCTTCTCTACTGCAGGTGATCTTGAATGCCACGCATATAGGAAATCTCTGGAGATAACGTGTTCATGGAAGGTTGCAATAAGCATATTTTTTCACTGGGTGAGTGTCATGAAGTGTTGCCCCATCTTGCATGAAAACAGTGGTTTCCACACAGTTGTGCTCTTCCAAAGCACGAATCAGATTCTGTACATGGAGACATCATGGTACACCTGACAGGCCCTGTGGCTGTATACTCTTCGAAGAAGTACAGACCAAGAATAAAGGTGGTTGTGAATCCACAGTCACATACAACAAGTGCAGTGGCTCTTCGTGCACAACATGCAGTTTAACGGTAAACCAAATTTGGCAGTCCTGAGTATTCATTACACCCTGAACTGTTACTTGTTACTTCAAGGAATTTTGCCTGACTAGATGTCATCAACTTTGATCTGTGCCAGAGACAGAAGAGCAATTTCAGAACGTTTCTGCAGATTATGAGGTTGTGCAGACTGTGGGTGTCCACAGTTGGCTCTCACCTGACAGATAGTAATCAGCTGATTACAAAATGTTAGCTGAGTTTATGCACTGGCCTCAAGAAGCACTTGAAATTGACTTCTCTTTACTGAGGTGCAGATGTTTTGTGCTCTGAAATTTACTTTTTTACTTTTGGTTGGTTGTTATGGAGACTGTATGGTTAATACTGATTGTGGTTAATTGAACTTTTTTCACTATCTTAGATGGACACTACACTGTGTGCCTTTAGAAATAAAGTGTTGAGATTAATTACGCACACAGTCTTCTTCTGTATATGAACATGATATAGATTTGCTGGTCTTGCACTTCAAACTGATACCAGCAACATTGATGTCCCTGACATGATAAGGCCAAGGAGACTTTTAAATACCCTCCATGGTTCAAGACTGAATATTTTGGAAGCACAAATATGGTAGCGGCAGAAGCACCTGTGATCTCCAGACTACCAGTATATCTCCCTCCTACTGTTTTGGCTGCGTAATCCGGCACTTTGGTCTGCTCAAGTAAAAGTGACCTTTCTGTGTGCTGGAGTAATGATGAATCCAACAATGTTTGCATTGGTGGTTAGCCAGCTTGACCATAAATACACTGTTGAGGTGTAGGACATCATTGCATCCCCACCCAAATCAGAATCATACTAGAGACTCAAAGCTGGCCTAATTCATTGAATTACTGAATTTCAAGAAGAGTGTGTGCTGTGCGGCAAGTCTTCGCGCAACAGGATATAAAGGACTGCAAGCCCTCACAGTATCTCTGACATCTGAGAAGCCACACACTGTACCTGACATGTTTCTCTGCATGTTATGGTGTAACAGACTACCAGCACAAATGAAGACTATTGTGGAATCCAATATGGAGGTGTCTCTCAACACTGTCACAGATTTAATGGATCCCATACAAGACATGATAGTGTCTGACTCCTGTCCGGACACAGCCCCAATGTGCAGCAGTGCTATAATGCAAGCCAAGCCATATTACTAGGCTATTGAGCAAAACTGAATCCCTGAACAAGTGATTGGACAAGAATCTCATGGACAAGGTAGGCTCCCTGGCCAGACAGATGAATGATCTGTTTTCTGAATGTGATGCAAGGGAGAGATTCCGCCACAGATCACGCAGTCAGTCATCCTCAAACTGCTCCTCAAAAAAAGAGCTGACAGGAATGTGCTTGTACCACCAGCAGTTTGGTGAGCAAACACACGAATGCAGTCTACCATGTGCATATGTCAGCCAGAAGTATGAGTCAGAGGTAGGTGCTCCTGGGCATCATCTGCACCCCTTTTCGTAAATGTCCAGAAGACCAGGTGCAAATTTCTTGTCAACACCAGCTTGGACCTCAGTATTTTGCTACGAGATAAGCAATATAAATATTGACTAACAACCACATTTCACTTGTTGGCAGCAAATAAGAAAACAACCACCATTATAACCTTTGGCTTACTCAGGAGCTTGTATATGACCCTTGGACTTAGAAACGCTGCACGGACATTGCAGCTATTTATGGACTCTGTGTTGAGAGGATTGCATTGCTGCTGCTCTGCCTACTTTGATGACATCCTCATCTTTTTAGTCAGTCTGGAAGAGCATGAATGTTGCCTGTTAGAATTGCAATACATGACTCAATGATTTTGTAATCATTTAAATACAGCCAAGTGTGTGTTCAGCAAGGCAGAAATTGCATGTTTGGGGCACCTTATTTCGTCCGAGGCATTATGTCCACTGCCCAAAAAGCAACAAGGCTATTCTCAGCATACCTTGACCATAAACGGTCAAGGAATTGCATCAGTTCTTAGGCGTCCTCAACTTTTATCGTTGCCGCTTATCCCTTGTAGCAGAGCTCCAAGAACCGCTAACAGCAGCACTATCAGGTCCCAAAACTAAAGGCAAAGTGCCCGAGCAGTGGATCCAAGCAATGTTATATGCTTTTGAGATGACCAAATGAAGCATAGCTGAGGCAGCACTACTAGCACATCCTGTTTTGGATGCCTCTCTCTCACTCGTTATTGAAGTTAGCCAATCAGCCATCAGCACCGCACTGCACCAATATGTAAATGATGTTTGACAGCCACTTGCCATTTTCTCCCAGAAGCTGACTTCAGTGCAGCAATAATGCAGTGTACGTGATACAGAATTGTTAGCCATCCACATCTCTACAAAATACTTCAATATGCAGCTCTAGGCCAGAATATTTACAATATATACAGCTATAAACCTCTAACATTTGTATTCCAGCAGAATAACGATAACTGTTCTCCATGACAGTATAACCAGCAACAGATAACCTCACATTTTTCTATGGACATCTGGCACATTTCAGACCTGGATATTGTGGACTGTTGCACAGATTGAGATAAGCCAGCATTAACACCTCCACATACAGGCCTACACTGAATTATCACTAGAGGCAACAAAATATTTGATATAATGGTTGATGTAAAACAAAATACCATGTCTATTGATCGTGTCAAGCCTGTGTTTGTCACAGAAGAATCTGCTGATATCCATCCCTGCCCTACCAAGCCACATCCCTTGACTGTTGCAGAGAAGCCAGCTCCAGGACCCTCAACGACAATGCCTGCAAGATACACTCTGATCCTAGTGTGCACTTCCTGACAAAGTACACAGAAAACACCTAGGACAACACAGACACTCTGCTCTCCCACAGGGGGGGGGGGGGGGGGGGGGGGGGGCTTTATAGAGACTGCGAGAGGTTGCTGTTGGCTCGTGCCTGACAATTAGCAATCACCTGATTGCAAAACGTCAGCTGAGTTCATACGCCAGTCACAACGGGACATGGCTGAAGCTCTGCCAAGTCAGTGTCGTACAAACTTTTGAAAGTTACTCTTGTGCATTTTCACAAACTGCGACATGGTCATGAATGGAACAGTGACCCAAAAATGTAGAATAAATTTCTTTTATTTCACACCTATGGTCACAAACTTGTAGGTCCTCCATCATTGTCTGAGATGTGAAATAAAAGAAATTTACTCTTGTGTATGTTGTTCCTCTGTAAATATTGTATGTGAATATATGAAGAAGTTAAACCTAATTACTGCGTAGACTATCTGATTGTAGGTAGAATTGTCTCAAAATTGCTGGTAATGACCACAGGCAAATTTTGTCAAAAAGTCTTGCTTAAATGCTGAGTTACACGACCCACAACAAGAGGATCAACAAAATACCAGTGAAGTGTGCTATGTTTATTACTCCAGATGCATCTCAATGGGGTCTGTTACTACTCAACGTCACAAGCAAGTCATTGGTAACAGGGTACTGCACTCACCTTGTAACCAATAGGTTTGAATTGTCGTCTCCCACTGAACTGAAACTAAGTCAGTGTGGCACCCTTCACTAGCATGGGAACCAGCTTTATCAGGAGGAAGTAAACCCAAAAAGGTAGGGGTCTGTGAAACACCAAGAGTTAAAACAAATTGTGATTGAGGTTATCCATTAGCAAAATTGCAGCAAGCATCACGTTGTGCACCCAGTGTGTATGCCCAGGGGGCTTCATTCACCATTTTGAAGACCATGTTCCAGTAGTCATTGAGAAAGCAGGGTGCAACTGGATGCAGATTGTTGTGCACATTGGAACTAATGATGCCCATCATCTGGGCTCTGAGGTCAAACTTGGATCATTCCAGTGACAGCAAAAGAAAGTTGAGATCAGCATTCTTCACATAATTTTGGTGAAGCTCACAGTCTGTAGTCTTATCACTAGAACTGACTGTAACTCCCTGCTTCGAAATCAAGTGGATGGTTTCAGTCGGGGACATCAAAGGTACTGTGACAGCTTAACCATGCACTTCCTAGACTCTGCACCATAGGGTTAAAACTCTTGGATCCTTCTAAAAGGAGAGGTGCACTACATATCAAAGGCTGCTACCCAGGTAGCTGTCAATGTGCAGGGCAAACAACAAGGTTTATCTTAGGTTGTGTGTCTTCCCATCTACTGTAAATAATGATAACAGTAGGAAACCTCAGAGTATTAGCATAAGTCCAAAAGAAATGCCCATCACATGTGAGACTATTAAAATCTAGTGATCACAAGGCGCCGGAGCACTTCTGCAAAATGGGAGGGAATCTCACATAATACTAGATACAGAAAGCTGATCACACCCCAAATTGATAGGAAGTAGATTTTTGAGTAAACCTAAATGTAAATCGAAAGATTAGGTTTGTGAGATATGGAGGTGGTTTGTTCATTGCTGTAGACAATAAACTCAAATCTACCTAGAAAGAAACTGAAGCTGTATGTGTGGTGATTTGGGCAAAACTCAGTAATTAAGAGTGGGCATAAACTTATTATTATAGGGTCTTCCTATTATCCACCAGACTCAGGTGTAACCAAAAATTTTAGAGGGAACACCAACCCACTACTACATATGTTTCCCGATAACACTGTCATTATTGGTGAAAACTTCTATCATCCAACAAATGGTGGTATAATCATGGATTTATAAGTGGTGAGCATGAATGAGAACTAATACCAAATGCTCACTCTCAAAGCTTCTAACAGCATGTAGTATGAAAGCACTGTCATGACAGAAACACAGGTTGAACATTAATAAGGCCAACAAACAGCTGGGATGGATTCCTGACTGGTAATGGAGGAAAAAGGTCCTATGAACATATGCCTGGAACTGTTACGCTGCCACAGTAGATGGCATTGATGAATGAAAGTTCCTATGACCATGTGTCATGTCTGTAGCCTACAGATAATGATTACACAGATTGATGATGCCAGTTCTGGTAAAGGTTGCTATGTCGGTAAAGACGACTGATGGCAGAAATCCCATAATTGTAATGGTCTGGTGCAAAAGCCATTGACAAAATCCGTCCTGTAGAGGGAAATCTTCTTCTAATAATCCTTGCACTCACTGCAGGTGATAGGGGTAGTATTGGTGGTCATGCAGGATGCACCATGTTGGCTGGCCACTTGCTTGGAGTTAGTACTAGGGTTAATCTCAATGCACTACAGAACCTGGTACTTCAAATCTGGTATATGCAGAGTCTGTCTGAAAGGACCCATAATCACACAAACACCCAAAAAGGACCTAAAGTATTGTGTGATGTGGTTGGTGCCTATGAGGCTACTTGTAGTGGTATAGTCTTGCTGCCTCTTGACCAGTTCCATCTGCTGGGCCATACACAAACACAATCCTGGCTTGCTCTTGACATGAATAGCAGACCATTCTGCTGGTTACAATACACTGTGAGTCACACAGCCTGAAACATACAAGGAACACATTGCACGTGGTCAGAGGAACTTTCATTCATCAGCACCATCTACTGTGGCAATGATACATTTCTGGACACATGTTCAAGCCCCTTTTTCCTCCTTTTCTTGTCAGGAATCTGTCCCTGCAGTTTGTTGGTTTTATTAAGGTTCTTCATGTATATAAGATCTAATAGCAAAAAATAAACTTGACCTCTTTGACAATTTCCACTTTGAAAATGATGTCAGTGACCATGAACCAGTTGTAGCAGCAATGGTTATCAAAATATGAAGGGCAACTTAAACAAGTAGAAAAAAATATATGGCTAGAAAACTATATCTACATATACATTTATACTCCTCAAGCTATCTTGCAATCTGTGGCATAGTGTACTATTGCGCCTCTGTCTTTGCCCCCTTCCCTGTTCCATTTAGAATTGCACATAAGAAGAGTGATTGTTGGTAAAGCTCTTTATGAGATGTAATTCCTCTGATCTTCTTATCCTGGTCATTTTGCAAGATGTATGTGTGGGGAAATAATATCTTGCTTGACTCTTCTTGGAATATATGCTGTCAAAATTTCAATAGTGAACCACTCCCTGTTTCAGAATGCCTCTTTTGTAGCATCCATGACCAAATTTTGTTGAGCATCTTCATAACACTCTCATATTGAGCAAATGATCTTGTGATGAAAGGGGCTGCTCTTCATTGACTGTTCCCTGTCTCTCTATTACTTCTACTTGGTAGGCATCCCAGACTGATGAACAATACTCAAGAATCAGTCAAACAAATGTTTTATAAATACTTTTTTCATGGATAAATTACATTTCCTTTAGACTTTCCCAGTTAATCTCAGCCTAGCATTTGCTTCTCTTATTATTTATTTTATGTAGTCATTCCACTTTATGTCATTATGGATGCTTACTCATTGGCTGTGTACGATAATTACTGTTTCTAATTATTTGTCACTTATAGTGTAGTCAAGCAGTAATGGGTCTCTTCAACTGTTTATGAACAATAAGTTACATTTATTTAAATTTTGGGTCAGTAGCCAGTCCCTGCACCAGTCACTGATCCTTTGCAAGTCTTCCTGCATTCCCTGCAGGCCTCTAGAGTCACAGCCTTCCTACAGACAACACTATAATCCATGTGTTGCCTCATGGAGTTTCCAACATTATCCACTAGATCATCAATATAAACTGTAAACAGTAATGGCCCTATAAATCTCTTTTGGGGAATTCCTGAAATTACCTTTACTTCTGTCGATTTAGTTTCATTAAGAATAATGTGTCACATTATATCTGCAAGGAAGTGCTGAATCCAACCAAAAATCTGTCCTCAAGATTAGTAAGTTCATATTTGTATTCTAGGAGTCAAGGACAACATGGCCTATGGCACTCTTGGTCTCATGGGGAAACAGAGTAAGCTGAGCTTTGTAGGTCTGCACAACCAAATGTACAAAGTGTAAACAGTACGACTGTAACTAGAAATATGAACGAACTGATCACTCAAAAAGACACAAGTGAATTAAACGCAAGAAAAGAAAGTGTTAATAGTGCATCTATGGATAAAAATATGAACAAACTATCCACACAAAAATATACAAGTGGATTAAACAGAGAAAAACACAAGGTAAATATTCGTAAAGAAAAAAAAGTAAACAACCACGTTATGCATAAGCAAGGATACAAGCAACAGACATATATTTTTGCAGATAGTCATGGGAGAGGAGTTACGGAAATTATGAGAAGAAATCACCCAGACCTTAATGTAACAGGCATCATCAAACCAGGCGCGCCATTACGTGAAATTCTGAAAAACAGTGACAACATATTAACGACGGGTAACAGCTGCATCATAATAGGAGGCGCAAATGATGTTTACTGTAATGAAACTTGGCGTGCAACGAGAATCCTAAAGGAAACAATCAAAAGGATGCCTCGAGTGCATTTCTACATTGTTAACATCCCCAGGAGACACAATCTGATGGAAAACTCGTGCGTAAACATCGAGATTGTTACAGCAAACAGGCTATTTGAGAAAATATGTCGAGGTTTCCAGAATACGACTTTCGTAGAGATAAACAGTGTTCACAGAGAGCACTTCACAAGACATGGTCTCCACATGAACATAAAAGGGAAAAAGATTATTAGTGCTGAAATACTTAAATTTATTAATGAGTCATCTGTAATGGAAGTGTCTCCAATCCCAATTCCGCCAAAACAAGAGTTGTCTGTAACAGTGGAACCATCATTATCTGCAGTAGAGCTACAACTAACACCAGTTGCAGCAGCAAAGGCTCAGATATTCTCAGCAGCAGTGTCAGATAAACCAATAGCAGCAGAATCACCACAATCATCAGCAGAGCTGTCGTCATCAGCAACAGCATCCAGAACAGCAGACCCCATAATACTACCTCAAGGCAATGAAAATGCATGTGAGGAAAATATACAAAGGTCATTAGCCGCAGCAGCTAACAAAGAAGGGCAGTCACCAAGTCGGGGAGCACAGGAGCCACCAGCAACAGCAACCACACAGAAGAGGTACCTGAGGCCTGGGAGATCAACAGCAGAAGCAGCTTCCAATCAAGACAGATGCCTGAGGACTAGGAGACCTGCTACACTAACTGAGGATTTTTTATGGTACCGAGTAAGCAGAAAGAGAACATGGAAAAAGATGTAAGTAAAACTGTCCATCTTAAATACCAGTGTGACAATAGTGAGAAGAATATAAACACCGGACAAAGATACGATCCAGGTTTAATGACACAAACTGAAAAAAATCACTGCATAGTACCAGAAGCAAAGGGAGCAAGTGAAGTGCTAAGTATATTACAGGAAGGGGAACTATTACATTTAAAGCCAACTGTTAGTGAACCAACTCAGTGCATTTAGCCGCAGCAGCTAACAAAGAAGGGCAGTCACCAAGTCGGGGAGCACAGGAGCCACAGCATACACAAATACACAAACAGCATACACAAATATCCCGCACGTCCAGGGCCTCGCTGCGATGGAGCACTTCCTTTCATGCCGATCACCTGCCACCCTACCTAAAACCTCTTTCCTCATTACCTTAGCCAGCTTCATCCTGACCCACAACTTCTTCACTTTTGAAGACCAGACATACCAACAATTAAAGGGAACAGCCATGGGTACCAGGATGGCCCCTTCGTACGCCAACCTATTCATGGGTCGCTTAGAGGAAGACTTCTTGGTTACCCAGGCCTGCCAACCCAAAGTTTGGTACAGATTTATTGATGACATCTTCATGATCTGGACTCACAGTGAAGAAGAACTCCAGAATTTCTTCTCCGACCTCAACTCCTTTGATTCCATCAGATTCACCTTGTCCTACTCCAAATCCCATGCCACTTTCCTTGATGTTGATCTCCACCTGTCCAGTGGCCAGCTTCACACGTCCGTCCACATCAAACCCACCAACAAGCAACAGTACCTCCATTATGACAGATGCCACCCATTCCACATCAAATGGTCCCTTCCCTACAGCCTAGGTCTTCGTGGCAAACGAATCTGCTCCAGTCCGGAATCCCTAAACCATTACACCAACAACCTGACAACAGCTTTCGCATCCCGCAACTACCCTCCCGACCTGGTACAAAAGCAAATAACCAGAGCCACTTCCTCATCCTCTCAAACCCAGAACCTCCCACAGAAGAACCACAAAAGTGCCCCACTTGTGACAGGATACTTTCCGGGACTGGATCAGACTTTGAATGTGGCTCTCCAGCAGGGATACGACTTCCTCAAATCCTGCCCTGAAATGAGATCCATCTTTCATGAAATCCTCCCCACTCCACCAAGAGTGTCTTTCCGCCGTCCACCTAACCTTCGTAACCTATTAGTTCGTCCCTATGAAATCCCCAGACCACCTTCCCTACCCTCTGGCTCCTACCATTGTAACCGCCCCCGGTGTAAAACCTGTCCCATGCACCCTCCCACCACCACCTACTCCAGTCCTGTAACCCAGAAGGTGTACACGATCAAAGACAGAGCCACGTGTGAAAGCACCCACGTGATCTACCAACTGACCTGCCTACACTGTGACGCATTCTATGTGGGAATGACCAGCAACAAACTGTCCATTCGCATGAATGGACACAGGCAGACAGTGTTTGTTGGTAATGAGGATCACCCTGTGGCTAAACATGCCTTGGTGCACAGCCAGCACATCTTGGCACAGTGTTACACCGTCCGGGTTATCTGGATACTTCCCACTAACACCAACCTATCCGAACTCCAGAGATGGGAACTTGCTTTTCAATATATCCTCTCTTCCCATTATCCACCAGGCCTCAATCTCCGCTAATTTCAAGTTGCCGCCACTCGTACCTCACCTGTCATTCAACAACATCTTTGCCTCTGCACTTCCACCTCGACTGACATCTCTGCCCAAACTCTTTGCCTCTGTATATGTCTGCTTGTGCCTGTATATGTGTGGATGGATATGTGTGTGTGTGCGAGTGTATACCCGTCCCTTTTTCCCCCTAAGGTAAGTCTTTCCGCTCCTGGGATTGGAATGACTCCTTACCCTCTCCCTTAAAACCCAAATCCTTTCGTCTTTCCCTCTCCTTCCCTCTTTCCTGATGAGGCAACCATTGGTTGCAAAATCTAGAATTTTGTGTGTATGTTTGTGTTTGTTTGTGTGTCTATCGACGTGCCAGCGCTTTCGTTTGGTAAGTCAAACCATCTTTGTTTTTAGATATATTTTTTCCCACGCGGAATGTTTCCTTCTATTATAAACATACAGTACCTTAGAAATAAGCTTAATATATTACAGGTTTTTGTAAATGAACAGTCACCTCATATAGTAGTGCTAACTGAGCATGGATTAAAATCTGATGAAATTATTTACTGTAAACTAGAGGCCTACTCCTTAGCAAATAGTTATTGTAGACAGCAACATAAGGGTGGTGGTGTGTGGCAGTTTACATTAGTGAGAATCTTGAGTACAAGAAATTAAACTATCTAGACCAGTACAACAAAGAAGGCTTGATTGAAGTGACAGGCATCGAAGTCCACACCAAAGAGTGTAAAGAGGTTATGAGAAAACATAAAGTTATTGGGATTTATCATCCACCAAAGGCTGACGTAGTTAGCTTCATAGACATATTTAGTAGAGTAGCGGGACGTTGTGGTCCCAGTGACCTAACTATACTTGGTGATCTGAATATTGAGGCAAAATCTTCCAGTTTGTGTAATATGAGGTTAATAGATACTCTTAACCCATATAATCTCGTAAATGTAGTAAATAGTGATACCAGGGTAACAAAGTCCACATCTAGCAGAATTGATTACGTTATACTATGTAAACATATTAAAGACAGTGTTAGGTGCTGGAATATGGATTTTCACTACTCTGACCACAAATGCCAGCTTGTAGAGTATGTAAACACAAGCATCCCAAAAATGACAAAAGTTACCGCAAATAAAAGAATCCTAAAAGAGGGTAACATCTTTGCCCTAAGAAATAAATTAGCTATAGAGGACTGGGATCTGGTTTACCAGACTGAAGGATCTGAAAACAAATGGGCCAAATTCTATGATACTTTGACAGATGCTGCCCTGTTAAAAAAATACAAAGAGTGTTGACCCATAACCAAAGTGCAAAAACCAACAGACTGATACTTCCAGCAAATATGATAAAACTCAGGCAAAACATCCAGGACCTGGATGTGTTACACTAGTCAACAAACCTGCAGGTTTTTAAGGCCAAGCACAATGAAGCCAAGAAAATCTTTAAGAAAGAGCTTTCAAATCTAAGAAAACAGATATACAGCAGTGAAATAACTCAGTCAGACAATATAGCCAAGACCTCATCGAGAATTGTAAATCAATTTCGCAAAGCCACACCGAAGCCAGAAACTGAAATTGTAAATATAAGACATGAAGGAAACACAATTAAAGATCCTAATAAAGTCTGCAATGTTTTCAATAAATACTTTATATCTGCAGCTGGTAGTCCAGTTAATAACACAATTGTGAGTAGTGAGGTAAAGCTCTGCCCCTTTGAAGAGCCACCTTTTGAATTCAAACAAGTAAGTGAAAAAGAAATAGGCAGGATAATAAATAACCTAAAGAATAAGTACTCATCTGGATGGGATGCTTTGAGTAGTATCGTGATTAAAAAATGTAATAAGGAATTAGTTAAAATAATCACCCACCTGGTAAACTGCAGTATTAGAGAACATACATTTCCAAATGTACTGAAATGGAGCACAGTTAAACCAGTGCATAAAAAAGGATCCAAGGAAGAGGTTTCAAATTTCAGGCCCATATCAATAATACCTGTCTTCAGCAAAGTATTTGAAGTTGTGCTGCTGACACAACTTAGTGACTATTTCTTGAAAAATAAGTTCCTAACAGACACCCAACATGGATTCCGAAAGGATCATAGTACTATCACAGCAATTACGGAATTTCTTCACAAAACGTATGGTGCCCTTGATCAAGGAATGCAAACAGCTGGCATATTTTTAGACCTCACTAAAGCCTTTGACTCGGTAAACCATGAGTTACTTTTAAGTAAACTTGAGTCATATAATGTAAATGCTGCATCCATGCAATTGCTGGCTAAATATTTATTTAACCACAAGCAGTGTACAAAACTGACTTACAAAATCAATAATCAGATCATTAATTTCCAGTCCAAATATGAGACAGTCACGCAAGGTGTACCCCAGGGCTCAATTTTGGGCCCTTTTCTTTTCCTAGTGTGCATAAATGATATAGAGCAACCTTTCAACTCCCAATTGGTAACCTATGCAGACGATACCTCACTGTTATTTCTTGGTAAACAAAACGATGAGTTAATGTTGGTAGCAACTGAGGGCCTACGTCAAATAACTACTTATATCCAAGATCAAGGTTTGAAAGTTAATATCAGTAAATCTCAGTTATTGCCATTTAAACTTACAAACTCACACCAAACCTCTATCAGTAACATAGGTGGAATTGAAGTAGTGGACATAGAAGGCTGCAGATTTCTAGGTATTCACCTAGATGAAAATCTAAGATGGGTAAACCAAATCAAATTTTTATGCAATAAAATCAGCAGTTCATTACATCTAATCAGCCGGTTATCAAAAGTAGTCCCACATCAGACATTAAAAACAATTTATTATGGAACCATTTTTGCACAGATTAATTACGGGATAGAGATATGGGGTTGTGCTGCCGACATACATATGAACAGAATATTAACCCTACAGAAAAGAGCAACCAGAATTATCCATGGATTAGGGTATAGAGATTAATGCAGGGAAATCTTTGTTCATCATAAATACCTCACAGTCTACTCACTGTATCTTTACAAATTAATTATATTTTTTGTGACACATCAAAACAAAGCAACAAAGTGCTCTGATATGCATGCCTATAAGACAAGAAATAAAGACTGCTACTACAGACAAAGAACAAAATTAAAAACAACAGACCATAGTCCATGCATTAGTGGTCAAATATGGTACAACAGATTACCGAGCTCTATAAGGTGCCACAAAGGGAACTTATTCAAAGTGAAACCGAAATATTTCTTGATTGACAAGTGTTTATATTCTTTAAGTGAATATTAATATTAAACTAAAATAAATTATACCTAAAAACAAAGATGATGTGACTTACCACATGAAAACGCTGGCCGGTCGACAGACACACAAACAAACACAAACATACACACAAAATTCAAGCTTTCGCAATAAACTGTTGCCTCATCAGGAAAGAGGGAAGGAGAGGGAAAGACGAAAGGATGTGGGTTTTAAGGGAGAGGGTAAGGAGTCATTCCAGTCCCGGTAGCGGAAAGACTTACCTTAGGGGGGAAAAAGGAGGGGTATACACTCGCACACACACACATATCCATCCACACATATACAGACACAAGCAGACATGATGCTTGTGTCTGTATATGTGTGGATGGATATGTGTGTGTGTGGGAGTGTATACCCCTCCTTTTCCCCCCCTAAGGTAAGTCTTTCCACTCCCGGGACTGGAATGACTCCTTACCCTCTCCCTTAAAACCCACATCCTTTCGTCTTTCCCTCTCCTTCCCTCTTTCCTGATGAGGCAACAGTTTGTTGCGAAAGCTTGAATTTTGTGTGTATGTTTGTGTTCGTTTGTGTGTCTGTCGACCGGCCAGCGTTTTCATTTGGTAAGTCACATCATCTTTGTTTTTAGGTATATTTTTCCTACGTGGAATGTTTTCTTCTATTATAACCATATATATAAAAATAATAGAGGGAAACATTCCACTTGGGAAAAATATATCTAAAAGAAAGATGATGAGACTTACCAACAAAAGCGCTGGCAGGTCGATAGACACACAAACAAACACAAACATACACACAAAATTCAAGCTTTCGCAACCAACGGTTGCCTCATCAGGAAAGAGGGAAGGAGAGGGAAAGACGAAAGGATTTGGGTTTTAAGGGAGAGGGTAAGGAGTCATTCCAATCCCGGGAGCGGAAAGACTTACCTTAGGGGGAAAAAAGGACAGGTATATACTCGCACACACACACATATCCATCCGTCCATCCGCATATACACAGACACAAGCAGACATTAGACATTTGACAAAAAAAAAAAAAAAAAAAAAAAAAAAAAAAAATTGTTGTGTCACATCTCAATGAATAATTCAAAACATTTAGCTCAGGCAAGGAACATGTAGCAGAACTATGATCCTTAGTTTAGAAGGATAATTAACCAAGTATTGGTCAGATACGTACCAAGTAGAGCAGTTCATGTTGTGAGAGACCTCCATGGTATACAGTCACCACAAAGAAAGCTCTAAAGAAACAGTGACTACCGAATTGTTAGTTGCAACAGGCAGAAGACATGCTTTGTTGATGCTGCACATTTTACCAATTTCTTCAGCATGCCAGTGTAGAAGTATGCGCAGGATCAGCTAAGTGAAAAATCCGTGCAATATTCATATATAAAATCTGACTTAGGCATTTAACCTTGTTTGACACCACTTGTACAAGATCGTGTGTTGATTTAAAGTTATATATTCCCATATTTTACTGTTTGCATAGCTTCTCCTGTGTAATCTTTCATTGATTGTATCAATACCCATTTGTATTGTGATGTACTGTGAAATTTCAAACATTCGTGAGTGCCGCAATAAGTTAGTACTGTTATTGTCAGCTGTAGGCTTAAACTAAACTGTGCTCTTTTAAAATTCATGAGGACAGTAGGTATATCCTCATTCAAAACAATCTTTCTCTAATTTCACTGTACAATCACATAAGAAATACATTAGTTTCAGAATTTTCAGATGCTTACGAAGCAATATTTTTGTAAGTTAGCAGTACAAGCGTTATGAGTATGTAATTTAATTCATAGCAAATCAGCATTTGTGGTTCTAAGTTCAGCCAAACTATACATCATCCCTGAATTTTGTTGTGAATCAATGCAAATAAATGTGAGTTTTTGAGATTTTTCGGAAACTATCATTGTGGTTTAAATAATCTATGAGCAGTCTGTAACAAATCGGCATTTTTGATTTAGTTACTGTTGGAGATTTTCTAACTAACATATGGTGTTACATCTAGTTTTCCCTTAAAGAGGAGTAGCCCTACATGTTATCTGAATTTTTCATAAATGAACTCTATTTTCGAGTTTGCTAACAACAATAATGAACATCAAAACGTTTTAGGACACTAGTAATCCTTACCACAGGTTTTTGTGTTGACGTAAAATAAATCTCGTTCTGTGTATGTGCTTCAATTCTTATAGGGAATTAGTATCATCTTAGCTCATCAGATTAAGAGATAATCAGCAGTTTTAATTTAATGTTATTTGTTCACTGCCTTGTAACATATTGCACCAGCCAAAATTGCAGCTTCGCTGTGAATGCTGTTCTCAAATATGGGATGAGTTGGTTGACATTCGTAAGCAGCTGAAAATCACACTGACTACTGTCAAACTATTGGCAGCTGCAGTGTATCAATGTGTTGGAAGAGCTCCCAAGAGTTGTGTACCTGTGTTACCTGTGCCAAAGGTACCTAAAGTACTATCCTCTTCTGCAGATCAGCAGATCTGCAGATCAGTAGTATCCTCCTCTGCAGAAAGTACAAGATCTGTTATTACCCATCCACTTGACTGTGAGTGGTGTGTCACTGGTAGATCTTGGCATCCTGTATAGGGTGGACGGGGACCAGGGAGGACTCAGGGTGTAGTACTGATCCGCCCTAAACAACAAGTTTGAGATGTTGTCTTTCACTGAAATTGAAACTGAGCCAGTGGGACTTACTTCACCTGTTTTGGGGAAACCTGTTTTGTCTGGAGTCAGGAGGAGGCAGACACAAAAGGGTAGGAGTCTAAGGATAGATCCAATAGATGAACATGAAATGTTCAAAGTAATAAAAAGTTTGAAACTAAAATGTCAGCAGGAGTAGATGAGGTGCCCGTTTATATCATAACAATGACAGCTGCCAAATCGTAAGGCCCTTGCCGTACATAGCCAATTAATCATTTAGTCAAGGAGTGTTTCCAGAAAGGATGAAAATGTCAAAAGTGCAGTCGTTATTCAAAAACAGTGACAAGCATAAGGCAGAAAACTGTCGGCCAATATCCCTCCTTCCAGCATTTTCCAGAATAATAGAAAAATTAATGAATCACAGAATCAAGAATTATCTAAATGACCATAAGTTACTAAATAGAAATCAGCACGGCTTCCAGGCAGGTAAAAATACAGAAACAGCATTAATGTGCTACACTGAACAAATAATCAAAAATCTAGGAAAAGACAACAGCTTAGCAGAAATAAATTTAAATTTCTCCAAAGCATTTGACACTGTCAGTCGTGGTATTCTTTTAGAAAAACTGGAAGCATTAGGTATTCATGGGACAGGGAAACAGTGGTTTGAATCATACCTACAAAACAGAACACAGATTGTAGGACTGATGTCAGGCCGGCCAGGGTGGCCGAGCAGTTCTAGGCGCTACAGTCTGGAACCGCGCGACAGCTGCAGTCTCAGGTTCGAATCCTGCCTTGGGCATGGATGTGTGTGATGTCCTTAGGTTAGTTAGGTTTAAGTAGTTCTAAGTTCTAGGGGACTAATGACCTTAGAAGTTAAGTCCCATAGTGCTCAGAGCCATTTGAACCATTTGAACTGATGTCAGGTTACTCCAACCACAAAATAAATTTAGTATCAACTGCAAAAAAAGTGGAAATAGGAGTGCCGAAAGGCAGTATTCTAGGTCCCTTATTGTTCCTTGTCTACATACATGGCTTCCACACCTCATTTAGAGCAGCAAAGGCCATACTATTCGCAGATAACACTAGTGTGATAATAGGTGCACCAAAACAAATGCTGCAAACAACTACTGATCAAGTAATAAAGAATGTCGACTCTTGGTTCAATGCAAACTGGTTGACATTAAACGCAAATAAAACGAATTATATGTAGTTTGGGAAAATATGTCAGAATGTAAATCTTGATCTGTTGTTGTGGGACAAGGCCATAGACAGAGTGGCATCAACAAAATTTCTGGGGATTCTTGTAGATGAAAATCGTAATTTTAATGACCATGCAGTGAAACTGGTGCAGAAACTTAACTCAGACTGTTTTCCTCTTAGAATTATTGCAAATGTCTGTACTGCACAGGGTGCCAGGATGGCATATTTTGGCTATTTTCAGTCTCTTGAAACATACAGAATAATATTTTGGGGTTTCACCACTTGCCATCTAAAACAAATCTTTCTGTTACAGAAGAGGGCTATCCAAATAATAACACACAGTCATCCACAGACACAATGCAAACCCTTATTCAACAAGCTTAAAGTTCTAACAATACCTTCCTTATATATATACAAATGTGTTTTATATGTTAGCCCACCTTGCAGATTTTCAGACAAATGCCAACTTGCATAACTACAATACTCAACATAGTGCAGCATTCCATACTCAGCAAACAAAAAGAACACACACACAAAGGGATGTGAGCCATATTGGTACAAAACTCTACAACATACTGCCAGCCAACATCAGAAAGTTAGAAGATGAAAACAGATTTAAAGTAGAATATAAAGAATTTCTACTTGAACAATGTTTTTACTTGGTAAATGACTGTTTAGGCCAATAAATAATTCTGATAATGTTTCTATTTCATCCGCTAAAGTTTCTGTTAATTTTGTATATCTGATGGACAGCTGCTGAGTGTGATAAAATCTTTATTGAATTATTGTAGTGAATATAAGGGCTTCCTGTTTATGGAAGACAAAAGTAAAGCCTTAGGGTAAACAGATTATGCAGTTACAATACTGTTAGTATACATGTATAAAAATTGTAATACTGTGTCTTGTACGATCAAGTATTATGCTTTGTACATTTTTTGGTACAATTTTGTATGTATTATTCTTTGTACTACTTAATGTAAATTTTTATATGTTCCTTTTGCACAAATTGTTTCCCATAAATTTACACGTACTTTTGGACTACATCCATACAGTGTTTGTTGTCTACAGATGGATTAATAAATAAATAAATAAAATACAATAAATTAAATTAATCATTGGCAATTCAAACATGTGGTGAATGATGGTACTCCTCAAGGAAATGGCAGCAAGGGTCAGGAAAGAAAACCAGGTGTACTCAGTATGTATGCCTGGGGCCCTCATTCAACATGTTGAAGAGTGTGTTCTGGCAGCCATTGAGGGAACATGGTGCAACCATCTGCAGATTTTGGCTGTAATTAGTACAAATAATGTCTGTTGTTTGTACTCTGAGGTAATTCTTGAGTCATCCCAGCAACTGGCAGAGAAGGTTGAGAAAACCAGCATTGCAAGTGGAGTTTCAACGAAGCTTGCAATTTGCAGCATTGTTCCCATAACTGACCATGACCCTTTGGTTCTGAGTCATGTGGAATGACTGAACCAGACTTCAAAGGTTCTGGGACAAGCTAGGCTGTGACTTCCTGGACTAGTGTCATAGGGTTGAAAACTAGGGTCAGGTGTGCGCTACACATCAGAGGCTACTACTCAGGTAGCTGACAGTGTGTGGTGCAAACATGTGTTTTTTAGGTTAGGCAACTCTCCATTCAATCCAGATAATACAGCTGTAGGAAACCTAGAAGTGTCAGTGAAAGACCGAAAGAAATGCCTCTCCCAGGTGAGAGTATTAAAATCCTAAAGATAAACTGCCAAAGCATTCACAACAAATTGCCAGAGTTTGAAGCACTCATGAAAAGCAGTGAAGCTCACATAATGCTAGGTACGGAAAGTGGGTTGAAACCTGAAATTGATAACAGTGAGATTTTTGGGGAAAATTTAAGTGTGTATCGAAAGAATAAGCAAATGGAAGATGGAAGTGGTGTATTTGTCACAGTAGACAAGAAACTCAGATCCATTGAGATAGAAATCGAAGCTTCATGTGAGATTGTCCGGGTAAGTCTCAGTGTCAGGGGTGCATATAAAACGATAATTAGCTCCTTCTGTTGCCCACCAGACTCTTCTCCTGATATAACCGAAACTTTAGAGAAAACCTCAGTTCACTTGTATGTAAGTTCTCCAATCTTTCTGTAATCATTGGTGGAACATTCACCATCCAACATTTAATTGGGAAAATTACAGGTTTGTTGTTGGTGGACATGATGAGACATCCTGTGAAACTTTACTAAATGCCTTCTCTGAAAACTATCTGGAACAGACAGTTAGGAACCCCAGTCATGATGGAAATATATTGGATCCAACGGCAATAAATAGTCCTGGCATCTTTGAGGATGTCCACGTCGAAACTGATATCAATGACCATGATATGGTTGTGACAACAATAATTATGAAAGTACAAAGAACAACTAAACCAAGCAGAATAATGTATATGTTGTTCAGTAAACTAGATAAAAAATCAGTATTGTTGTATCTCAGCAAGGAACTTGAAACTTTAGCATAGGTCAGGAGCATGTAGAGGAACTCCGACTCTGGTGTAAAAGAATAGTTGACTATGCACCGGATAGATATGTACACAGTAGAACAATTCATAATGGGAGGGAACCTCCAGAGTATACAGTCACTGTAAAGGAACTCCTAAAGAAACAGAGATTACCGGTACTGTATAATAGGTGTAAAACAAAGCATAGGGCTATAGATAGAGAGATGCTGAATGAAAGGTGTTTGGCTGTAAACAGAGTAATGTGTGATGCCTTCAGTGACTACTGTAGCAGAATATTGTCAAATCACATTTCACAAAATCCAAAGAAATTATGATCATACGTACAGGCTGTTAGTGGCACCAAAGTTAGTGTTCAGTCCCTAGCGAATGAGACAGGAACTGAAATTGAGGGTAGCAAAGCAAAGTCTGAAATTTTTATCTTCATTTTCAAATGTTCCTTTACCAAGGGAAACCAGGAGAATTGCCCTAATTTAATCCTCATACCACTGAAAAGATGGTGCTGTTGAGAAACAGCTGAAATCTTTAAAATCAATCAAAGCTCCAGGCCCCGATGGAATCCCTGTCAGATTCTGTAATGAATTTGTGGCTGAGTTAGCTCCTCTTTTTGTTTGAGGAATCTATAATAGATTATAGTAGTATAATCTATTGTAGATTCCTCAAACAAAAAACCATGCCCGGTCCATGTCCAATTCTTGCAGAAAAGCACAGGTCACACACATCTGCAAGAAGGGTAGTAGAAGTGATTTACAAAACTACTAACCAATGCCTCTGACATCAATTTGTCATAGAATCTTAGAACATATGATGTATCTTGAACAGAATGACCTCTTCAATGCCAACCAGCATGGATTTTGAAAACTTTGATCATGTGAAACTCAACTCTCACTTTTCTCACATGACATACTGGAAGCTTTAGCTCAAGGCAGCCAGATAGATGCAGTGTTTCTGAATTTGTGAAAAGCATTTGGCTCAAAACCACACCTGTGCTTATTGTCAAATGCATGATCATGTGGGGTATCAAGTGAAGTTTGTGACTGGATTGAGAACTTTTTGGTGAGGAGGGTACAACATGTTATCTTGGATGAAGAGTCATTTTCAGATATAGAAGTAACTTTGTGTGTGCCCCAGGGAAATGTGCTGGGACCCTTGCTCTTCATGTTGTGTGTTAATGACCTTGCAGACAATAGTAATAGTAAAATCAGGCTTTTTGCAGATGATTCAGTTATCTATAATGAAGTACTATCTGAGAGAAACTGCATAAATAATCAGTCAGATCTGGATAAGATTTCAGTGTGATGTAGAGATTGGCAACTTGCTCTGATCAGAAATGTAAAATTTTGCACTTCATAAATGTAGCACCTGTGACTATAATATGAATGAGTCGCTGCTGAAATCGGCTAACTCATACAAATACCTGGGTGTAACACTTTGTAGGGATATGAAATGGGATGATCACATAGGTTCAGCTGTGGGTGAAGCAGGTGGTATTGGTAAAATACCGGAGAAGTGCAATCAGTTTACAAAAGAGATTGCTTACAAATCACTCATGAGACCAGTTCTAGAATACTGCTCAAGTGTGTGGGACCCATACCAGATAGGACTAACAGGTGATATGAACATATACAGAGAAGGGCAGAATGAATGTCACAAGTTTGTTTAATCCATGAGAGAGTGTCACAGAGATAGTGAAGGGACTGAACTGGCAGACTCTTTAAGATAGATGTACACTATACCGGGAAAGTCTATTAACAAAGTTTCAGTGAATAGCTTTAAATGATTACTCTAGGGATATACTACAACCCCCTACTTAGCGCTTATATAAGGATCATGATGATAAGATTAGAATAATTACTGTACACACAGAGGCAATCAAACAATCATTCTTTTTGTGCTCCATGCATGAATGAAACAGGAAGAAATCCTAATAACTTGTACAATGGGACGCACCTTCTGCCATGCACCTTATGGTGGTTTGCAGAATACAGATGTAGATGTAGACTGCACAATAGGTATAAAATGGAGCGGAGTATAGATTTTCAGATGCTAAATGAAACATTTTTAGCTGGCAAAACGCGATCAGTGAAACCTACAATGATGACTGATAACAGTATCTTATCAAATAACCTCTCAAAAATCCAAAAGAAATTTGGGTCATATGTAAAACCTGTCAGTGGTGCCAACATTATGGTCACAACACACATGGATCACCAGGCACTGAAATTGAGAATAGCAAAGAAAAAGTAGAAATCCTGAACTCCACTTTTGAAGTTTCCTTTACAGAGGAAAATTGTGAGAGTACTGATCTAGTTTAATTCTCACACCACTGCTAAGGTATGTGATATAGATATTAGTGCCAGCATAAATTGCTAAAATGTAACTAGGTCACAGGGGGCAATGTTGTGAGGATAAGGGAAGAGGAAGATTTTATATATCTCTACAAGTAGCACTAATTATTTCACCTCCTATTGGTAAGTACTGGACACTGATTCTTTTTTTAGCAAAAGCACACACATTCACAAACAAGTGCACCAACACCCAAATGTGCACTCTCATGGCCACTGCAGTCTCGCTATGGCTATGATAGTGTGCTTTTGGGTGTCTATGTGTGTGCGAGAATGTGTGTACTTTTACCAGAAAAAGAGTTAGTGCTTGAAAGCTAGTGTGAATGTATTTTCTGTTATGTGTTTCTGTGCTCCATGCATTGATTCACCATAGGTGAGTGGTTGCCTTTTCCTTATTTTTCAAATTATATATTCATTAATGTCAGTGCTAATCACATATACATATACTGTAAATTTACTTGTTCCACATGATTCCAATAAAAGACTGATTGTATTAATCTACGGAAGATGTTCCTAACACTGGAGCTCACTGTTCAGCTCACACTGTTACACATGGGGGTCTACAGTGAGTGACCATTACTTGTTCCTATGTTGACCCAATTACATTGCCAGTTATGACTGCAGTGGGCACAGGATCATTGAGATTGGCACATGGATCAATGTAAACTTGTCTGCTTGTTGGATGATTCATATTTTTTGTTACACCAACTCAGTGGTCGTTTCTTGGTAGGCAGCATCCAGTCGAATAGCAGCTTGAAACATGCTCTGTGCCACAGACACAGGCCAATGGGGACATTATTATGATTTGGGGAACATGAACCTGGGCTTCCATGGACCCTGTGGTAATAATCAAAGATGCCGTGACAGCTGTGGACTATATGAACATTATTGTGGGCCACCTTTACCTCTTCATGCTTGATGTCTTCCCCAATGGCAATGGCATCTTCCAGCAGGGCAATGCCAAAATCATACTATAATGATTTGAGCAATATGATAGTGAATACACATTGATTAAATAGCCTCCAAATTTTAAATTCACCATCTGTGAACCCAATTGAATACGTGGGATACTGATTGCCAGTTCCATGCCCACAACTACTGGCTCATACTTTCTAGGAATTGCATGACCTATGTTTGAAATCTGCTACAAATTACCTCTGACAACCTACCAAGGGCTTCTCGGATCAACACCACTCAGAACTGTTGATGTATTGCATTCTGAAGGTGGACCAACACATTGTTAAGCAGGTGGTCATAATGTATTGGCTCCTCAGTGTATACTGCTATCTGCACACATGAAAAGCTTGTAACCTTCTTGACCCACACACAGTCCTACTATTTGTTTCTGTGATATTCACTCTTCATTGTACAATATTTGTGGAATTGTACAAATTTCAGATTTCTTGTAATGTGAAAGTAGAAAAGTTTACTTTTCTTACAATAGCTCCCAGAAATATAATTTCTAAAAATTAATTATACTGACAGAAAATTTTGCAGTTTATGGTAAGGGAATTGAAGTCAGTTGTGTCCAAGATTCAGATGTACACTTTTTCATGCATTCAAAAATCATTTTCAACTCTTACAAAGTGACACAGGAATACATTTATTTATATTACATTAACAACATTACATTTCACACACTATTAGATACATTTTTTCTGAATGGATGGTTTTCTTTGTCAAATACTATGCAGCCTCCATATTTAACAAAATGCTAATATACATCTTAAATATATACAAATATACATGTGTATATATTACATCTTGTACAGTTATACAAACATGAGAACAAGTTCTTATCATTTTGATTATACACAAATGCTAAAAAAAGGCTTGAGCTCTTTGATCTCAGCTTTTTTCTTATGTGCTGGAAGAATACGATTACAGTACAGTACAGATGATTACAGTACAATAACATATACTCAAAATGACTTACAATGATTGAACAATTCAGATAGAAAGGAAGCACAGAACAACACTTTTGTTGTTAAAATCTACCTTTTTAGGTTTTGTGTATTTAATTGGATTAGGATTATCATCATTAATAGTATCTTTATTTTGACAGTTTATTGTAAACCACATGCCACTGGCAGCTGAGTTAATTTTGTGCAGAAATCAGCTTCATCAGAAAGTGCAAAGTGATGAATCTGTTCATTGGAAATGTAGGTCTATGAAGTTTGTCATGTTTGTAGATGTTTGTTTTATAAGAAAATTTATCATGGTACTTTAAATGATTGAATTAGTGTATTTTGCCTTTAATATTTATAACACAGTCTATAGAATGTGCATGGCCCGTTATTAGCACACCCACAATGAAGGAAAGCTTTAGTTGCAATAAATTTTACCAACATTCCTAAAATGAAGGAAAGCATCAGTTGTATACTGTTTTTTTCTATCATTTCATTGCTGTTCATTATGTTGGTTAGTTACAAAGACAAAAGGAAATACTTATAATGTACGAGCTGGCATTTGCGATTTGAAAAGCAGGTAGTTTTTTCTCATACTGCAGTTGGAACACTGGATGTGTTTTGTGAAAAGAATTTCTGTAAAATTTTGTTGGAACTGAAATACTATATTACCATTTGAATGTTTTTTTTTTCTAAGCCCCTGAATGGCAAAACTTCCCAACACAATAAGAAGATACTAAATTGGTAAATTTAAAATTATTCTTAGCGAATCAATTAACATATTCAGTATTTAAAAAAGGGATGGATAAAAGAATGTACTTACCAGAAGAAACATATCAGTACCAATATAATGAATAGTTACATTAAAAACTGTATAAAAAATGAAATTCAGTTGAGAAAATTATAAAATTATTAGAAGACAGAATGACTTCCAGCATTGTTGCCTCAGCTACACATGAGGACAGGAAGAAGACGCAATAAAAACAAGAACTTTATATCATAGGAGGAAAACCACTGAATGCACTGTTAAGCAGACTTGTCAATTAGGCCGACTGGAGAACAAAGGATGACACATATCTGTAGCCTGAGCAAACTATTGATGAAACTGTATCTGTAGCGAAACACTGCGTATATATGCTAACAAGATCATGAATTTTTTTTAATGAAATGTTTTTATATTAGTTACATTTGTTGATTTATGACTGTAGAAGATTATTAAAAGTGAACTGTAAGTGCTTGTCGGTAACATTGCAATAATATAAAATGTATGGCTTCATTTTGTTTCACATGGCATCAGACTGTCATCTTCAGGTTAGTTTTACAGCTGGAGACTGCCAGTGTACATTGCAGGTTAATAGAAAAGAAATTGGCTCAGTGGCATATGCAATACAGGTCATGGCTGAATGGTGGCCATCTTTTGTATTCAGCACTCTTTTTTAAATAGAGCTCCTTTTGAGGTGCCCAGGTGCACGTGTATGTATTATTGTATGCATGCTCCCTGTTGAATTGCAGGCTCACATAGTTGAAATTCAATGACTGAAATGATAAAATTAAGTGTTGCTGGACATGGAATTAGGTGTAAAATTGGTATTCATGAAGAAATTGAAGAACAGACTGGGTTTCATGCTTTATCCAGTTGAAAGCCTCCATCAAGATTAGTAAGATCTACCACCAATTGTATTTCCACATATTCCTTAATAATTAAATATGAGATGGAGTTTGGCATAGTTAGGATGTTCATGGCAAACTAAGCCATTTAATGTCCTGTGGAGACAGAATGCTCTGCTATGACTGATTCACTGGGATGATCATGTTCCATGTAGCTTTCATGTATTGTTTGTGGCATCTTGCCATTGCAGGCTTTCCCATATTGACACAGTACTTTAGTCGCAAGTCTTCTACAAAACCCAGATTACACTTTACTGAGATGATACAAGCATGAGTCTTTTTAGGTGAATAGTCAGTATTTTAATCTAATCCTCTTTTTTGTTTTTGTTTTAGAATTGTGCTTAATTTGGAATAAATGTTGCCCACATATGGAGGGAAGCCTTGGATGTGACCCAGTCCTTAAACCTTTTGTCTTGTAGTGGTCATATGTACTCCCGACTAAATCTGTGCCATTCTTACCTGAAGAATACCCATTTTACTTGAACACAGATTTTAGATGTTCTAACTCCTTTAAAAGGCTCTTCCTATCAGATACAACATGCACCCAGTGCACCAGTGTTAAAAGTATGCCAATAGTTTGTTGAGAATGGTGACAGCTGTGCACCTGCAAATAAAGATTCATCCATTTGGGATAATAATAAATGCAATTCTCTACTAATGCATCCACTTTCTGATATATGCCTATAAATGCTAAAAAGCCAGTGTTTTCTACTTCTATTATGAACTGAATATTCATGTGGATTGCAGAAATTGTAACAGCTCTTTCTCCAAATGTTTACCATTACAGCCTATTGGCATATCAACTTATGACTTAGCAAAATAGCTTGCTTCATGACCGAGACCTTTCTGTTGGCAAATACCTGTATCATACACATAGTTCTATTGACTATTAATTGACTGAAGTCCCTATGACTCAGATTGTGCATAATAGTAAACTTTGATGTTGTTTCACTCTTCACTAGAATTACTCTTATGATTTCATTGTCTCCATAATCAGTAAGTTTAAATCCAATATAGAAGATTTGTTCCATCTTGACTTATCCTCAAATTAATTTTCATGAACAGTGAATATTTTGAACAAATCGACAAGGGTACTTCCCTGTCACCTCTGGTAGCAAACTACTACTCATGGTTTACAGAGTATAACTGTAGATGAAGTTAGCAGAACTTAATGAAAAATCTTCTGGTGATATGTAGATGAAACTTTTGCAGTGTGAGGCTACAGTGAGGAACAACTATCACAGTTTTTACAACATCTAAATTCTATCCAAAAGAATACTCAATTTATGATGGCAGTGAAAGAGATGGTTCTCTACCATTTCTAGATATCTTAGTGAGTTGGGTGTTCTTTGAATGCTGGTATACCGAGCACATGTCTTGTCTGATAGGGATAGTCTTGAAAATGAGTTGGAACAACTACAATTGTGTTCAAGGAAAATGGATGCTCTTCATGTCAGTTTTGCACACCTTTAGTGATGAGTAAATGTGACTAGTCACTAGACAGAGAGGATAGGGAACTGTTCAAGTCCAGGATGTTCCTCCCATTTGTGAGCAACATTTCATCTACATTTGACATCCTTATAAAGTACCATTACATTAAAGTAATTTGCGAGCTACCTACAAAGGCCCGTGCTCTTCTCAACTTAATAATGGATGATCTGAGTTTGTAGAGGGCTGGTATGTGACAAATCCAGCACTGGCCAGTCCACATGAACAATACAAGAGAGATGTTTGGATTGCCACACTCACCTTTCACAGTGCAGTAAGTCAGCCATAACTGAGCACTGTACCACCATGGGACATTCCATGAATTACAAGGGCTATCCACAAAGTACATTACGTTTTGGAATTAAAAATAAATAAAGTATTAGAAATTTTTTTTATTATATACAGATGAAAGCCACACTTAAATACTACTTTTCTACATAGTTGCCATTTAAATTAAGGCACTTATCGTAGCGATGGACGAGCTTGGAAATTCCTTCGTCGTAAAATTCGGCCGCCTGCGCCTTCAACCACGTGGTTACCTCTTCTTTTGGGACAGAAAAGGTGTGATTTTTGTGTATTTCCTGGAAAGAGGCACTACAATAAACTCTCAAAGGTATTGCCAAACTCTGCACAACCTCAGAAGAGCAATACAAAACAAGCGCAGGGGAAAGTTGGGCTCAAAGATCTTGCTGATTCACAACACCCGGGCCCACATGGCAAATGCCACTCGTGAAGTTCTCGAATCTTTTAAGTGGGAGTTGTTTCCTCATCCGCCATACAGTCCCGACCTGGCACCGAGCCACTTCCACTTATTCCCAGCAATGAAGAAGTGGTTGGCTATGCAGCGTTTTGATGACGATGCACAGCTTCAAGAAGAGGTAACCACGTGGTTGAATGCGCAGGCGGCCGAATTTTACGATGAAGGAATTTCCAAGCTCGTCCATCGCTACGATAAGTGCCTTAATTTAAATGGCAACTATGTAGAAAAGTAGTATTTAAGTGGGGCTTTCATCTGTATATAAGAAAAAAAATTTCCAATACTTTATTTATTTTTAATTCCAAAACGTAATGTACTTTGTGGATAGCCCTCATATTCTCCCACGAAAATCTTAGCTACAAAGAGATCCTTCTGGGCTTCAACTGTTAATCTGTGGAAGTACATTTGGTGGAAGACATATTAATCACAATTGTAGCTTTCAACTTCATGAGGCATTGGACGTGGTCATTTCTTTAATTTCTCCACATAGATGAATTTTTATGCCTATTGCTGTATCCAGAGACAATTTTATGTTTGGTCACTGAATTTTAATTCTGCTTGCCTGCAATTTGACACCTTCAACTGTAAATTTCAGGTGCAACAATATTCAGAAGAGGGTGCTAAATGTGTATGCAACACATCATTTTTTGTTCATTTGTAAATGTAGCTTTGTGCCTCAGAAAACTCCAACTTAAAACTCAGCTGAATGTGGGTATCTGGTTGTCAGCTGAAATATTCTTGCAAGAAATTCACATCACCCAGCTGTGATCCTGAAATTGAATGGAATAAATGTATGTTACCGGATTAAGAAATTACAGTTCACATATTATTCATGTATAGGAGAATTAAGAGAAATCACTGAGGGTAAAAAAAGCTGTAGTGCCTTTATGTGTTCATAAAAATACATGTAGAAGCACAGAAAGGAAACATCTGTAGCAAAACAGAAAAATCAAAGACTTTACTGACATTCAAGTTTTTGAAAACTAAGCAAATAGTCAATAAAATTCTTCTGGGTTTGAGGCCGCATTGTCATCTGTAAAATTCTGGCAACTGTTGCAAGGCGCCTTCCTCAGGGTATATTGCTAACTGCTGAATGAGCACCTATTCGCTGATTTCCACCAATGGAAAGCAGTAAAGGAAACTCCAATGGAAAACACCCTTTTCCACCAATGACAACATGCAATGTAAAGACCAATAAAATGAACTCCTAATACCCTTCCTCCTCACCCTCACATCCAATGACAGCACTCCTCCATAGTATATAAGTATCCAAACTAGTGCTCATTCAGCAGTTAGCAATATACCCTGAGGAAGGCCCCTTGTAACAGTCACTGAAACATCGGAATTTTACAGATGACAATGCGACCTGAAACCCAGAAGAATTTTATCGACTCTGACAATGGCTGCGGAAGCCAACATTTACATTTAACCAAGCAAATAGTTTAGTGTGTCACTGTAGGTTAACTGAGTGGTAAAGACATTACATATAAACTACACAGAACAGGATGGGTAAAAATGCTCTTAGACAATAAATAAATTTCAATGTTCTTTATACCTGTATCCTACTAACATGAACTGAAACAGAAGATGTTCTCAAGTTAAGCATGCATTTTTAAAATTATGCAACTACCTCATGAAATTGATTACTTTAAAAAATGCTGACACTATTTTTGGGTTTTTAACATAAGAGGTGCAGAAAGTGACAGAGAACTTGGAAATTTCTTGAGGTGAGACCACTCCTGTTTTAGTCTTTTTAGTATTTTGCTTATGAGATTTCCATAAAATACTACATTTAAGTTTTAATCAGACTATCAGGAAACTATCAGGAGATTTTAAACCAAAGATGTTAGGAACAATGAGACATCAAGATGGAGTGAAATGATATCCAGTGATGCTCATAGTTTTGGATTGACTGATTCCATGTTTTATAAAATTATTACTCACACATATGTTTATAATGCTCATTAAAAGAAATTAAACTACATTTAATGTTTCAGCTGAAGTACCTCCCATAACTTAGTAGACATTAGCAAAGTTAGTTAAGGGTTTGCAATACAGTGTCTCATAATACGGGACTTTTTTTAGTTTTTGTGTCATTTCTGTTAACTGTTACTGCCCTAACACCAATAACATATGACCATAAGAATCTAGCAATATCAGTCAGCTGTGCCAATGTGAATCCAGGAACATATAAAATGCTATACTGTAAATATATCTATACCTCTGGTATTGAATAGTAACAATAAGAAAATGTAAAGTAAAGAAAAAATTGTTCGTGATTGTTTTCTATTAATAATACTGTCTTTCTACAGTAAGTAGCAATAGACTTTCTGTATTAATAGTTATCCAAAGAATCATTATCAAGAGATGAGCCACAAGAAAAAGGTAATATTAGTAGAGAGATGTCACATGTGTGAAGGGAATGTTTTATTTTCCATGAGGACTGTATAATTATTAACAATTATAATTCCTACATTTAGTCTTAAAGACACCCCAGTGCATCATCTCTGACTACAAGGGAGACAGGGAGCTTTTGCATAATCTTAAATATTAAATAGGAGATACTCTTCTTTTGTACTTATTCTGAATAACACTTTGAGTTTGTTGTTTCATGCGAAACAATGGTATGCCTACCATTGACAACTGATGTTGGCGTTTTTCCATTGCTGCTTATATACATTCTATTTCTGTAAACATTTCATAGCTTGATGTAAAATAAACACTTTACCTAACAGATGTACTTATGGAACTGTATTAATTTACTTTCACCTGAGAGATACGTATTTCTCACTAAGTCAAAGAACCAAATAGCCAGTGATCTGAACAGAAGAAATAAACAGATTCCTAGATATGAGGTTCTCAGAATTAATTATCTCACTGTTTCAACCATTGTGGTGAGATGCTACTTCAATCCCAGGTAGATTCTTTCTGGCCCCTAGATAGTTTCCTCATTTGAAATTGTCATGTATGACACACTAGCAAAATTTATGCCATTTAAAGCTCTATTCCAATAAAATTAGAACAGAAATTGCTTTTATTCTACTAGCTTGCCTAAAATATTTAAAATATTATAACTCAGTGCCAAATTCCACATAGTGTGAAAAAAGTCCATCATTTCACAACAGAAATGCAAATATAATTTTATTTGGGGTTTTTACATCCCATTAGGTCTTCCTGTGTTACTTACACCTGTTAATATAATATAATTGGACAGGTAAAAAAATATTGTCACCAAGTGGCAACAGGAGAAAACTCATATAAAAGTTAAGGAAATATGCAAGCTTTCAGAGCTACTGGCTCCTTTTCTGGCAGAAGGGTTGAAGGGGAAGGAAAATGATGGAGGAAAAAGACTGGCAAGCTTTAAGAAATGGAGATAGTTATGGAAAAGTTGCCCAAAACTGTGGATCACAGAAGACTTACTGGATGGGATGAGAACTGAAAGACTGATTCCAGAATGAGATTTTCACTCTGCAGCGGAGTGTGCACTGATATGAAACTTCCTGGCAGATTAAAACTGTGTGCCGGACCGAGACTCGAACTCAGGACCTTTGTCTTTTGCGGGCAATTGCTCCGCCAACTGAGCTACCCAAGCACGACTCAAGCCCCATCCTCACAGCTTTACTTCTGCCAGTACCTCGGCTCCTACCTTCCAAAAAGTTTGAAAAACTGATTGTTGGGAGTCTTTCCTTCTCATCCCATCTAGGAAGTCTCCCCTGACAGGGGATTCTGGACAACCTTTCTATAGCTCTCCTCATTTCCTAAACCTCACCAGTCCTTTTCTTTCATACTTTTTCCTTCCACTTCAACCCTTATGCCAGAAAAAAGAGCCACTGGCTCTGAAAACGTAAGGATACTTCTATATGTTTTTCCTCTGTATATGTTTCCTCTGTATGTGTTCTATATGGGTCTCCACTGCTTGGATCATAGATTTTTTTATTCATCCAGTTATATTGTATTTTCAAAAATTGATTACTTTGATTGATATATTTGCACTTGATAATGTTTCTTATATTTTTATTCTTGTAAATTTTGAGGAACAGGTGACAAGAAGCATGAGATATTCAAGAAATTTGCTTGGGAAGAATATTAGTAATAAAGAAAGACAAATTACAGAAATAAAAAGAAACCCTTATTACAGTAACCTGTAGTAGAAATAATTGTAATTTTTTCTTGTAAAATAACTTTATCTCTACTGTCTACTGTCTACTGTCTCTACTAACTTTATCTCTACTGTCTGAGCACTTTTTCTTTGCCACTTTCAGAGGTATTGCTGGAAGTGAAGAGTGGTAATTTCTGCCCCACCCTTATAGCAGCATAATGAGATTGTAGCTTAGGTTTACAACTCCTGTTTGTTCCTCATCCAATACTGGCAAGGAAATGGAAGTTCACAAATTTTACTTAGTGCAGAGCAGTTTTAAAAGTTGAGGCTGACAAATACAGAGCTGAAAATGCTGAACTACATTTTTACCAAAATAAAATTCAGCTGTCAGCTGCACAATAAGAATATTTTACTGCACTTTACCAATTTTGAAAGATTGGTCTGTAATCTTCAAAAGTTCAGTACTGGCATTGTACTACATATGGTGTTGGGGAATCCTGTATGCATTGTGCACTAAAGATAATACGCATAATGAAAAATTCCAAAAAGTGCATTTTGCTCAGCAGTCCTTGGTTTGCAGTCCTTACTCCATGGCTTTTGGGGGAAAGAAAGAAGGAATTATTCTGGTGAGGCTGTGAAGCAGGAAAGAGTAGACTTTTTGTTTTCTTGAATTAATGATTTAAGAATGTATGTTGATGGTTTCAACAACATTTGATCTTTGCATGGATAGGTGCTTGCAAGATAAATAAAACTAAGTGAGAACTGAATATTGATTTCCCTAGATCATTTCATGATGTTAAAGAGGACAGATAACTCACAGGGAGGACAAATTGTTGGAAAGTGGTCAAGAGACTAAGAATCTGTACCAGAGTCTGATTTTAATTACAGTACAGTAGTTACTGATGATTAACAACACTGACACTCTTATTAATTGTACTTCCCCAAGAATTAAGAGAGCCAATTCATCTCCATTAATATATATATATATATATATATATATATATATATATATATATATATATATATATATATATATATATATAGTTATAATAGAAGGAAACATTCCACGAAGGAAAAATATACTTAAAAACAAAGATAATGTGACTTACCAAATGAAAGTGCTGGCAGGTCGACAGACACACAAACGAACACAAACATACACACAAAATTCAAGCTTTCGCAACAAACTGTTGCCTCATCAGGAAAGAGGGAAGGAGAGGGAAAGACGAAAGGATGTGGGTTTTAAGGGAGAGGGTATATATATATATATATAGTTATAATAGAAGGAAACATTCCACGTAGGAAAAATATACCTAAAAACAAAGATGATGTGACTTACCAAATGAAAGTGCTGGCAGGTCGACAGACACACAAACGAACACAAACATACACACAAAATTCAAGTTTTCGCAACAAACTGTTGCCTCATCAGGAAAGAGGGAAGGAGAGGGAAAGACGAAAGGATGTGGGTTTTACGGGAGAGGGTAAGGAGTCATTCCAGTCCCGAGAGCGGAGAGACTTACCTTAGGGGGAAAAAGGGACGGGTATACACTCGCACACACACACATATCCATCCACACATATACAGACACAAGCAGCTTTGTCTTTAAATATGTCTGCTTGTGTCTGTATATGTGTGGATGGATATGTGTGTGTGTGCGAGTGTATACCCGTCCTTTTTTCCCCCTAACGTAAGTCTTTCCGCTCCCGGGATTGGAATGACTCCTTACCCTCTCCCTTAAAACCCACATCCTTTCGTCTTTCCCTCTCCTTCCCTCTTTATTGACGAAGCAGCTGTTGGTTGCGAAAGCTAGAATTTTGTGTGTATGTTTGTGTTTGTTTGTGTGTCTATCGACCTGCCAGCGCTTTCTTTTGGTAAGTCACATCATCTTACATTTACAATGGGTGTAGAATAAAAGTGACTCCCTTGTTCAGCACAGTGTACTGTAAGCAGATTACCGTATTTTAATATTTGTATTGTAATTTTTTTCATGTGAGTACTGTTGGTGAATGTATACAGCCATCACACAGAGTCCAATTCCATCACATAAGAATTTTACACTGCAGCAGAAACAAAAGTCAGAACAGTTTATTCTAATTATCAGAACTAGAATCACTTGTCTGAAGAATTTACTTGTGGCAGAACATAGTAACAAAATTCTAATAGTTATCCATGCATGTAGTAGAGTTTATGGTGAAAGATAACAGTAGGACTTAGCATAGCTATAACATGAGTGAATCTTAATTGTTTATTATTTATGAGCTTAAACATTTATTTGCACAGTTGTGTATGTGTGTTTGGATTTGAAACATTGATAGAGGATTAGGGTTTTTACCTGATTGTAATACAGGGTTATGGTAAAGACTTGATGACAGCTTAAAATGCAACAAGAAAATGTAGAGAATGTTCAGCCAATTAAGGAGGTAGTAGCGCAGGTTGCATCAGCTCCACTAGGACAGGATCTATTAGCTGAGATCACAAGGTAATTGGAAAACATGGGCAAGAAATTAGAAGAGCAACAGACTAATATATAGCTAATGAATTAACAAAGGTGATTTACGAGTTGAGGAAGTCTCACAAGATGACCCCAGATGCTACTCACACTCTTACAAGTGAAGCCAATACAATTAAAGAAAGTCACGAAGCAGTAGCCAATACTGTATCAAAACTGTTGGAATGCATGACAAATTTTTCCTTAGAGCAGGACCAGGAGATACAAGAGCAGTTTTTGATAAAGGAAGAAAAGTCCTCTCTTAAGTTAGCTGCTTGGATGAAAGCAAAATGGAAGAAATTGTACAGTGCTAACCAAACAAGTGCAAACTGCAATTACTGTCTTGTCAGTGGAATCAGATCTGAATAGAAATAGCCTTAAACAGGAACTGGTCTAATTGAGGGAAAGGTTTGCATTGATTAAGCAAGGTTTGACTGATGTACAGGGGGCAGTGGAAGATGATTGAAATTAATTGCATGGTTCTGCGAGGGTGTCTTCATTTAGTTCCCTCTCAGAATGGCAACAGCATGATGCATCAGAACTGAAAAGGAATTTGTCGCAATTTGTGCATGTGCATTGCCATGCAACAACCAGCTATGCAACAATGCTTATGGAGAAGAAGCTTTTGAAGCATTGTCAGTTCCTACTGTATTTGCTGGATAAGAAAAATGATTCACTTGGTAGCAGTCGTAAGAGGTTTTAGAAGCATACTATTGGAGTCATGGACTGATGCCCAAAAGATAAACTACGTTGCAGGATACATACATAGAGATGGAGCCCTATGGGCTGGTGAGACTGGTGAAACATGCCAAACCTATATAGTGAACTTGAAAAGGCATTACTTTCTAAACATCAGACAGTGCAAGAAAGTCTCTGGAGAACAAGTACACTCCAGAGCATTTCTATTTCCACAATGGCAGTTTCAGGTAATATTTTGAAAAATACCTTAATGAAACCATGTATTTGAATGAGCCCATACTTCATAAAGGTTTACTTAGAATTCTGAGGGCAAAATTGCCAAGCGACATAAGAGTTGAATTTGGATGACCTTTTAGCATATTAGACTCTATTGATCTGATCCAGGAAGACCTGACGCCAAGAGAATGGCAAGCAATTTATTGAGGAGGTTATGTGATTCAAGTGCCACACATCTCAACAAATATAATTATCACCAAAATGAATATCCGAACCAGAGCCAAGGAAATGGGAACAGGAATAACAAATTTCACTATAACCAGAATAAACAAAAGAGACATAATTCCAATTGTACCTCAAATCAGAATAACTATTTGTAAAATAACTCATAGCAGCAACTGTCACATAGTAAGATGGAGATCCGAACCACACATAACCACAGATGTTGTTACAATACTGATTGTCCAATTGCTAGTGGCCAGTAAACTAAGCCTAAACACATCTAGCACTGGAATGTTGGTTGCAGGGTGACTATGACAGGAGTGTGCAGACGTTAAGATATAACAGCAGTATAGATGTGAGAGATCTGTGCTCTGATGTTACAATCTTGATAAGGAGTACCCTTCGGTATTGCAGTTGGCTATAAGAGTGACTATAGCAGATATACATGTTATTATTGTACTGGACTCAGGTACTGCTGTGAATGTAATTTTGAACTGCTTTTTTAGAAGCTATCCAATTGAACTAATGTACCTACCTTTCTGTTGTACAACTGCAATATACTTGGAGCCATTAGCCCCAGGTCAAAGAATGTAAGGATACAAACATGACTGGAAGTAAAACTTGAGAAAGTATTGATAGTATGGACATCCTAGTAGTAGAAGGGTTAATCGCTGAATGTATCATGGGCTTTAATTTCATCCAAGAAGGGGACTTGAAGACTGACTTTTCTATGGGCAAGTTATCACTCTTTGATTGAAGATGCAGAGGTTCAAGTCAGTCTGTTATGGAAGGAGGGTAAGCATGATAAATATTGTCAAGGCTTTTGGATTAATTGGAGGGCTAGAGATACCAATAAGACTACAGCACAGCTGAGAAAACCTAATTAACTCCTTGGAGTAAAAATCCAAGTTAAAGTAGAAGAGCCAGAAAATTTATTAGGACGTCAAAGAAATCAACTGTTTGATCTCTTGAGTGAGTACATACATGTGTTTGAGGGGAATCTGGGAATAATTAGAGGTTACACCTGTCAATTTACCACATTTCCACGTAAGATATTTTGCCGTAATTTTTATCTCATCCCATGGGCACAGAGGGAAGCAGTGGATGCAGAAATCAGCAATATGTTAGACTAGAACTTGATAAAACCTTTGAGCAGCCTATATTGCGGTCCACTAGTAGTTATATCCAAGTCAGGACAAAAAGCGAGGTCAGTTCTCAATGCTAGGAATGTTAATGAAATTATGCTGCCTGTGGAAACTCATTTAGAGAATACTGATGAACTGATACAGAAGTTCTATGGTGTGAAGTATCTCACAAGCATCAGTTTAAATTCATATCTGCAAGTTCCCTTAGTGGCTGAACCAACGAAATATACTGTGTTCCTTTATGCTGGGAGGAGCTATTCATTCAAAGTATTGCCTTTTGGGTTGCATGTGAGTTCAGGAGTTTCCACAGCAGCATTCAATACAGTACTTGGTCCTGAGTTAAGTAATCAACTGACTAGTTATGGATGATTTATTAATCAAGACATCCATGTGGAAAGAACATGTTTTTATATTAGAGTGAGTTTTAAAAACATTTTTGCAAGCAGATATCACAGCCAATCCATAGAATATCATTTTAGGCATGAGATGAGAAAATGTTTAGGTCACCTCATTAATTCCAGAGGAATCTTACTGGATAATGAGAAGATAAAGAGTGATTTAGACTGTAACTGTTCCAAACTGAGGAAAGAGCTGAAGGGTTTCCTAAGCATGGGATCATTTTTGAGAAGATCATAGCAGACCAATCTGTGAATGCAGAGCTCTAGTAAAGGTTATTTATAAAGAACATACCATGGTATTGGTCTTCTGAACGCCAGTCAGCATTTGAAAACATTAAGATAGCATTAGTCAATAGCATTAGTATACCATCTGGATATGGCCATCAGATTTTGTCTAACTACTGATACATCATCAATTGGATTGGATGCTAGTTTGTTCCAAATTAGAAAAATATATGGGAACAGACATTATGCCCAACTGCATTCATGGGCAGCTTATTGTCCAACTGTGAGGCGTCTGTGCCACATTGAATTGGAAGCTCCGGCATTCATAAGGGCATTTGATAAATTACACTACTATTTGTATGTAACCCATAACACTCTATACTGTGATCATCAGGCATTAACCTTCTTGCTGACATGCAAACTACTGCATGCTAGGCTAGTGCTACAGGAATATGACTTCCAAGCAGTCCATATAGATGGCAAAAATAATATTGTTGCAGATGCATTCTCTCATGTTTCAGAAGTATTAGGGCCAGATATGGAACAGACAACAGAGTTCTCAGACCTACTTATGAAATATGATGTCTGCCAGTGCTGTTATTTGGACTTATGAAAGAATATAGCCAAATTACAAGATGCTGAACAAGATGTAGGACAAACAAATGCAGCAGGGTGGAGAGGCAACGATTAAACAATACTAAGAAGTAGTAACTGGTGTATTGTTTTATCAGAACTGTCAAGATTCTGAGAATTTGTGTGTGTGTATACCTTCAGATTGTGAGAGCAAGCTTATATGGTACACATATTACACATGGGGTCAATTTTAGGTTGTGAAGTGTGTGAACAAAACTGGCATCAGTTGCTACTTTCCTGATCTATGCAGGAAGATCCAACACAAGTTAATATATGTACAGTATATCAGAAAGCCATGCCATCGAATAAAGGGAGTAGGCGAGTTCTACATACCATAGTGTCTGACAAGTTTTTAAAGACTGTGTCCTTGGACCTCAGTGGTCCATTACCACTTGCATATGGGAACAGTATAACCTGTTCACAACATATTTTACTACCAATCAACAAGAAATTACTTGATGATTATATCCTCAAATACAAGCCACTTGCATTGTTTACAGATAATGGAGCGAGTTTTACAAGACATCATTGGAGAGTCATGTTAGAATGATAACAAATCCAGCAATTATTAACATCAAGGTACCATCTGGAAGCCAATCCCATGAAGAGGAATGTCCTGGGAACTAAGTAAAATTTATTAGGGCCTTTTTTCATCACAGACAGATGCTATGGATTGACTACATTAATCCATTTGAGAAAATAATCAATAATTTGCCTGATTCTTCAACTAATTATACTCCAACTGAGTTGATGTATCAGAAGGAGGGAAGGAATCTGTTGATTAATGAGATACCACAAGTTTCAAGGATGGAAGAACACTTACAGGAAAAAGTCAGGAAAGCTTTTGTCAATCTAACTGACAAAGCAATGAAAAGGAAAATGAATTTTGATAAGAAGTTGATCAAGGTACAGAAGTATAGAGTGGAGTAGAAGGTGTTAAAATCTGTCCTTGTTTGTCACTTCTCAGGAAGAAAGGGCAACTTTCATACACAGGTCCATTTGTCATCCTGAGGATCCCAAATTCAGGTGCTTAGTTGTTGGGGTAACTGGGAAATTACAAAATCAATGGTCCCTATCCATAGTAAGATATAAGAAAATATTATCCTGAAATTTATTAACTGAGCCAGTGGGGGAGGTATAAATGGGAATTCAGTTGACAATTTACAAGTAATTATGATTAATATTGTTACAAAATAAGATGTCTTTTTGTGTTCAGCATAATCTTTTGTACTGAGTTAGTAAGATTTATGTGGTTATGTCTTTGTATATCTTGTGTTTCATTGTTCTTTACTATGTGTCAGGAATAAGATTTTATCTTGTAAAGTATACAGGAAAAAATTACTGGCTTTCGAGATTTAAGTTGAATAATTGTTGAAATTTATTTAAATACATTGAGGTTATTTCTGTATGTTAATGGTAATGTTTGTAGTTCACTTGTCATTCCATCAAGTATGAGAATAGTACCTTTGTTTTGCAAATTAATTACAATGTTTTAAAGCATTGAGTTAAGTTTGTTATCTAAACTATACCAAGCTTGATACAAGCAACACTAGTTTTTCATAATGGACATAAGGTGTTCTGCATTATTGAGTTATACTTCTGAATTCTTGCTATTGAGCTGAAATGTGCAGCTGATTCAGGGGTACTAGTATTTCATTTTATGTAGTACTAAAGCCTTATGAAATGTCATCAAAAACAAATTAAGAGCTGCATTCATCTGCTGATGTATGCCGTGGTTTACCATAATCAGTGCTTCTGGTGAACATAAAGATGTGAAGGTGGTGATTGTTAAACATGGAAGTTGAAGGAAACATGAACACAAGTCATTCCAAAAAATGGAATAAAGCATGTGGAGTGAATTAGAATGAATAGTTGAGTCAAAAATGCAGATTGACACTGCTTCCGGAGAGATAGAATTATTGTCGCTGAGGCAAAGTTTGTTCATTCCCTGATGAGTTTTGATGATGCAGAGGTGTGTGGTGCTCAAAATTGGACAGTGATTTTTATAGCATTCACTGATTCATAGTAAAATTTTTACCCAATGAAGACAATATAGAAGTGCTAACAATTTTTATCAAATAAGTCCAAATGTACTCATGTGAATATTACTCTCACATCAGCTGACTTCAGAGTAGTTAATTGTTGATATAATCAGAAAGCCATTTGCTGCCTTATAACTGCTGTATACTAATCCAATTACTTCCAGGGATCTTTAACCATGCAGTTTTTTTGCTTATTTGGATTTGAATGTGTTTCATGTTCACATATCATGGATTCTGGTATGATGTGCTAATGCCCCTGTTCTACTTGCATCTTGAGAGGCATCCCGTATTCTGGCCATCCCAACCTGGGTAGACAACAAGGAGGACTTCAGTGCCCACCCTCTCAAGTCCTCCAATGCTTGCCCTTCAGTCATCTTGGCAGATGTTTTGAAGACACCAATGAATTATTTTCAAAATGGTTTTACAGGCGTTCTTTACCAGAATTGGCCATGTTTCTAAGATGGTGGTATCTATTTCTTCATCTAAGATAATCACTAAACAGCAAGTAAATGAATTATTTATATTATATTACACAAGGTCCTGAAATGTTGAATAGTTAAGCACCTCTGAAAACAAACACTTTGCAAATATATATATATTTGCAAAGTGTTTGTTTTCAGAGGTGCTTAACTATTCAACATTAATTATAATATTGAGCAGCAGTTATTAAATATTGAGCCTATAACTTTTGATTTAACTCTCTGGACCAACATTAATAACCATTTTGCTAAACCTCAGATATATGTAACTAGCTTCAAACATACTATGCTTTATGAAAATTTTAACTCGAAATGCAAAGAATTAAGAACATTTTTTATCCAACAAGCACTTTACAACAAACAATTAGCTTATTCTAGTCACTTTTAATGCAAATATTAAACAACTGGATTGCTATGCCTCCCCCATTTGTAATTTTGGAAACCTAAGAGTCATTGAATGGGACTGTAAGCATGATTGTTAATGCTTTTAAGATTTCTGCTTCTATTGGGGGCATTGTACTATATCTTTATGGAAATTCCATGTGCATGGTGCAACAAAGATAATATGCATAATGAATTATTCTGGGGAATGCACTGTGCTCAGCATTCCTTGGTTTCCATTCCTTACTTCGTGCTTTTTGGTGGAAATAAAGAAAGAATTATTATGGTTGAGGGTGTGAGATGGAAAAGAGTAGACATATTCTCATTTTCTTGAATTAGTGATCAAAGAACATAATTTGAGAGTTATTAACTCACAATATAGAGTTTAATAGTTGAGGTTACTGTCAACAACATTTGATCTTTGGATGGATCGATGCTTGCAAGATAAATAAAACTATGTAAGGTGACAACCGAATATTGATTTTCCTAGATCATTTTGTCTGTAGAGGACAAATTACTTACAGGGAAAGTGGTCAGGTGACAAGGAACTTGCACCAAAGTCCAACATTAGTCAACAAAAAAGTACACTTCACTCTGTATGATTTTCTTTGACCCACAGTTACAGAGTCTGTGCAAGCAATTACTACAGAAACGTTCTGAGGACCGAAGCAGCTTATTTCAGGCGTGGAGAACCATCAGTCTCCACCACAGAAAGCCTAAAGCCTTATGTACAACACAGGCACTCTTATTAACTGTAATTCCCCAAGGCTAATTATGAGAACCAATTCATCCCCACTAATGTGTGTGTGTGTGTGTGTGTGTGTGTGTGTGTGTGTGTGTGTGTGTGTGTGTGTTCACAATAAGCCAATATTCAACATCCAAAGATGACACATTAATCTGTCAAAACTGGTCAAGTACAATCAATTAATCCAACTGTGCAGGTGACAACATAAATTTATTTTGAAAAAATATGTAACACAGTTGCTGAAAAAAGTGGCAGCTATGAACATAAACTGTTCCATTCAACTGAAATCGAGATAGCCTTGATGCTGTTAAAATATCCACGTGTGTACTGCTGTTTCTGTGCCAAAGTACTGTTGCCTGCAACAGTTGGTAGTTGTCTATATAGGAATATTGCTTACATGCAAATTTTTGCTAATTGAGAATGTTGTACCTTACAGGCTTAAAAAAAAGTGCACATAAGGTTTTCAGTGTACTACTAATGTTTATCCACATTTCTGTTACTTTGGTAATTATTTGAAACAAACAGAACAAATTCAGATCCATACTGTGTGGATATTCTTGAGTAGTGTGTTTTTTGGCATAAAGTTGATTGTGGTGTTCATAGTACTGTTCCTGTTGTTATATTTGCTTTAAATGATAACTTTAGAAGCAACACTTTTCAGTTTTTTTTGTTATAAGTAAATTGCTGTAGCAGTCTTCTTCATTGAGCCATGGGTCATTTTGGAATTTGTGAATATATTTCTATTCGTATGTAGCCCTCTTGCAGAACTTATGACAAATCATAATAAATATACAGGTGACCAACTGTAACAAAATAAGGACAATATTTGTTACAAAATTGGCCTACTAAGATATTTTGGAATATATTTATCCACGTATTTGCTACAAAGCAATAAGATTGCTAAAAAGTTTTTCGTTAGAGAATATTAGTCCACATCTTTAGATTAAATTTTAGATCTTTTCTGTCATCAGTACACACACCAAAAACTACAAAATCATACTCAGATACTTTGTACAATGCCACTGTGATGCTTGCAGTTATGATTCTGAGTTGCTATATAACAGGAAGGTGAATTTTCTACAATGAATATATTATGTAGTATTGCAAGGAAGTGACGGAGATTAATATTACAGCTGCCAGTATCATTGAAAGAATTAATATTAATTTTAGGCAAACTTCACTCTGCTGGACTGATTACGTCTGCACAGTGTAATATTAAGATAGTAATATTGTATAGGCCTTAATGGAAACACACGGCCTCGACGGCTCTAAAACATGCTCTCTATCTTGTAACAAACATAGAATTCCCCATAGCATTAATATATAAAAAAAGAACACTGTGTTAATCACATTTTATTTCATATGAAAGGCAGTAACATGAGACAGGTAAGTGACATCAACAAGTAAGAAACAAGTACAGAAATAAAATGTGTGACATAAGGAAACTTAATTAGTAATTCACAGATATCTCTTATACTCCCAAAAATGTACCAATACGGTCACTATAAACCTTATTTCTATACATGCAAAATTAATTAATCATAAAAATTAGTGCATAAGATGTCTGTACATTGGCCAGTTATAATGGTCAGAAAGCTTGAATTCATCCTGATTTGCAGGACAGCATAAAATTTAAAAATTGTGAATTGTTTAAAAGTTAATTTTTTTCTGTGTAATTTTTGTAAAATTTATAGTGTGTTTCTCAAGACATTATTCATTATACAGATTGGGACTTGGTGATAAATGAGTTGTCTTCATAACTGTTGTGCCAAATGTCATTGACAGTAGCATTTATATAAATAATTAAATTTTTTCCCAATATATGATATTCACAAACTTTCTGTTATAGTTATGTATTTTTATTTTTTCCTCATTGAATTCTGACTCATACACCTTAGGTGAATTCAAAAAGTCTGACAATGTGTTTTTGGACTAGACTGCTTTACTGACCATTTGAACTGAAATTACCTGTGTGAAAAAAATCTGACTAACAGCATAAAACGAGACATGTCAACTGCCCAAGTTGTTTTTGGCATATTGAACAGGCGTGTTACCTGTTTCTTTGCCTGTTACACAGTATAAATGAATCATTCCTTGGTTTGGATGTTCTTTGCAAGTGTGTTTTTTCAGGTGCATTACAGTGATTCTTTTTCTAAAATTCACTAAAACTTTTTGCAAATAATATATTTTCATTTCACACATAAAAATGGTTATTCAACTTTAGTTACAAAAATTACCTGTAATCTATACTAAATACAATACATCTCTCTTATTCCAAGAATATAAATGTATTTATATATCATCTTCCATAAATAGGTGTATTTATCATCATTCTACACTACAATCCACTTTCACATCACATATATTGTCAGCCATACAGATTTTGCATTTGCAAAATGTCAGTAATTCATGCAGTTTATATATGTTACAGGTAAATGTTTATGTGTAGAACTCACCTTTATTTTGATTGAGAACAGAGGAAAGTTAATACTAAGCATGGGTTTTTATATAGCTTCACACTAATCAAAAGAGTAGAAGCATGAGGTTCTTTAATATGAGCACAGTGTTCTTCGTTTAAATTTGTGACTCAGTTCATTGCTATAGGAAAGTAACAAATTAATTTACATTGTAAGATGAGTACCAGAAACTGACTCTGATGTGAATGCTGTAATGGATTGATGTTAAAAAAAGCATTAACTGTTCTAAAATAATGAAGTACATGCACTGTCAATAAATTTGTTTTAAGATATCCTTGAATGAATTTAATAATCAACGGCCATAATATTTTCAAAGTAAAATGAAAAATCTGAGCTCTTGACTTTATACAGTTACCTCAACTAAATATGACACAACAGTTGTATTGTGGCATATCAACTTCGCTTAACATTTCTCTTACTACACTCAGCTGTATTAAAATTTAATTAACAATAGTGAAACCCTGTCTGTGGCCTTCTATTTTGAGTTTAAACATTCATTATCCTTAGCAATAATTAAATAATGAGCCAAAGCCCTAGATAAAGAATGTACAGTGAAACACTTTACATATTAGTCGATAAATGACAGAATAACATTATAACAAACTTCATCTGACATAAATGAAACACTTTTAGTACACATAAATATCCATTCAGCTCTAAATATTAGAAAATAGGAACATCCATTTTTTATGTACAGCTGCATATTATGAAACATTTTAACTAGTTAGTTAGGACAACAATAAACACAGTAATGTCATAAGTAGGAATTGAATTGTTCTTGGAGTAAGCTTTTCCAAAAGTACATTATTTTAGCTATACACAAAATATTTTGTACAATGACATCACAACAGCAATCTAAGGGCACTATTCACTTTACTCAGAACATTAGCTTTGATACCTCATACTGTAACAAGCAATGCTCAAGTTTTCTTCTTCACTAGATGCACTACACACAGAATAAATGAACAGTTCTTTTAGGTTCAGTCATAGGTATTTTAAAGCTCATCCCGAAGTCTTTAATTTAACATTTGCCATTAATAAAATGCTACACTGGATGAATTACCTGAAGCACATATCAGAAGTCACGGATTCTTCTATACACTGCCACAGAACACTGTTCATACTGCTTTACTCAAACTAATTCTGAAATAGCTCGTTTTAATACATGTCATACAGTCTCAAGTGGTTACTCAGCTGCTTGTCACTTCTTGTAGTCTTGTAGGAGATTAAATATTAACATTATGAACAATTGTGAATAATACTTAATAATGCAAACTGGTGTAGAAAGATGCGTTTATGTCACAGTGGCACCATGTAGGACATGAAATAAAACTCCCTGTTTTAGAAGTACAATTGGCTGTGTCATTCATCTAGATCAATGCCCATCAGGTCTCCTTGCAGCCGCCCTTTGTAACGACAGCATACTGTCACACAAAGAAGACGTGCTGCTAGTCGGAACTGGGGACTTAGTGCCACTAGTATAAGAGATTTCCAAAAAGAATTAAGTATTCCAAGCCAAACAATTCCAAAATGTAAATATGGTATCTGAATTCTGTTTCCTGTAAAATGTTCATACAATTTAATTCCTGCATACGGTGCCCATGATAACCAGAATACTATCACAAGCACAAATGACACAATGTGGCTTGGGTTAGCAAGATTCTCAGATAGTGCACTTGCGTACTCTTTATCATGGATGGGAACACCACTACGTAATTTACGCATGGTGGAGAATATGTAAGAATATGTGTAAATGATAGTTATGAGACTGGGGCCAAGTACCAGAATGGCAACTGTAACAGAATAAGCTGCCATATTACTCCAGTCAAGCACACATATGTAAGCATCCTTATCAAACGTTGGTTTGTTGACACCAAGCAATGGCGGACAACACAGCATAGCGGCTGATACCCAAGTGAAGACCATCCAGCAACGACAGCGTGTTTTTGTCTGCACTGTTTCATACCGAAGAGGTTTTCTCACAGCCAGGTAACGGTCAACGCTGATCCACATGAAGGTGAACACGCTCACACTCCACAATGTTACCTTGCAAGAGAAATAAATGTATTAGTGCAATAATACATCTCACAGTTTTGACAAACACACACACACACACACACACACACACACACACACACACACACACACACACACACACACACACACACACACCATGTATCATGTGAGAAATGAGCTGCAAAAAATTTCATTGAATGTGGTACATAAAATAAAATATATATGTTATTATGCATAAACTATAAATACATTATATTATAATGACCAGCATCTTTGATAAGAGGAAAGCTACCGCTATATTCTATTAAACTGCAGCATTTACAATCTACAACCAAAGGTGCCAAAGAGATAACAATAATGCTAAAATTCTGTGTATGTGTCTGATTCTCTTTGAAACATTCTGCACAAGAATTAACTCATATCATTTTTCATGCATCATCTTATAATAATCATGGGGAACTATTATTCCAAAATTATTTTATATGTTTAAGGAAAATAATATTTTTACATTATGGGCACAAAAATGGTCACCCTTGTGCTACCAGCATGTAACTTCTCTGCAAGTCTGTACTGTTTTATTAGTCTTGGAATGAATAAGTCTGCAGCATTAGACTGCATCACTGTCGAACCCCTTCTTCCATAACAGCTCATGTGAATCAGCCAGATTGCATGGTTGTAATAGAGTTTTTATCTGGAAGTGAGTTTGGAAGGACAAGCAATAAAGGCTTTGCTTCACAGTGAAGTTATTTTGAGCCAGTATATATCTGTGTTCCCACTCTGGCATGATCAGTCATGTAAAGTCAGTACCTGGATGACTAGAGTGCCCACAAACTGCCAGGAACCTATAGGAAAGAGTGTTCTGACAAAATGCACCCATCTGACTTTGGAAGAGAATGATGTAGCAGACTGATTAAATTGTTAGATATCGTTTAATGGCTGATTATACCCCTGAATATGCTGTCCCTTTCCATTTGATTCTCTTTTCAGTGTGTACTCAGTGCAGCCAACTAGCCGCTCATCCAGTACAGGCATTTATCTCAGCCACTACTGCTCACACAGTGCCCACATTCTGTCTACAGGCAGCTAACAGCCCCTTCCTCTCTCCCCGAAAAACTGCCAGTTATAATCACCAATGATATTCCACCAGAGTCAGGGGTGAGAAGCTGTCTTGTTATAATGTCCATTAGCCTTTTAATTGTTTATAATGTATATATCTCGTTGTGTGCACTAATTGCCAACAAAATTTATAAGCAGCAGGAGTCAATAGTGCCAGTAGTAGGCAAATATTGACAATAGCCAACCAAAACATCACATAATACCTTATTTAAAACAGTTACAACTTCTCCCCAACTTTCTCCCATTCTATCCAGTTACCCGTCATAATTCTATGTGACTGAGGGTCTCGACCAACTTTCTGACATCTTTGCATACAAACCACACAACCATGATACCATCCCAGAGGTCCAACATGACCTCAAGCAGCTCCTAAAGGCCTTAGGTCCATCCCAAAACCTGACACTTTAATCATCTCACACCAACAATCTCCTGCTCTTCTGCCTTTTAGCTACTCCTCAAACTCCACAAATAAATTTACATTCAAGACTGCTCATTACCATCATTGGCTCTCTATGGCTCCTGTCTCATTACACCAAACTCCTTGTTAGTTGCTGTGGATGCAACATCTTTGTATACCAACACTCATAAGCCCACGGCCACCATCCTTCCCAACATTCCCTGTTAACAGACATACCACTCTTTCCTTATCTTCCTAGCCAACCATATCCTGACCCACAATTATTTCACTTTTAAATACCAAATCTACATACAAATCTGTGGTACTGCCATGAGTACTTGCATTGTATGCCAACTTATTTATGGGCCATCTAGAGGAACCCTTGCTCTTCAGTCAACACTTAAAGCCTCTTGTTTTCAGATGACATTTTCATGATCTGTGCCCACAGCAAGGACAACCTTCCCTCTTTCCTCCACAGTCTCAACACCTGTTCTAAAATCCACTTAATCTGATCCTTCTCTCAGTCATCTTCCTAGATGTCGATCTCCACCTCTCAAATGGTCATAAAAACAACTGTCAATATCATGCACACCAAACACCAACAATACTCCCATTCTGACAGGTGTCACCTGTCTCTTTCTGACAACCTTGCCATCTTTGGATGCTGCATCAGCAATGGAAAGCAGGAGTTGTTTAAATATACTGATAATATCAACAGAGCCTTACTGACAGACAGTACCTTATCCATAAACAAATCTCCCATGCCATCTGCTCCTCTTACACCCGTAAACCTGTTAACCAGCCACCAACCAGCACTCCTCCAATTATCCAATCTCATCCTGACCTTGAAATGCTCAACCACATTCTCCACCAGGGCTTTGACTACCTACCTCTCATCTTGTTCTGATATGAGAATTATCCTACCCCAAATTCTACCCGCATTCCCCAAACTAGAATCTCATCATCCACCATACCTATAGAATATTCTTGTCCATCCCTATTCCAAGTGTACTCCCAATCCTGCGATCCATGGGTCATTTTCTTGTGGTCAGCCCATCCACCAACTCCTATTGCAGTCAAGTCACATGCATTTCCTATCCAATAAAAGGTAGAGCTGTGTCTGAACACACCAGTGTCATATATCAGCTATGCCACAATTACTGTAAGCATTCTAGGAGGCAAGACAAGTAACAAACAGTCTATTTCAATGAATGGTCACTGCTGAACAGTGGAGAATTAAACTTGACCATCCAGTAGCTCGACCTGTTGCACACCACAACACAAATGAGTTCAACAGCTCTTCACTACATGGGCCACCTGCATATCCTTTCTAGCACAAGTCTCTCTGAACTATGGAGATGGGAATTATCTCTTCCCACTGGCTGTAAACTCCACTAACCTGTTCCCATTGTCTCACCATACTTTTTCCTATTTTTCTTCTATCCACACCATTCCTCCCCATCCAGATCATGCACTGCCTTCTCCTACGACTCTTCTCCTTCCCCCCATGAGAACATTCTCTCTCTCTCTTTCCCCCTCTCTCCCCTGCACCCTCTCCTCTCCCCCATTCTTTTTGTCTTGCTGTGCAGTCACAGAGTCATCTGTCCAAAGACCTGCCTCTTTTCCTCTACCCTGTCCCTACTTCCATCAGTTCAGGCAACTGCTTTCAATATCAGCAACTGCTTTCAGTATCAATGATCAGTCTTCACGCAGCCAGAGCAGTGTGTATTTGGTTGTCTCTGTGGCTTTGTGTATGATTGTGTGCACTTTTGCTACAAAAAGAGCTAGTGCTCGAAAGTTAGTGTTTCTGTGCTCTATGCTCCCTGCATCAATTTGCTATAGGTGAATGGTTGTCTTTCCCTTATTTTATGTATTGCTCCATCCAGGAATTTTGATTATTGTTGTAAAATGTTACTAGTTCTAACATTCTGACTACTGATGCTGTCTATATGATAGAAACAATAATGTTAGTGAAAGAAGACTCTAAAGTTCCAGAGAGGAATATGCAAAATCATAATTATAATACAATTCAGAACAGACTTCCTTATGGTCAGCTGAAGGCTGATATTGGCAGTAAATAGCCCATATCTTGAGATGACAGTGCTTTGTAATTCATTGCCAAATGAATCAAAACCATTGTCTGGCATACACTTAAACCCTTAACTGCTATCATATATCTTTCAGACAGCTGTCAAACATCCTGGTGGTCATCCCTTTACTTTCCAGGGGCATTTCACCTTTTACCTCAGTGTGCCTTTGAGCTGGAGTGCTGCATTCTTGCTATGAATATGGGGAGGCATTCATATTATTTGACCTTCAGTAAATCCACAGTAAAGTCACCAAGGCATCTGGCAGAAGTATTGTATGAGCCACATGATTATTTTTTGTCGTACATGTTTATATCCATATTTTGTGTTTATTGTGACAATTGTAGTTTAATGTATTATGGTTATTATTGACACAGTCTTGAAATTGATTTCCACAATATGGAGTCTCTAGCAGGTCCATCTCACCATTCAAAACAGCTGGAACAGACTGGTTATTCTCACCGAGTTCTGAAAGTAAATGAACCAAACTTTGAAATGTATCTGGAAGAAATGATGACTGAAGTTTTGGATGACAGTGATTTGTGATAGAAAGTGATTATAAGAAATCAAAACAGGAAATGGATGATGATGAAGAAGATGATGGAACCTAGGATATACAAACAGTGAAGATTGTCTAAGTAGAAGACAGTAATATCGCTGTAATTTCTATTTTTGTGGTGTGGGAAATGTAGTATGGGAAACTGCTTCACATGGAGATGAACACAAGCACCAACTAATGTCAGTACAAGACAAATTAACATTATGTTGCAGATTCATACCCTACAACTCAGGGCTAATGCCTTCACAAAGAATCCAGATGTTGAACAAGTATGGGGGTCTACATTTTATACAAGACATTTTAGATAAGATTCTACATTGGTCAAACAATAAATCCAGTAAAAGAAAAGTACTCTCATAGCTTTTGTACACGATATTTGATGTTTGTGAACTGAAAGCTTTTGCAGGCTTCACAGCAATCTCCAAATCTGGCAATGAATACACAGGTAAACTTTTCTCTATTGGGCAGAGGGGGGGGGGGGGGGGGGGGGGGGGGGGAGGAAGCAGGTGAAATATGCATTAACAATAGTGCCTATGATAGAAACCAGGAAGCTGTATTTACTTAATGCCTACATTATGACCTGTAAAAAATGTGAAAGTTAACATCAAAATGTGAATTTATCCTCAAAATTCTCCAGAAACCGTTTGTTTATGAAGTCAGGCATATCACAGAAATAATAATTAAAAGTGTTATTTTTAGATGTTTGAGAAACATAGGACAGTCCACCTTTTTCGGAACATCAGATGTGTATTTTCTGGATTTCCTTCTTGATTATCAATGTTTTGCTGTGTTTCACTTTCATATGACTGAAAATATGTGTTATAACTAGTTGAGATCAGTAAACAAATAATAAGTTAAGACAATACTGTATAATTCAGTAGTAAACTTCTAGAGTCTGACAAACACCATGATACTAGTTATGTTACAAAATCGTATGATATAAGTTAAGGGTTAAAAAGAAGCATAAAGCATGGCTTCTACTGAGATGTGTATATAAGATGGTACTGACATGAAATGTAGTGATAAACTTCCTTAAATGTAGTATAGAGCTTTACCTTTGCATGTAATACAGAATGTACAACTTTTGTGTACAAATACCATCTATGTAAACATCCTGACATTGTCCATGCATGTAATAATACATGTTATAACTTAAAATAAATAAATCTTTGAGCAGCTTGTCTCTAATCTCTTGTAAACCGGTGGATGTAGTTGTACTGAAATTCTGGTGAATTGGTTTAAATGTTTTCTAAAGATCACAAGCAATAGTTGGAATCGTTAATATGTTTATACAATATGTTAAGCAGAAGACACATTGTGAGATACAAAGTGGAGCACTGATTTATGAACTGCTGAAACAGAAACAATTGAACACACAAATAGCAAAAACTAGATAGGGAATTAGTCATTTGTGTCTTTTAGCTTAATGATGTTATGTTTCAGTTTCCTTGATTTCTCTCGTATGACAGACAATATAACCTGTTAACGGTTCTGCCTATCACTGAAACGTAATGCAGGATGCGCTGTTCATATGCATACTGTCACTTCAGTCAGCTTTGAAGTAATGTACCTGAATGCCTTTATGTACTCAATCAGATGGAGTAATCACTATGAAGGCAGTTACTTAGGTAGCTGTTTTCAAATATGAATAAATTACACTGAAGCACCAAAGAAATTGTTATAGGCATGTGTATTCAAATACAGAGAAATGTAAACAGGCAGAATACAGCGCTGCAGTCAGCAATGTCTATATAAGACAACAAGTGTCTGGTGCACTTGATAGAACGTTTACTGATGCTACAATCAAGATTTAAGTGAGTTTGAACATAGTATTATAGTTGGTGCACGAGCAACGGGACACAACATCTCCGAGGTATCGATGAACTGGGGATTTTCTCATATGACTATTTCACAAGTGTACCGTGAATATCAGGAATCCGCTAAGACATCAAATCTCCAACATCACTGTGTCCCAAAAAAGATCCTGCAAGAACGGGACCAGAATCATTCAATGTGACATAAGTGCAACGCTTGCACAAATTGCTGCAGATTTCAATGCCAGTCCACCAACAAATGTCAGTGTGCAAACCGTTCCATGAAACATCATCGATATGGGCTTTTTGAGCCGAAGGCCACTTGTGTACCCTTGATGACTGAATGACACAAAGCTTTATGCCTCACCTGGGCCTGTCAACATTGACTTTGGACTGTTGATGACTAGAAACTTGTTGCATGGTCGAACAAGTCTCGTTTCAAATTGTATCAAGTGAATGGATGTGTACAGGCATCCAGACAACCTCATGAATCCACAGACCCTGCATGGAACTGTTCAAGCTGGTGGACGCTCTCTAATGGTGTGAGGCATGTGCAGTTGGACTGATATGGGATACTTGATACGACTAGATATGACTCTGACAGGTGACATGTATGTAAGCATCCTGTCTGATCAACTGCATCCATTAATGCCCATTGTGCATTCCGACGGACTTGGGCAATTCCAGCAGGACAATGTGACATCCCACATGTCCAGAATTGCTACAGAGTGGCTCCAGGAACACGGCCACGAAACTCCTCAGACATGAACATTATTGAGGATATCTGGGATGCCTTGCAATGTGCTGTTGAGAAGAAATCTTCACCCACTCGTACTTTTACGGATTTGTGGACAGCCCTGGACGATTCATGGTGTCAGTTCCCTCCAGCACTACTTCAGACATTAGTCGAGTCCATGCCACATCTTGTTGTGGTACTTCTGCGTGATCGTGGGGGCCCAAGCTGATATTAGACAGATGTACCCATTTCTTTGGTGCTTCAGTGTATGTGGATTAAGGGCTTGATACTGTTTTATCTTAAAGTGTGGCATCAGTTCTTTGTTTGTTTCTAATACAGGTGCAAAAGTAACTTCATAAATAAATTCTGAGAAAATTTTAGCATAATAAACATATCAGAAGAAAGAGACCCAATGCATGGTGAAGACGGAAAGAGAATTTTGGTCTTTTTGTTTTGGAGGGAAAAACCACTCATGAAAAAGAATAATTAAGTATAGTTTTCATATATGCATAATATAAAAATTAATGCCTACAACAGTTTAACTACAGGAACAAAAACCATCAGGTAAAAAGTTTTGAGGAATAGGTTTTGATAAAACTTGGAACATGACATGATGGTCAACAACCCTGGTAATGCATCTGATGAGATAGAAAATTTGTAACATTAAAATACACTCAGTATCATGAGTGGCCATAAAATGATAACTAGATCCTTCTATCATACACCAGACTCATCTCTTGATGCAACTGAAAACTTTAGAGAAAACTTCAGTTTACTTTTATGTAAGTCCCCAATCACACTGTAATCATTGATAGAGGCTTTAATCATCAACTATCAATTGCAAAATTATAGTTTTGTTAGTGGTGGGTGTGATAAGACATCCTGTGAAATATAATTACATACCTTCTCTGAAAAATACCTAGAACAGGTAGTTTGGAACCACACTCATGATGGAAATATATTGGATCTAATGGCATCAGACAGACCTGACCTCTTTGAGGATGTCCATGTCGAAACTAGTACCAGTGACCATGACACGGTTGCCACAACAATGATTACCAAAGAACAAAGGGCAACTAAAACAACCAGAAAGATATATACATATTCAGTAGACTGAATAAAAAATCAGTTGTGTTATATCTCAATGAGGAACTTGAAACTTTCAGCACAGGGGAGGAATATGTAAGGGAACTATGGCTCAAGTTTAAAAGAAAAGTTTACTATGCACTGAATAGATACATACCCAATAGAACAGTTCATGATGGGAAGGAACCTCCATGATATACAGACAATGTAAAGGAACTTCTAAAGAAACAGAGCTTACTGCATAATAGGTGTAAAACTAAAACTGAGGGTAGCAAAGCAAAAGCTGAAATGCTTGTCCATATTCAGACGTTCCTTTACAAAGGAAAACCCAGGAGAATTGCCCCAATTTAATCCTCATACCAGTGAAAAGATGAACAAAATAAGTAGTAATGTTAGTGGTGTTGAGAAACAGCTGAAACTGATAAAATTGTATGAAGCTCCAGGATCCAATGGAATCCCTGGCCGATTTTATTCTGTATTTGCCACCGAGTTAGCCCCTCTTCTATAATCTATAACAGATATCTCAAACAAAAAACCATCCACAGTTCTTGGGAAAAAGTACAGGTCAAACCCATATACAAGAAGGGTAGTAGAAGTGATTCACAAAACTACCATCCAGTATCCTTGACACTGATTTGCTGTCGAATCTTAGAACATATTCTGAGCTCAAACATAATGAGGTATCATGAACAGAATGATCACCTCAATGCCAACCAGCATGGATTACAAAACCATCAATCATTTGAAACCTAACTCACACTTTACTCACATGACATACTGAAAGCTTTGGATCAAGGCAGCCAGGTAGATGCAATGTTTATTGATTGCTGAAAAGCATTTGACTCAGTACCACTCCTACGCTTATTGTCAAAGGTACGGTCATATGTGGTATTAAGTGAAATTTGTGATGGGATTGAGGACTTTCAGTAGGAAGGACATAGGATGTTATTTCAGATGGAGAGTCATTATCAAATGTAGAAAAAACTTCAGGCATGCACCAGGGAAATGTGTTGGGATCCTTGTTGTTCATTTTGTATATTAATGACTTTGCAGGCAATATTAATAGTAACCTCCAACTTTTGCAGATGATGCAGTTATCTATAATGAAGTATTGTCTGAAAGAAGTTGCATAAATATTCATTCAGAAAAAAAAAAAAAAATTAACTAGAACGTCAAGTAGTCACTGCTGGAATCCGCCAACTCATACAAATAACTCAGTGTAACACTTTGTAGGAATATGAAATGAGATGATAGCTTAGGCTTAGTCATGGGTAAAGCATGTCGTAGACTTCAGTTTATTGGTAGAGTACAGGGTAAGTGTGATCAGTTTACAAAGGAGATTGCTTTCAGATCACTTGTGCAACCAGTTCTAGAATATTGCTCAAGTATGTGAGACCCCTACCAGATAGGACTAACAGGGGATATTGAGCATATACAGAAAAGACCAGCACATTGGTCACAGATTTGTCTGATCCATGGGAGAGTGTCACAAAGATACTGAAGAAACTGAACTGGCAGGCTCTTGAAGTTAGACATAAGCCATCCAGAGAAAATCTACTAACAAAGTTTCATGAACCAGCTTTGTGTGTGTGTGGGTGTGTGGTTTGAGGTTTTCGGGCGCTAAACAGCGTGGTCATCAGCGCCCAAACGCATAGAAACATGAACACATGCGGTGAAGGGACGAAGACAGACAGCGAACAAGGAGAACGGCTAAAAGACACAAACCTGACGCAGTTCCAAATCCTCACATACAGAGGCAAAACAAGAGGAGAAGAGACGCACTGAAAAAGGAAAGGAAACACAAGGAAAAGAGAATGGAAATCGAAGTGAAACAAGTAGGTAATCATGACTGGCGGATCTCTTACCTAAAACCTGGGTGAGCCAGTTACCCAGCAGCTTTAAAGGACGACTCTAGAAATGCACAGCAACCCTCTTTATCTAGCTCACATAGCGATCTTGAGGATAAGATTACAATAATCACAGCATGCACAAAACAATCATTCTTTCCATCCTCTGGGAAGAAACCCTAATAACTAGTAAAATGGGAGGTACCCTCTGCTAGGAACTTCACAGTGGTTTGTAGAGCATAGATGTAGATGTAGCTGATGCATTTATTTCAAAACAGATATTGAAGATCTATGGAAATTATGATGGGAAAAAAACCTAAAAGTGTCCACTACTTCCTATTGTACTGCTTGAACAATAACAAAATTACTGCAAAATGTAGCATATACATGCAAATTATCATTTTTTGTATCTTGTACAGTTTAGATAAAGAAGAAAGTGAATGCGTGTGCAGAGACAAGGCACATTATTGATTTTTCTTTGAAATGCAATTAGCTATTAGCATTGAAAATTGTACGGAAAATGAGGAGGATTCCAGAAGACTGGAAGAAGAGAATAACTGTCCCAATCTTCAAGAGAGGTAAGAGGAAAGAGTCCAGAAGCTACTCGGAAACCACATTGATGAGCTACAGTGAAAAGGAAGATTAGAGTTTAACATTCTGCCAACATCAAGGTCATTAGAGATCGAGAGCTAATGTGCAAATATCTTTGAGAAAGTTTTGGGAATATAAATTCAGGCAAAAATAAAAGGTAGGATGAGAGAAGAACAATATGATTCCAGTGTAGGATGGTCCACAGGAAATCTAATTTTTGCTGTACAACAATAATGGGAACACCACTGTGACAGCGTACATGGATATAGGTATAGGAGTCCCTGGAGAAAAGAGGAATAGGAAAGCAGACTATTATGGAGGATAAGAGAAATGTACAGTGGCGGTGTGAGCTGTGTGAAAGTGGGAGGACAGAGATCAGACTGGCTGGAATAGAAGAATCCCTTGAGGTAGAGAAGTGCACTTTCTCTTATGCTCTTCATTGTGGTGATGTATGAGGGTGTAGCCAGAGTGACACAAGTAACTGGTGTTTGCAGACAATTTTATAATTTGGAGAAACAAGGAAGAACTACTGGAGCATTTGGACATATGGAAACAAATAATACAAGGATATGTCATGAAATTTAGCATAAGTAAGTATGAAACAATGATCACAAATAAGAAGGAGAGAATCACAACAGGAATAACAATTGGTGGGGAATGACTGGGGAGGATGGAGAGTTTTGAGTTCCTGGAAAGCTTAATAGAGGAGTACGGCAGAAACAATAGAGAAATAAACAAGCAATGGAGACAAACAGAATCATTCCCAGTGTTAGAATCACAATATGGAGCAAGAATGTCCCTCAAAACAGCAAAAGGGTTATGTATTGGACATCCTATATCATGATCATGACTTATTCCTTAGAGACCTGGGTAATGAAAGGCAGAGAGAAAAGCAAAATACAAGCTTAGAGAGATGGAATTCTTGAGAAATAGTACTGGAGTGACAATGATGGACAGGTTAAGGAATAAGAGGATCAGTGAATTAGTGAACCATTACAGGACAGGATAGAGAAATTATGGCTTAAATGATATGGATATGTTAAGAGAATGGAGAAGAAGATTCTACTTAGAGAGACACCCAAGATGAAAGGGAAGACAAACAGACCAAGGGGAGGTCCAAGAGACAGGTGGCTGAAAGGATTGAAGGAATTTGAGCAAAAGAAAGGAGAAAACAAGGGAGAGGCTTATGTTCCAAATAAACCCAGCCAGTGGTTGGAAACTGTACAAAATGATGATGATGAATGCATAGTTATCGTATGTGCTTGTACCCTCATTAATTCATGTAATATATTTTGTATATCTCATCACAGAAGTGACCCCTAATAGATATGGAATAAGTCATGATATGTATTACCCTGTAGAGCAATTACACATTGCTTCTACAGTAACTACTAAATATTGTTAACAATGAATAACTAATGTTAAATCAAACAATGGAAAATCCAGGATGGACAATAGATGCTGAGTCCCAATAGGCACGACAAAATGATTCCGCACACACACACACACACACACACACACACACACAAACACACACACACACACACACATAATTTTCACACGTCTGCTGTCTCAGACAAATGAAACCAGTTGTTGAAACAATTGTCTGAGACAGCAGATGTTTGTGCAAGTTAGTTGTGTGTGTGTGTGTGTGTGTGTGTGTGTGTGTGTGTGTGTGTGTGTGTGTCTATTGCTGACAAAGGCCTAAAGGCCTTAATGGCTGAAAGCTGCAATTGTGTGAATCTTTTTCTTGTTCCTATAGGGACTCAGCATCTCCACTATATGGTGAGCAGTAACTAATGTTAAATACAAATGTCACTGGCCCTTCTCCATTACACTAAAACCCTGGAAAATCATGGCACATTAGTATTTTGATTGAAGGGAGTGGCATGTGTCAATCTATATTACTGATACTACTTTACGCACAATTTTCTGTCGTTTTATTACGTATTTAACAACTATACGAAGACACTGATATCAAATAAAGGGGAATGGTTACTACACACTGTAATAATAAAGTATTCTTTTGTGTAATGTCATTACCCATATTGCTAGTGGGAATCTGAAAACCCAGAATGTAAGTATCCAGATAGCAGGAGTGCTTAATAAAATACCCTTTAAATTAGCTTCTGAATTTGCATGATGTTCTCTGTTTATCACATTAGGTGTGAGAGCATTTAGTTTCAAATCTTTGTAATAGACTGAAGAACTGTGTGTTGTCCCCTCGCAAGGAATTGAGAGCCCATATTGAAAGAATTTGTGTCTTTTATTGCAGTTTTGTGTACTAAAGTCTGCTTAGAAGGTGTCACCTTTAGTTATACATTTTTTCACTTTATATAAGAAGAATGTTTTACTTGGAACAGAGTTTCATTTTTTGTTCATGAATACAGCATCTAATTTTAGAGGAGTAGTGAATAATAAGGTAATCTTTAAACATGTTTAATAATTTGTTGATATTCTCTATCTTTCTTGTGTCATTTCATAACAGTCTTTGCACTAGACCAAAGAGAGAATTGTAAGGGCCTTCAGGGAAATAATTTTTGTGTTTTGAATTGTGGTTGTGTCTACCATAGTTGATTAGAAACTATTTATATTTGTCATAGTGTTTTACATTTTAAGCAACATATAACGTTTTGTAATGAAAGCAACTTCATATCTTTTTAGCAAATTTATATGTGATCTTTCTTCGTGATTATCTTAGAGCAGTACAATAACTCCACACAGAGATGCCAAAAGAAGAGGTTCTGCCCCGCCTTTTAGATTTGTAAACTAGGAACTCACACTTGTTTCTGTTCCTAAATTTTTCTACTTTGTGAAATATATATTTTCCACACAGTTAACACTCAAAAAGGTACAAATGCCCATTTTCCTATGCTTAAATTGTGTGTGTGCTAACAATTCAGAATAATAAAAACTTAAACCTACACTATTACCTCAAGATAGCCAACAAGCCGGCAGACAATGTCTCCATACACCCACTGCTGTACAACAGCTGGATATACAGATAATGGCACAATCAGCAAGCCACATAACAGGTCAGCCACAGCCAGTGAGAGAAGATATATGTTGATAACTTCTGTGGGCCCTGTAAATATGAACAGAACAGTCTTAATAAGCTTACAAGTTTCTGTTTGTAATGACATCCATCTTATCATATGTGTTTCACATCATTCCTATGGGTTATATCTAAAACACCAACTATGATATTCTTGTTTACTTTAAATTGTAGATTTAAATTTTTAAAAACTGTGTTAATTATGTCATTCTTATAAAAATTAATTACATGCTGTTAAATATCAGTCAAGGGACAATACATACAGAATTGTAGAATCCATAATACCAACAAGGAACTTCGAAAAGGTTTAATATCAAACTTTTAATGTTGTCATAATGGTGTGACGAGTGGAGAGCGGGAGTCATGCGCAGGTTGTCAAGCAGTCATTAAAGTGAAGCGCATCATATTGGGTAGCATGTTCAGTGACTGGGTAATGCAGCAGTCTTTTGGCCACAGTTTGGTGGTGGTCATTTATGTGGAAAGACAGCTTGTTAGTTGTCATGCACATGTAGAAAGTAGCATGATAGTTGCAACTTGGTTTGTAGTTCACACAGCTGCTTTCACAAGTGGTTCTGCCTTCAATGGCAGTAGGACATGCCTGAGACAGGACTGGAGCCGGTGTTAATGGTGGGTGTATGTAATATGTCTTGCATCTATGTCTGTCGCAGGGATGTGAACCTTGGGCCAAAGGGGTGGGAATACAGGTGGAGCAGGGACGGACAAGAAGAATATTGTGTTGGTATGGTGGGTGTGTGATGAAGCAAGCTGGAATCTTTTTATTTCCTCTCTTGTTTTGCCATCTGCCTCCTTAAATTTGTTTTTTCACTTTTAACTTATTACCATTCACATATGTAAGTATAATCTGCATTTTCATAAAAGAGAAAGGTTGGCCCTCAGTTGTATAGAATATAGCACCAGATCAATTTTGTGCTTAGTTTTGTGTATGTCATCAGTTTCCTAATTTATTTTGACTATTACTAGTTATACTTTTGTTATAGGGTGAAAACAGTAATTGTTTCATAACTTAAATTCTATTGCTGCCTTACAAACAAATATAAATTCTGTACTACCTATAAACATTTGGAAGGCAAAAATCTGGCATTCTTTAGGTATTTATTTGGCTCTATTTGAAGACATGTTAGCAAAGCCAGCACTTAATTCCAAAGTAATTACCAGTTTTGTCAAAAGTATTGTTTGGTAACTATGTCTATTAATTTTGTGCTTTAAACAAATAATTTGGTTTAACGCTCGTGGTACAAGAAACCGTTAAAAAGAACCAATTTTTTTGATGTATTCAGTTAATTTAATGAGTTATGTTTCAATTGTAATTTCTGTGAATTAAACATCAAACAATGTATAATTTCAGTGCCTATTATTGTGATGATATATAAAGGCCCAATTTTTGTTCCCGAGACAGTCAGTGCATGGCCAATTTTCAGACGAGGAATCTGTGCTGGTTAGAACAACAACAATGCATCAACTTAACAGAGGAATAAGTGTAACACAATTAGGCAGTGTGTTAAAACAATGACAGTGTCTGTTCAGTACCTAGGTATTATTTTGCAAGAACTGTGAACTGTGTGGTTAGGTTTTTACTGCTCATAGATTTTCAACAGTAAACAATTGTAGCAGTACGCTGATATTTTCCTGCAAGCTATTAATGAATTTGCCAGTAGTTAACTGGCCATATAACAGTGTAATATTGGGGGGTTGTGAAGAGTGAAAGTAAAGAACTGTGAAACACAACTGTCAGCTACATCATTTACCGTAATCAGTGTTGAACTAGCACCCCCCCTTTTTCACCCAGTAGAACAGCGCAGCACATTGACACTAAGGACGATCAATGAAGAAATAAAGTAGGCGAAAGTCACAGGTGGTGGAACAGAGCTGCAGGAAGAATGGAGAAGACAGTGGCGACAAAATTGCTCATTTCAGGGCAGAATAAGAGGTAGTCCAAACTCTGATGAAGAATGTGATTCAGTTTCTCCAGTTCTGGGTAGTACTCAGTCATGAGAGCAGTGCTCCTTCGTGGTTGGATGGTGGTGATAGTAGTAGTAGTAGTAGTAGTAGTAGCAGCAGCGTTATTCATCTGTAGATCTCTTTTTACAAGGATGTAGGACATGTCAAAGTATTTACAAATTTATACCTAAAAACAAAGATGATGTGACTTACCAAATGAAAGTGCTGGCAGGTCGACAGACACACAAACGAACACAAACATACACACAAAATTCAAGCTTTCGCAACAAACTGTTGCCTCATCAGGAAAGAGGGAAGGAGAGGGAAAGACGAAAGGATGTGGGTTTTAAGGGAGAGGGTAAGGAGTCATTCCAGTCCCGGGAGCGGAAAGACTTACCTTAGGGGGAAGAAAGGACGGGTATACACTCGCACACACACACATATCCATCCACACATATACAGACACAAGCAGACATATTTAAAGACAAAGCCCCCAAACTCTTTGTCTTTAAATATGTCTGCTTGTGTCTGTATATGTGTGGATGGATATGTGTGTGTGTGCGAGTGTATACCCGTCCTTTCTTCCCCCTAAGGTAAGTCTTTCCACTCCCGGGACTGGAATGACTCCTTACCCTCTCCCTTAAAACCCACATCCTTTCGTCTTTCCCTCTCCTTCCCTCTTTTCTGATGAGGCAACAGTTTGTTGCAAAAGCTTGAATTTTGTGTGTATGTTTGTGTTCGTTTGTGTGTCTGTCGACCTGCCAGCACTTTCATTTGGTAAGTCACATCATCTTTGTTTTTAGGTATATTTTTCCTACGTGGAATGTTTCCTTCTATTATAACCATATTTACAAATTTAGATCAATTTAAAATAAGCTAATTCGTATACACATATATTTACAGACTTCTAGTTAGAGATAATCATTAGATTTACTCCTGGTATACAACACTTTTTTTTACAAATAACTTATTAAATAATGTGTTGCCACATCGTTCACTCATATCTCACTATCAGTCACTGCACACACTATTCAATTGTTTCATAACACTTCACACACACACACACACACACACACACACACACACACACACCTACTGATGATATCTGGGCCATTTTCTGTACCGTAACCTCCCATTCGCTATACTGAAAAACGGAGTCAGCATCCCTCCACAATGAGTGGGATGTTGGGCTCAGAAAGAGGAAGAGATGCTAGTATTGTGCTATGCTTAGCTTGGGGGTAAGTATTTCTAAAATGGAAAGAAAGAACGAAAAAACATAAAGTGAAGGTGTTATGTGGAATGCTGGATATTTTATAATCATTATTATTATTATTATTATTATTATTATTATTATTATTTGTATAACATTTTTTATCAAACCCCTACTCTGTTTTACCTAAGTAATCCTTCAGTGTATAAAATGTATTGCATAACAGGTACTTTTTAGCTGCCTTTTTAAATAAGTGTATTTTTCTAATTTCTTTAATCTCTTTTGGTAATTTATTGTACAGTTTTATTCCTTGGTAGAAAATGCTGTTTTGAGGTTTATGTTTATTTTTTCTTGTAAATTGAGTCTATATCTTGTTGCATGGTCATGGACAGAGCTGTTTGCACAGTAAATACCAATGCGATTTTTGATGTGTACAACTGACTGGTAAATGTATTCACATGAAGCAGTTAAAATCCCCAGTGTTCTGAACAGATCTTTACAATGAGCTCGACTAACATTTTTGGTTATTATTCTTGTGGCTCTTTTCTGGTGTTTGAAAATTCTGTTCATATTTTGCGCATTTGTTCCCCAAAAAAGAATGCCATAGCTAAGAATTGAGAGTACATATGAATAATATGTAACTAAAAGACACTGCATGTTACACACTGATAATGGGATTCTAAGGGCATAACATGCTGATGACATTCTGTTTGCAAGCACCTTTGTATGTTCTCTTGTTTTCTCAGTGACTGTAATATTGCTGTCATCAGCGAAGAGAATTTTTTCACCATGAGTAGCAATACTGGGAAAGTCATTGATATATATCAGAAAACAGTATTGCTCCTAATATGCTACCTTGCGGAACCCCTATATTAATGTATTTTGGTTCTGTTAAGTGTTTTACTAAATGTTTAGATCTATTTGAAGTATGTGTTATCTCTATTCTTTGTACCCTATCTGTTAGGTATGATCGAAACCAGTCATTAGCTACACCTCTTATTCCTAATGCTTCTAATTTATATAATAGAATCTTGTGGGCGACTGTATCAAACACCTTAGAAAGATCCAAAATATGCCTGTGACACACTCATCTTTATCAAGAGCATCAAGTACAACTTTTGTGAATTGTACGATGGCTGACTCCATATGGGTGAACAGTGTGGCATTACATTATTTAATAATCCTCTCACAGCAGACAAACTCTGCCTCACAGACCTACCTCACCATCAGCACCTAAAAGAAATGGTTCAAATGGCTCTGAGCACTATGGGACTTAACATCGGAGGTCATAAGTCCCCTAGAACTTAGAACTACTTAAACCTAACAACATTACACACATCCATGCCTGAGGCAGGATTCGAACCTGCGACCGTAGCAGTTGTGCCGTTCTGGAAGGAAGCGCCTAGAACTGCTCAACCACAGCGGCTGCCTAGAACCTAAACAAACCCGAAAGATTGTCATGAACCTTTCCTCCAAAAACCTCAGACCCAAACAAGTATCACTTCTGTCGTACTCCCAAATTCAGTGATGCTTGGCTTGTTAAAGACCTTCTCTCCTTCTCCCAGCCTTAGGCCTACAGTGGAAACACTTTTTCACCAACAATTCTACCAATCAGAATCCATATAATGCCTATACTGAACCCTTCCTGACTCGATTCACTCCTCTGTCCATCTGTGATCCATCCCCACTGCCCCAAGAATTTCCTAACCTCAAACCTTACTTCACTATCTGCCAACATAGAAACCAGTCTAACATCCCCAGAAAGAACTGCAATACATCACATAAAAACTGATCCTGATTCCACAATTCTAACTGCTGACAAAAGGTTCCACCATTGTGGTTATGAACTGCAGAGATTACCTGGTGCAGTGACTCAGTCAGCTGTCAGGTACGTACAGCTACAAATCCCACCACAGTGATCCCATTCCAAATCCAGCAGGAACTCCAGTCCCTGCTCAAATCCTTAAGACCATCCCAGGGCCTCTCTTCTGAGTCTCTCTTCTCACCCGGTCCACTCTGACCTTCTACCCTCTAAAGATCACAAACACCACTACTCAGGACACCTCATTGTAGTTGGTTACTGTGCCCACACAGAAAGAATATTTGACCTTATGGTTGGTTGGTTGGTTTGAGAATTAAAGGGACCAAACTGCATAGGTCATTGGTCCCGTGTTTCATAAACACATAGAGCACAGTGAAACCATCCATTAGTCATTCGAAGCACAAGATAAAAATTCCAGGGGAAGAAAATCCCCAAGGTCAATAATAAAGAAACATGGAAAATGGAGCACAGCACAACAAAGAGAAGAAAGGCAGAAAGAATTAAAACTGTACAGCAGAGGATCGTGGCTGGCTGATCACGAAAATAATAGGATGAGCCAGCCACTCTGCAACATGTTAAAACCTCCAGCCTAAAAGAATAGGAGGGAGTCGAATTAAAACACAAAACTAAGTAAAAGATACAGCTCAAAAGAGGGTGATGTAATTAAATGGACCTATAAAAGCCGGTTGCGCGAATAAAACTTAAAACCCGATCTGCCACAGAGACATTGTCACCTAAAAGAGATGAGAAATCACCCTGGAGATTAAAAGCACGCCTGAGAGCGGTTAAAAGAGGACATTCCAACAACAGATGGGCCACCGTCATGGTTGCACCGCAGCGACAATGAGGAGGGTCCTCTCGACGCAGCAGATGACCATGCGTCAGCCAAGAGTGACCAATGCGGAGCCTACAGAGAATAACAGAATCCCTGCGAGAGGCCCGCATGGAGGAACCCCACACAGTCGTGGTCTTCTTTACACGCCGCAGCTTGTTGGGTACAGACAGAGTGCGCCATTCGTCTGCCCACATCCCAAAGACCCGACGGCGTAACACCGATCGGAGATCAGTGGCTGGGAGGCCGATCTCCAATGGCAGTTTGTGGGTGGCTTCTTTAGCTAACTTGTCGGCGTGTTCGTTTCCCGCTATCCCAACGTGTCCCGGGGTCCATATGAACACCACTGAACGTCCACACTGGTCAAGAGCATGAACGGACTCCTGGATGGCAACAACAATGGGATGGCGTGGGTAGCACTGGTCAAGAGCCTGCAGACTACTGAGAGAGTCACTGCAAATGGCAAAAGTGCTGGTACGAACACGCTCAAGGGCAAGAAAAATGGCTGTTAGCTCTGCGGTGTAAACACTGCAGCCGTCCGGCAAGGAGCGCTGGTCTACATAGTCCGCATGAGCATAAGCGTACCCCACACGGCCATCAATCATCGAGTCATCTGTATAGATAGCCTCCGAGTCGCGGGATGCGTCGAGGAGAGCGAGAAATTGGCGGCGCAAGACTGCAGGAGGAACTGAATCCTTTTGCCATTGTGAGAGGTCCAGCTGAAGCTGCAGCCGACGAATACACAAAGGTGGTGTATGTTGGTGGACCTGAAAAGCAGGTGGAAGAGGCAAAGACTCGAGGTCACTAAGGAGTGACCGAACACGGATCCCAATGGTATGGCCCGATCGATGCCGCTGGTGTGGGGTATGGACTGCCGCATTGGCGAAAAGGAGACGGTAGTTAGGGTGACGAGGCGAACAACAAACGTGGGCAGCATAGTTGGCTAAGAGTTGTAGACGCCGAATGTGGAGCGGAGGAACCCCAGCCTCAGCAAGTAGGCTATTAACAGGACTGGTGCGGAATGCTCCTGTCGCCTGTCGAACCCCACAGTGGTGAACGGGGTCCAGCAGTTGCAACGCTGAGGGCGACGCTGAGCCATACGCCACACTCCCATAATCCAGTCGGGACAGCAGAAGGGCTTTGTAAAGCTGCAGCAGCGTGTTACGATCTGCACCCCAAGTTGTGTTGCTGAGGCAGCGGAGGGCATTCAGATGCTGCCAGCACTGACGCTTGAGCTGACGAATATGTGGAAGCCAAGTAAGCCAGACATCGAACAGCAATCCCAGAAATGGACCAACACTTTCAACCTGTTACCCAAAACCATCCTGCTTTTTTCTTTTCGAGTCATCACCCTTCTGACTAGTGTGATGCGGCCCATTACGTATTCCTCTCCTGTGTTAACTGCTTTATCTCAGAGTAGCACTTGCTCCCTATGTTCTCAATCATTTGTTGGGTGTATTCCAATCTCTGTCTCCCCCAACAGTTTTTGCCCTGAACAGCTCTTTCTAGTACCTCAGAGGTACTGGCGTTGTAATACATTATCTGATCATCCTGTTCCACCTTTTTGCCAGTGTTTTCCAAATGTCCCTTTCTTCGCTGATCCTGTGGAGAACCTCCTCATTCTCATCAGACAACCAAGTTTTAAACATTTTTCTGTAACACCACATTCTGTTTTCCCACACATGTCTCACTGCGAAACAGTCCTGTGTTCCAAACGTACTTATGCCTACTCAGAAATTTTTTCCTCAAAGTAAGACCTTTGTTTGATAGTAGTAGACTTCTCTTGGCTAGGAATGCCCTTATTGCCAGTGGTAATCTGCTTTTTGTGCCCTCCTTGCTCCATCTGTCAAGGTTTATTTTGCTTTCGAGATAGCAGAATTCCTTAACCTGGATGAGCCATGTTTATGCCAAGTTTCAAGCTACCTGTTTTGTGCAAAAGCAGTTAGTAACTTTAACAGAATCATCATCCACTCTTCCCCCTGTTGATGTTTCTTTGACTGACTTGATACCCTGACTTTTACCACCTGTATTAAGGACTAACTCTATCTGATCACTGAAATAAGATTGATCATTAACACAGAGCAAGAAAGGCAATGGTATGATGATTGAATCCAGTGGGACATCTATTATAATTTCTTACAAGACCGATTATGAAATATACTTCTTTGATTGACTTGAATATATACCGTAAGTGTAACTTTCTGAATCACATTTCTGAAGTATGAACTAAGCTATGCTACGACTGAACCATTCCTTCCACAAAAAGTGTCTTCTCCAATAGTATAATATGACTGACACAATCAACCTTTCTAAAGCTTTAGAAGATTCTAACTGGTGATGTTTATCATTCAAAAACTTCATTATGCGCTCAGACTTAGAGAATTGCAACATCCGTTAGAGAAAACTTTGGTACCACAGAGAGCATTGAAAAAGAATTTAAGTCTGAAAAGACTCAATGTATACAGTTCAGAACCTGTAAGAAATTCCCACTTAACATTCACATAAGGTACAGGAAATTACACGTGGTAGTGGTAGTGGAAAGGTAGACAATGTTGACTTTGCTAGAATATGATGAGTATGGCCACAAGCGTCTGGAAGGGCGGGGGCTACTTGCCCCTCCCTCATCCCCCAGGAATACGGGATAGGGGAGAGAGCTGTACCTTGAGGATAGAGCACCTCGATGTTTCATGGTCAGTGTTTCAATTTACTGACTATTTAAGGATCACACAAAGAAATATGTGTTAGAAACCGCCCCTACAAGTTTCCAGCATGTCCTGCTTTTCTTCTTCTTGTGATGCATGTGTCTGTTATTGTGCAGCATTTGTAAATATATTGAGTTCTAGACATTTCAGTAATGTTTAATATTTTGAAACTATACAGGAGATATTGGTAATAAATATGGATGAACACAGTGCACAGTCGTGTATCAATCTAAATTTTATTGCAGATCTAGCTGAATCAGACACTTGAATTGTTTGTATCAAGAAATATTTACCGGTAGCAGTTCTGTTGGCTGAAGATTACTTGGGAAGACAAACATACCGTTTAGTAGTGAATCATACAAACGCACATTGTTAAAACTTTACGCTGTACATAGCTATGTTCCACTGAAGCTGCTATGCACTAGCTAATTACAAGTTAATTCTTCAGAACAGAATTTTGTGGCAAGTAAAATTATACAGGTTTATAAACCTAGTTAAATGAAGTGTTGAAAGTGAAGCCATACTTCGTTGCTCATGCACCATCTTATACCTTGAAACGGAATGTCTTTTACCATGGAACATTTGATATTGGCAAACGAACTGAATTTCATTAATCTCTTAACAATTTTACCTCTCTTGAAGATCAAAGTTTATGTTAATTTCCATAGTTCCTATTTCAAAATGTATTTAACTTGTAAATGCGTTTTGATAATACGTCTACATAATATTGTGTCACTGACTGTTACTGGGTAATGGAGTAATAATGTACCATAAAAGATGGCCAATTAAAAATTTATGTTAATTTCCATAGTTCCTATTTCAAAATGTATTTAACTTGTAAATGCGTTTTGATAATACGTCTACGTAATATTGTGTCACTGACTGTTACTGGGTAATGGAGTAATAATGTACCATAAAAGATGGCCAATTAAATATGGTATTGATAAGATTTTCTCGACTGAAAAACTTTTAAATTCAATAGAATAATTATTCCTAGGTATGCGACCATTATGAGATAAAGGTGAACATTACATACGAGTCGTCGCCTTTCACCAGCGACGAAGGAATGTTCGACGAACATCGTAAATACTGTAGTGACTGTCACGTCATATCAGTGTTGCTCTTGTAGGACGTAATAAAGAGAGGCAGTTTTGAGCACGAAAATTTACTACTGATACATCACAGAACAGATAGCGCTACATCGCAGTCTAATATGTTAGACTGTGGCTACATCGAATTACGAATATTATGGTAATTTGGAAGAATCGTGGGGAATTGATATCAGGACCTCACTGCTTGCGATATATATAGAACTACGACTCTATTATTAATAAACATTGATCCACCTACATTCTCCCATGATTTAATTAAAAAAATTTGATCCACTGAGTAAGTAGATCAATGTTTTTTAATTAAAACATGAAAGAAAATAGGTGGATCAGTGTTTATTAACAATAGAGTTGCACGTTCGATATATATTGTTCGGGGCTCGCGCGCTCGATCCACAACCATTCCTCCAAATTACCACTATTATTAAGTTGGTGCATAAGTTGGTCGTGTTTGTTTTGCATGTTGCTATTCTGGATGACATGTGTTTATTTATCGATTGTTCTTTTACATTTGTAGTTCACCATTTGCTATTTGAGTTTACATATTGTTATTTGGAAATAGTGAATGGACCTGTGGGTGCTAGAAAATGGAGTGAGTGGATTGCAGTGGAGGCAGCCAGAAACCGTGTATGGGCATAATGCTATCGCATGGAACATGGCTGTGAAAATTTTTCTAGTTTTAACGACAATAGTTTTGACATTAGTGACTCTCTATGTTCAGGAAGACTTTCGAGGATTGATGAAGATCGTTTAAGGGCATAAATCCACAATGATTCGCGTCATTGTGCCCGAGAACTGGCAAATGTCATAAACTATAATCATTCCACCATTGCGTGACATTTGAATGGGATGTTGTAACGGAACATATTAAAGGCTTTACTGTACTGAAGTATGCGATACCCTCCAAATTCAACCAGTTTAACGAGTATTTATGAGTATAGAAAAGTTATTGTGTATGTTAACAATGATTGCATAACATGTCTCCGTAAACAGTCAACCCATTAAATTATACTGAATAACTGACCCACACAAAAGTTAATATCACTTGATCACTGATACAGCAAATGTCATCATGAAAAACACTAAGTTCATCTTAAATAATTAATATGAAGTACGAAAAATAGTGGCCAACTTAGGTATTTTGGATCTCCTTAAATAAAAATCACCCAGTGAAACCTATTTGTTCACTAGGAGCGGTTTCACTCAGTATTCACGAAAACAATCCTATTTTAGACGAAAACCAATGTAATTCCTAATAATTCATGTTATTTACTTATTTATGCAAATTAGAGAAGTCAATTGACAAACTTCTAAAAAACGGCCTTTTTGTAACAAAGAATTATTCTGTCAAGTCAATAAATCTATCTGTCATTTTAATAACATGTTAAATTATGTCACTCGATGCAAATTAATAACTTTTCTGCACAAATTATGATAACAGATGTACATGTGACTTATAAACTATATCTCTCTTTAGTAGTTCTTTGACAATGTTATAAATACAAGCAGCAAGAAGGGTCGGAAGGCAGTCGGAATGTCACTTTGGTAAAGTGTGTTTGTGTGTTATTGTTTGAGGTGGATAAACAATGCAAAGAACATGTAAAGGAAGTACTACTTTGTGTTGTGTCATGGTCTTTGGTGGACAGTGGAATTAAGATGGCCACCAGAGTAAGAAGTTTACATATTTGTTGGTTTCGCTCGTTCTCTATCATCAAAAGCACATAAAAAACACTGGACCTCATGTTTTTAACCCTAGACAACAAAGATTTAGAGCCAGCATCAGCATCGAGACACGGCAGCGATCCAGCAAGTAGCAGCGATTACCACAACACAATGCAGTTTAATGGCGCCAACCTAACATCAAGTGCTAACAAGCTCCGTAAATGAGAGTGAAATAGTGCGATTATAGCAGTTAGCAATATCTACGACTAGGCGACCATTACAAAAGTGGGGGCTCAGGCGGGATCTTTAAGTGAATCAATGATAATAGTGCAGCGATAAATTTCGTATGTGCTTAGCACTCCAAAAAAGTTTATTTGTGCAGTGTGGCAACAGTGAAAATATGTCATAGTGAAAAACAAAAAAAAACGTGTGTATGTGCGATTACGAAAGACTATCATCACAACGCTCGGAAGATTAACGTCTGGATGATGTCAATGGAATTCATCAATCAAGACTTCAGCTTCGATAAAACCGAATAGAAGTGAAGAAAGCCAAGAAGAACACCGACCATGACATCATAGCATAGCTACATAAAGCAAGGTATTTTGTTGTTGTCATTTAAACTAATTAATAGTTAACATGTCTCTACCTGAGAGGGATGAGATCGTAGGAAATGTAAAAATTGAACCAGGGGATGGTGAACAATTAAACTTAACAGAGTGGCTGGCAGAGTTTGCAACTCAAATAAGCTCGCAACTTAAACAACCGAGTGAACAAGTAAGTTTGAAACTTAAAGAAAACACAGATAGACTGGATAAGTTAAGTTTGAATTTTGATCTATTAAGTACTCATCTCAATGAGAAGTGTGAGGAAATTAAAACTACCCTCAGTAAGAACACTAGAGAACAGTTGATACACTTCAGAAAAGAATTTCAAGTTAAAGTTGAAAGTTTAAATGAAAACATACAAGCTAACACAGACAGCATTGCTGTCCTCTACAACAGAGTAGATACTGAAGTTGAAAGATTAGATCAGAGAATAGACAAAACATCAGAAAACCTTAAACAAGAATACTACCTGTATACCACTAATGTAGATACAAAAGTAGGAAATATACACACTAAATATACACAACTGGAGGACGCATTGATGTCCAAACAAACGATTTACAATCAAAATACAATGTACGGGCACATCCAAGTGAAATGATTTCCTGGTGAAAATCTGCACCCTATTGACTTTATTCACCAATGCATTTCACTTAAATTAACCTCATTATTACCCATGTTTGTCACATCACTTACCTTTATCACATAATCACTTTTCAATTCTACAAATACTTTTATTTCTTCCTCCACACTCTCATCAACATCACTTGATTTAGGATCATTATTTAAATGTCCCTCTATTACTTCTTCCTCCTCCTCCACAACAACCCCATCTTCAGTTTCCTCCTTATGTATCTGAATCTCAGCAATTGAGTCTTTGGCTCCATTAAACACTTCGTCATCCCCCTTCTTATCAAATAAACCTCCCAAAATAGATTCTATTTGTGGTGTGTCTGACTTGTTATTAACACGAGTATCTTTTTCAGCCCAACTATGGAACTCTGCAATACCTTCAACTTCTGCACTTTCACTAACTACCTGTGCTTGAACACTGTTTTTATTAACTGTATCACTTTTACTCATAGTATCCCAAAACCTTTTATTAAATTCTAATTTATTCATTCTAACAACATCAGTATTTTCATGGTACTTAGTCTTTACATTGTATCTTCTCCTTTCCCAGTTTCGGTTATGTGTTGTCCTGTCATAATATTGTCTAGCCCCAAAACTACGGACATCTAGTGGGACTGTCCACCGTTTCCCAGCTGGTTCCCTCGGTCTGTCCACTTGTAGTTGTCGTTTTGTTCACTAGATTCAACAAACCCCCTTCTATCTTGTTCTCTTCCCCAATACCTATTTCTATCATTCCTGTTATCTCTCCTCCATCCTCCCTCCTGTGTATTGTTTCTGAAATCATTTTCATATCTCCTATCTCCCCTATTTGGAGCATTATTTCCAGAATTTTCAAAGTCTCTCCTCCCATAATAATCTCTATTTACATTCCTGTTCCACCCCCCATACTGGTTGTTGCCAGAGCCAAAACTTTGGTTATTTTCTCTTTCCAAGGCCCTATCTAATCTATCTACAAATTTCAGGAACTCTTCTATTGAATCGTCTGGTCCATGGACCAATTCCCACTGCAGTCTCTCTGGTAACCTTCTTTTTAAAACATCAATTTGTGTCATAATATCAAAAGAGTTATTCAAGTGAGCAAGTTTTTCCAATTGATCTCTGCAAAATTTTTGCATTCCCCCTACTTTCCCTCTATACACTGGTCCATTTAGAAATTCTGACTTTAATCTGGCTTGTATGGATTGTGACCAAAATTTGCAAATAAACTTAGCTTCAAACTCTTCAAAAGTATTCCAAGAATCATTATTCTCATTTGCCCAGGATAGGGCCTCCCCTTCTAGAAACCGTATTACTAACTTAATTTTTATGTTATCTGACATTCCTACAACATGTTTGTGTTATGTTGTGACCAATTTAAGTGTCCAATTTTGGTATTCATATGTTCTTGTACTATCTTGACTGTGTTTCAATGGGAGACAATATTTAAAAAACTCTTCCTTTTTTGCAAATGCATATTATATTCATACATGTGACTTCTCTAGTGTTTGTGTTTATATATCATGTCCATACTTATAATTATGTTCTTTGTTTTCATTTCTTTTATGTGGCTCAAAAAGAGCAGACAGTTGCAATATTTTCCTATGGACATATGACCTGTCCATCTATGTAATATATTTATGTTCCTTCTATTATCTTGATTAATCTGTGACTCAATGAGAACTGACTTTGAAATAATTTACATATATTTTTTATATATCTTAAAATCGCATGTGATATATTTGTGTCTGTTTTTGATCATTTTCCGTGTGGCTCACTGGGAGCAAAGATTAACATTTTTTTTACTTTCATATATTACTAAATATTTTTATTATGCTGTCATACTGAGAGCCATAACACAAAGTGCATTTGAAACAACACAACTAAAATATTTGCAGGAAAAAGTCATTTTGAAACGGTGTAACGGTCATTGTATACATACACATTATGCACAGTAAAACAAAAAAAAATTATTAAAGTAGTACTTTCCCAAATTTTAACCATTTGACACGTTTGTCCTAGTCAGCTAATATCATTAACGTTCTGTAAATGATATTACCCGAGGGGGGTATTGTAATGGAACATATTAAAGGCTTTACTGTACCGCAGTATGCGATACCCTCCAAATTCAACCAGTTTAACGAGTATTTATGTGTATAGAAAAGTTATTGTGTATGTTAACAATGATTGCATAACATGTCTCCGTAAACAGTCAACCCATTAAATTATACTGAATAACTGACCCACACAAAAGTTAATATCACTTGATCACTGATACAGCAAATGTCATCATGAAAAACACTAAGTTCATCTTAAATAATTAATATGAAGTACGAAAAATAGTGGCCAACTTAGGTATTTTGGATCTCCTTAAATAAAAATCACCCAGTGAAACCTATTTGTTCACTAGGAGCGGTTTCACTCAGTATTCACGAAATCAATCCTATTTTAGACGAAAACCAATGTAATTCCTAATAATTCATGTTATTTACTTATTTATGCAAATTAGAGAAGTCAATTGACAAACTTCTAAAAAACGGCCTTTTTGTAACAAAGAATTATTCTGTCAAGTCAATAAATCTATCTGTCATTTTAATAACATGTTAAATTATGTCACTCGATGCAAATTAATAACTTTTCTGCACAAATTATGATAACAGATATACATGTGACTTATAAACTATATCTCTCTTTAGTAGTTCTTTGACAATGTTATAAATACAAGCAGCAAGAAGGGTCGGAAGGCAGTCGGAATGTCACTTTGGTAAAGTGTGTTTGTGTGTTATTGTTTGAGGTGGATAAACAATGCAAAGAACATGTAAAGGAAGTACTACTTTGTGTTGTGTCATGGTCTTTGGTGGACAGTGGAATTAAGATGGCCACCAGAGTAAGAAGTTTACATATTTGTTGGTTTCGCTCGTTCTCTATCATCAAAAGCACATAAAAAACACGGGACCTCATGTTTTTAACCCTAGACAACAAAGATTTAGAGCCAGCATCAGCATTGAGACACGGCAGCGATCCAGCAAGTAGCAGCGATTACCAAAACACAATGCAGTTTAATGGCGCCAACCTAACATCAAGTGCTAACAAGCTCCGTAAATGGGAGTGAAATAGTGCGATTATAGCAATTAGCAATATCTACGACTAGGCGACCATTACAGTGTGTAGGTACCATATGCTCTAAGCCAAAATCACAAAAATTAGGTGGTGGCTACATGTGCAACTTCCATTGTTCATCAGTTGACTCGTGAACAAAACCGACCATTCTTATCCTATATCGTTACTGGTAACCAGAAACGGCGTCTTTATGCTAATGTAAGGAAAAGTAAGGAATGGCTGAGTTCAAATAAAGCAGCTACTCCCCGTACAAAGACCTTAGCGCATCCACGAAAGATAGTTATCCATCGGGTGGAACAGCGACGGTGTCATGTACTACAAATTGCTTCCCCGACATGTAACCATAACTGCTGATATTTATTGTCAACAACTGAGACGTATTGCAGAGACAGTCCACGAACAGCGAACGACCAAGAAGATCGCATGAAGTGATGCTATTCCACGATAACACTCAACCGCATTCTGCTGCGCTGACAAAAAAATGCTGTACAGGAGTTGCGTTGGGAAGTCATTCCGCCCACCATATTCAGCTGATCTTGCGCCCTCAGATTTTCAGCTTCTCCGCTCTCTATCGAACAACCTTGAAGGAACTTACTTTCTGGGTGAAAATGCACTCCGAACATGAAGAATTCTTTTCCTCAAAACCACGTCATTTATGCAGTCGCGGAATCGAAAAATTACCCCATCGTTGGCAGACTATTATAAATAGTGAAGGGGAATATATTATTCATGACTAAAGTCTCTCTTATACGTGTCTGTTATGTTTATAAAACGTACGGAAAAATACTACAAACTTATGCACCAACCCAATACAATCAAAAAATAATTATTAGAAAGAAAAGGAACATCGTAAAAACACACTCTTCTGTTGTAATTGATGCAGAAGACAGCTCTGTGGTCGGCAGCACCTATAGAAGGCAATATGTGTCTGGCGTAGTTGTTAGATTGGTTACTGATACTACAGTGGCAGGTTATCAAGATTTAAGGGAGTTTGAACATGGTGTTGTAGTCGGCACACGAGCGATGGGACACACCATCTCCGAGGTAGCGATGAAGTGGGGATTTTCCTGTACGACCATTTCACGAGTCTACCGTGAATATCAGGAATCCGCTAAAACATCAAATCTCTGACATCGCTGCGGCCAGAGAGAGATCCTGCAAGAACGGGACCAGTGACGATTGAAGAGAATTGTTCAGCGTGAGAGAAGTGCAACCCTTCCGTAAATTGCTGCAGATTTCAATGCTAGGCCATCAACAAGAGTCAGCGCGCGAACCTTTCAACAAAACGCCATCGACACGGGTTTTTGGAGTCGAAGGCCCACTCGTGTACCCTTGATGACTGCTCGACACCTATCTTTACCTTCGCCCGTCAACACCAACATTGGCCTGTTGATGACTGGAAACACGTTACCTGGTTGGACGAGTCTCGTTTCAAATTGTATTGAGCGGATGGACGTGTATGGCTATGGAGACAACCTCATGAATCCATGGACCCTGCATGTCAGCAGGGGACTGTTCAATCTGGTGGAGGCTCTGTAATGGTGTGGGGCGTGTGCAGTTGGAGTGATAAGGGGCCCCTGATACGTCTAGATACGACTCTGACAGGTGACACGTATGTAAGCATCCTGTCTGATCACCTGCATCCATTCATGCCCATTGTGCATTCCGACAGACTTGGGCAATTCCAACAGGACACTGCGACACCCCACACGAATTACTACAGAGTGGCTCCAGGAACACTTCTGAATTTAAACACTTCCACGGCCACCAAACTCCCTAGACATGAACATTATTGAGGATGTTCTCATACGGATTTGTGGACAGCCCTGGAGTATTCATGGCGTCATTTCCCTTCAGTACTACTTGAGACATTAGTCGATTCAATGCCACGTTACTTTGCGACACTTCCGCGTGCTCGTGGGGGCCCTACACGATGTTAGGCCGGGGGTGCCAGTTTCTTTGGAACTTCAATATATATAATTTTCACCTAAGAACACTATACATCATTAGTTCTACAGTAAATCGAAACATTACTGACATCTGCTGAAAATGACATTCAGTATCACATTAAAAAGTAAACATTTGTCGCAAAGAAATCGAAGGAAATGGTGGAAAATACACCCTATGAAATTAAAAGAAAAACATGCTACTAAACAAAACAGCTCAAAACAATCATAATAAATATTAGACTAGTACTCCATTTACGGTGTTAGTGAGTTTATGGCTCGTGCGATGAATGATAGGAATTTAACATGAAAAATCATGTCATATAACATAGCCAAATAGAGTCTCCTTCGAAATGGCCTTTGCTTCACAATTAAGGATAGGCTACATTTTATTCGGGAATAGCTGCGAAATTTTTCTGACAATAGCGTCGTAAATTGTGACATATTCAGAAATATAGATAAATAAGATTCTCAACCAACAAAATGAATACCGGTACAATGAATCGTTGGTAGGTTGTCTTTAGCCAATGGCAATATTCTTTCGTAAATAGTTTCAGATAGTACTTTGTTCTATTAAGACGTAATTGAACCTTTTTTGCAAAATTTAGAAATAAGAAATACAAGTAGGTTATTGCAATGAGTAACATATATCTCGATAGTATATGCTACAGGTCAAGATATTATGGCAGTCATATTTCTATGTTAACACTCGTTACTCTTGTCAACCCACAACGAAATTTTAAAACTCCGACTGACATAGATTTGGGGCTGCGCTACAGGTCAACGTCCCAGCAAAACTATTTTTCTTTGCATTCACGACGCAACTGTCATATTCCAACCTAAATTAGACTGCGAGCTAAGCCACAGATTGATCTGTTACCAGAACTAGCTCTGTTGTATACTCCTTGGGCTCGCCAACTCACAACCAAACTGTCATGTTCCAACCTAACCTAGACCTACAGGTCACTCTGTCACCACAGCAAAGTTTATTTGCTTTCACATTCGTTGGCTTCGCCAACTTAAAACCAGATGGTCACATTTTAACCTAACCTAGCCCTCAGGCTAAGCACAGGTCAGTCTGTCAGCATAACCTACTAGTTTGGTTCCAAAGTCTTTGAATTTGCCAACTCAGAACCAAAATATTACATTTCAACCTAACCTAGACTCAGATTATCCTAATCCATTATCACGGCTTTAAGCTGTTCTATTAACTCACAATGTACCTAATCACTCTCTCGGAAATCACATTTAGTAAGAAAACATTATTATCAACATCAACAAACTGCGGTTACACCGCAATAGTGATGAAGCGGTGCAAGCAGAGGTGAGGTTGTGGTTCCGCCAACGAAGTCAAACATTTTACAGTGACAGTATTAACGAACTAGTCCCTCGTTGGAAGGAATGTGTTCATCGCCAGGGTGACTACGCTGAGAAATAAATATTTTTGACATGAAGAATAAAGATGTAGAAGACTAATAACGTTTGTTTCATTTAAAAAGCCTTAAGACGTTTCACACAAAAAATTCAGCACGCTCTCTTAGTATTTACCAAACTATAAAAAATTAATCAAATGCGTATCCCAAGAATGATACATGAGAGTGGCTAGACACGTTTTTCAAGGTTCCATGGCACTTTCAATGACGTCTTCCTTTGTATTCAGTCCGCTGCAATGTAGTACCTCTAGTGCTCTGCGGACACTGAATGTTCCGAGTGCTAGGTTCTAAACGAAATACAGGCCACACGGCGTATGCGAACACAGCAGTTAGCATTCCCCGCCGCAAATAGAGCTCACGAGACAGAGGAGTTAAAAATTCAAAGGTACGTTGGCTCTACAAGGGTGCTGCGTTTGCGGCATTGCTCTGACTGCGAGTACGAGTGCAGGAAAATTGCAGGTGCGTGAGGTAGTTCAATTGAACTATAAAATGCCACGCCACTGAAATGGTTGTTTCAGCTAACTGTGGGTCTAGTAGCGGAGTGGAACTGCAGATTAAATTAGAGTTGGGGCATTCTTTTTTAGATTTCGCTTCACTTGTAAAATAGTACTACGCAAAAGAAAGACTACAGGATCAAGAACTAGAAAAAAGGAAGGCAGATTAGAATTTAACCCTCGTCGGTGTCAGGAAGGAAAGTACTAGAAAACTTCGTGGTGCTACCGTCCTATCGTTAACTTGCCGTTGATGCCGCTTCATTCCCTTCAGAAAGAGCTTCTGTTTCTTTAAAATTGCTTTTGGTGATATTCTCCCGCAAGCATCATACTTCATAAGAGGTACATTTGATGATTCAGAAAAAGTTTGTCTAAGGACATGCAGAGTACATAGTGCAGAATCTCTATACGTGTAAACTTGGACGTCCGCAGAAACTAATGCAGCAGGAGGAAACATTCAAAAAATTGCCATTTTTGACATCAGAATACTTGAGAAGTTCCTGTTGATTATTAACAAAAATAACCAGCAAAAATACCACTGGTTAATCTTCCTCAACGTGAAAAAAACAGGAAATAAACTGCTGATTCCACAGCTGATGTTCAGTTAATGAAAAGCTGTTCCAATTGCCTTGTTTTAGAACGTTATTATGTTCACGTGACCGGTTTCGGCCTTTAAATTAGGCTATGGTAGAATGGTAACTGATGTCAGAGTAATTCCTAGCGAGAGCCTTGACAGTGATCACCGTCTATTAGTAGCGGACCTGAGATACTTCCATGTGCCCAAAGTACAGAACAAGAAAAAAATCAAAGTATGGGAATTCCAGAAGACAGAGAAGAGAGCTGAATATCAGAACCAGATAAAATCCCTGTTACCAAGAGATGAAAGGAAAAATGGAGAGGCAGAATGCACCAGACTAAGGTACACACAAATACCCATTACCTGGCCAGAAACAGACAGAGCCCCAAATTATATGCCTCAACAAAAATCTTTAGATGCAGATGAAGTGAACACAGACATGTTAAAGGCAGCGATATTGAGAACTATCATAGAACCACAGGTGAAGGAGGAACAATATGGCTTTAGAAGTAACAGATCAACAATAGATCTAATTATCATATTACATTAGGTAGGGACATTACAATCTGGACAGAAACAGTTGAAGAATCAAATACAAAACTGGAAATCCACAGTTTCAACAAGGAAAGCCCCATTACCTGGCCAGGAACAGACGGAGCCCCAAATTATATGCCTCAACAAAAATCTTCAGATGCAGATGAAGTGAACGCAGGCATGTTAAAGGCAGCAGGTGTCCAAGGCATACAATGGCTGCACCGAGAACTCAATGCCATATGGACAGGTAACAAAATACCTGCGGATTGGAACAAGGGTATAATACTACCCCTGTTGCAGGAAGGTAGCAGGCGGAAAACTACTTACTATAGAGGAATAACCCTATTGTCTCATGGACTGAAAATACTTGAGAAGATCATAGAAAAGATATTGAGAACTATCATAGAACCACAGGCGAAGGAGGAACAGTATGGCTTTAGAAGTAACAGATCAACAATAGATCTAATTATCATATTACATCAGTTAGGGACATTACAATCTGGACAGAAACAGTTGAAAAATCAAGTACAAAACTGGAAATCCACACTTTCAACGAGGAAAGTCCCATCACCTGGACAGAAACAGACGGAGCCCCAAAATATATACCTCAACAAAAATCTTCAGATGCAGATGAAGTGAACGGAGACATGTTAAAGGCAGCAGGTGTCCAAGGCATACAGTGGCTGGGCAGATAACAAAATACCTGCGGACTGGAGCAAGGGTGTAATAATACCACTGTTTAAGAAACGTAGCAGGCAGAAAACTACCAACTATAGAGGAATAACGCTATTGTCTCATGGGCTGAAAATACTTGAGAAGATCATAGAAAAGAGATTGAGAACTATCATAGAACCAAAGCTGAAGAAGGAACAATATGACTTCAGAAGTAACAGATCAACAATGGAGCTAATTTTTTGTACTTGTATGTTGATGGAAAACTATTGGGAGAAAGGTAAGAACCTGGTCATTGTATTCCTGGATATAGAAAAAGTCTATGATAGTTTTATAAGAGTTCAGATCTGGGAATGCCTGAAGAAAAAGAATGTGCCTGAAGGCGTAATAAGAAAAATTCAGATGTTGTACAAAGACTGTACTAGCTGCGTACAAATTGGGGAAGGACGATCATCATAGTTTGAGACCAAGAGTGGAGTTCAGCAAGGAAGTGGTATGTCCCCACTACTGTTCATCACTGTTATGTATACTATAATGAAGAATGTCAAGGAGAAGTCAGGTGAACTGAATGCATTTGCCTTTGCTGATGACATCATGATATGGGGTGAAACTGAAGAGGAAGTACAGATCAGACTCGATGAATGTAAATCTTAGTTCCAGAAATATAACCTCAACATCAGCAATACCAAGACAGTGGTGATGGCAGTCAACAGAGATGGACAACCAGCAAGTGTAAAACTAGGAGACCACCAACGAGAGTGTGTGGACAGTTTTCCTTATCTTGGAAGTGTAATCTCCAGTGATAATTTGGTCAGAAATGAAATCACCAACAGAGTGCAAAAAGGATCTGAATTCTGCCAACAAGTAAGATCACTTTTATGAGATAACTTGATTCCAAAACCGGCCAAACTGACGTTGTTTAACAGCTGTTTCATTCCAATATTGACCTATGGTACTGAAACATGTAGCCTCACAAAAAGAGAATCATCAAGGCTGCAAGCATCAGAGATGAAATTTCTTAGATCCACCATCCAGAAGACCAAGATGGACAAGGTAAGGAATGAGGAGGTGAGGAAAGAAACCGGAATAAAGACATCCCTATTAGATCGAATCTCGACTTTGGTGGTACTGGCATGCGTCGAGAATAGAGCCAACTAGAAGAACCAAAATAAATTTGGAAACACAGGTGGGTGGGAAAAGACCTCAAGGAAGACCACGAACCTGATGGATGGAATTGATTAAGGCTTATCTAGTGGCCAGAGGATGGACAGTGGGTGATGTTCTCTGTGACCACGTGTATTTGGACAGAACGAAGTGGAGGAGGCTCATTACGAGTACCCGGGAAACTGGAACTGTTAAATGATGACGAAATTATGTCATTATCGAGTGCATCTGGAAACCGGTCGTGTGAACGTAATAAAGCTAAAAAAAAAAGAACTGGAGCGACCTTTCATCCATTAACCTACAACAATGTTTGGTTACAAAATTGCACATTTGACAATGTTAATGGATTTTATAGTAATTATTTTAAAATCTGACTGTCATAATTAAAGATTTATAAAAAAGTGTTTTGAAAGCAATATAATTTTTAAGTTCTTTGAGTAAAATTTGACCTAGACCAGTTGAGTGTTAGAAATCTTCAAGAAAATCACAAACTGCACCGTCCAATCGACTCTTAACAGCCTAGGATTGAACCAAGATGAGTGTTGCCCCTTCCCTTCCACTGAGCTGACAAATTATTGTACAGCCATGCCAACTGGACTGCTAAATTCACCTATGGGTTTGAGAAAATCACATTTCTCGAAGTGGAGATCTTTTTGTCTTTGATTTGTCATACTCTTTCCCTCTCTCTTGTAGCGCAGAAAATTAATTTTTTGAATGTCAATTGATGGATTCTGGTCTATAGATGAGACGAACACATCTATGTTATAACGAAACGGTATTCTTCAGTAAATCGACTGTTAAACTGAATATGGTCTCAGCATACCGTGCCATACCTTCTTTGACCACAAATAAATGGTGAACTACTGCTGCTATTAAGCTATGCAGTAGGAGGAGAGAGCGACCATGTGGGAATTAGGAATGGATGTTGGGCAGTTATTTTGCAGCCATTTTTAATTTATGTTGAGAATGGGCTCTAGAACGTGTTACAATGATCCCTTCCTGCAGGGACAGCGAGTTGTTTGTAGACTGTATTTTGGCAATGATCTGATCTCCGCACATCTGCTTCGAATGCAGGACAACGCAAAAACCATCATCGTGCCGAAAAAAGGCACTATTTCCATTATCAGCTTATTTTAGAAGTCTGTACCCCAGATCTTGGCGAAAGAGGGCAAGTGTCCCCTCTTCCCTATGCGTCTAATCACTTACACACATTTACAGAGGATGTGACGGTTTTTAATAACAACACACATACTACACAACAGTTTCATTGTCGAATTGCGACACATTGTTGCCTATGCGACGCCATTCCAGTGACTATGGAGCTATGCTCGCAGCTCAGCGTCAATTTCGTCTTAGTTTCAGAGTGGGTCTAACAGAATGTGTTACATCCCTTGCCACAGTATTGTTAAGGGTGAAAAAGTTCAGAGAAACGGGTTCAGCTCTAGAACGAAAATTAGCAGATCGCCCATTGTGTCAGAACACCAGAAAAAACGGAAACAGGAGACATGTTGTGGAGACTAGTCTGTATCAACCAGTTTGTAAATATGTTTCTGCTAAACACCTCTCTGACTGTGACATGCGACATAAGGCGAATACTTCAATATAATTTACGTCTTCACTCTCACAAAAAGGCTGTGGTTCAGGAACCAAAGGTTCACGATTACGCAGAATGCGTAACAGTTTCTAATGTTTGAAGCGGTGACTAATGACTTAGTTCTTGGTGTTGAGCGGTGAAGCTCTTTCCACGTAACTCGGAAACTTAAGGACGTGCATGAACGTCTCCCCCCCCCCCCCCCCTCCTCAGAGAGAAGTGACATGGAACTACAAACAATGGCTGGTCAGCGTTATAGCCAGTGCTTCAAAATTTCCTGGTACATGAAATAGGAGACACCTAAATCACATCTGAATGTGGCTCCAACAAGATGACGCTAAATTCCATGGTCGCCCATTTTATCGTCATGTTGACATTACTTAGCTTTCACGTTCCTCAGGTTTCGGCATGTGTGATATTTTGCAGGGATAACCTAAATCAAGGGTGTACATGAATAAACCAAATACACTGGACGAATGTAAAGGTCCTTTCACCAGCAAATCACTGCCATACCAAATCAACAGTTGGGGAGTGTTTTTAAAATCTTGGCATAAGACTTCAAGGAAACACATGGATACTTCTTTGATTACGTCATTTTCGAATCCTATTTTATGTATTTTTCTTTCCATCCTGTTGGTTTATACGTATACGAAACATTATTGACCACCGCCCAGTACTACACTATGTGATCAAAAGTATCGGGAGACCCCCAAAAACATACGCTTTTCATATTAGCTGCATTGTGCTGCTACTTACTGCCAGGTACTCCATATCAGCGACCTCAATAGTCATTAGAGAACGTGAGAGCAGAATCGGACGCTCTCCGGAACTCACGGACTTCGAACGTTATCTGGTGATTGCGTGTCACTTGTCTCCTACGTCTGTACGCGAGATTTCCACACTACTAAACATCCTTAGGTCCACTGTTTCCGATGTGATAGTGAAGTGGAAACGTGAAAGGACACGTACAAGCACATACGCATACAGGCCGACGTCGTCTGTTGACTGGCTGAGACCGCCGACAGCTGAAGATGTTCGTAATATGTAATAGGCAGTAATATATCCACACCATCACACAGGAATTTCAGACTGCATCAGGATCCACTGCAAGTGCTACGACAGTTAGGCGGGAGGCGAGATGACTTGGATTTCATGATCAAGTGGCTATTCATAAGCCACACATCTCGCCAGTAAATGCCCAACGACGCCTCGCTTGGTGTAAGGAGCGTAAACATGGGATGATTGAACTGTGGAAAAACGTTATGTGGAGTGACGAATTACGGTACACAAAGTGGCGATCCGATGGCAGGGGGCGGGTATGGCGAATGCTCCGTGAACGTCATCTGCCAGCGTGTGTAGTGCCAACAGTAAAATTCGGAGGCAGTGTTGTTATGGTGTGGTCGTGTTTTTCAAGGAGGGGGCTTGCACCCCTTGTTGTTTAGCGTGGCACTATTACAGCACAGGCCTACACTGATGTTTTAAGCACCTTCTTGCTTCCCACTGTTGAAGAGCAATTCGGGGACGGCGATTGCATCTCTCAACACGATCGAGCAGCTGTTCATAATGCACGGCCTGTGGCGGAATGGTTGCACGACAGTAACATCCCTGTAATGGACTGACCTGCGCAGAGTCCTGACTTGAATCCCACAGAACACCATGGGGATGTTTTGGAACGCCGTCTTCGTGCCAGGCCTCACCGAACGATATCTGTACCTGAATGAGATATCTGTACCTCTCCTCGGTGCAGCACTCCATAAAGAATGGGCTGCCATTCCCCAAGAAACCTTCCAGCACCTGACTGAAGGTATGCTTGCGAGAGTGGAAGCTGTCATCAAGGCTAAGGGTGGGCCAACACCATATTGAATTCCAGCATTACCGATGCAGAGCACCACGAACTTTCATTTTCAGCCAGGTGTCCGGATACTTTTGATCACATAGTCTATATTAAACGCCGCCTGGTGACGCTGCAGGCATCTGTCGTGGTAAGGATGGTATAGAAATGGAGCAGAGATGCATGAGGAGAGTGAAAAGTGTAAAAAATGAACGGTGAATCATTCTAGCGACGATACGGGCCGCAAGTGGAGAAATACACTGACATAAGCGACTCCGACAAAGGGCAGATTGTATTGCCACAGCGCCAGACAACGAATATCTCGGAAACGCCGAAGCTGGTCGGCTGTCGCATGTGTTGGTGAACATCTATGGAAAATGAATGAAGAACGATGAAACCACGGTTAGGCGACAGGGTCCACCGCCTCATTGCAAAATGTGGAGGTCGGAGACCCGACCCCACCCCCCTCATTGCAGATGGTTGAACATGGGTTTCCGCAGACCCATGACTTGACAGTGGCACAACGGAAACATGTCGCCCGATTAGATGATTCGCGTGTCTTGTTACAGCAGGAGGTTTGTTCCATCCGGATACGGCATCATCCAGGCTAACAACTGCTCGAAATGTGCACCTCGCGAACGGTTAGCACACTGGACTCACAACTGGGAGGAGTCCGCCGCTCGTGGTCTCGCGGTGGCGTTCTCGCTTCCCGAGCACGGGGTCCCGGGTTCGATTCCCGGCGGGGTCAGGGATTTTCACCTGCCTCGAGATGACTGGGTGTTTGTGTTGTCCTCATCATTTCATCATCATCCAGGAAAGTGGCGAAATTGGACTGAGCAAAGATTGGGTAATTGTACGGGCGCTGATAACCACGCAGTTGAGCGCCCCACAAACCAAACATCATCATCATCATCATCGTCATCATCATCAGCAACTGGGAGGACGGCGGTTCAAATCCGAATCGGGCCATCCTGACTAAGATGTTCCGTGACTTTGCTAAATCGCTTTAGGCAAATGCCGGGATGGTTCCTTTGATAGGGCACGGCCGATTTCTTACCCCCCCCCTCTCCCCCTTATCCGATGGGACGGACGACTTCTCTGTTTGGTCCCCTCCCCTAAACAAACCAAGCAACTACGCACCTTGTGAAAGAGACAGGCCAGTGGAGGCAGTATTATGCTATGGGTGACATTCACCTGGGCTTCCATGGGACCTATGTTAGTAATCGAAGGCACCACGCCAGAGCTGGACTGCTGTTGCTGACCATCTGGATCCCTTCATGCTTGATGCAATCCGAGATAGTGATGGCATCTTCTAGCAGGATAACTGTCCGTGTGACAAGCCCCAACCGTTCTACTGTGGTCTGAGGAGCCTAGTAATGAACCCCCGCTGATTTATTTGCCATTAAATTCGCCTGAACATATCTGGTTCGCTAATCGGGTCTCAGCTGCGGCTCCACGAAACACCGGTCAATGAATTATGAGAACTGTGCTTAGACGTCTGGTGCCACTACCCTAGGAAACATACTAAGTACTTGATGAATCCATACCACGCAGAATCGCTGCTGTATTGCGCTCCAGTGGTGGATAAGCACACTATTAAAAATTTGGTCTTAATGTTTCATCTCATCAGTGTACATCATTTTATAATAGTTTTTGCACTCTTTTGTTCAACGTAACACACACAACATAACGTGAATATGTTCTACGAAATGTCGAACTATTAGACTGTGCATAATTTCGTAGCGTTTTGTGTTGTATGTTGATATTCCGGTTGCTAATGGTTTATTTATCGATAGTCATTTTTAATTTGTAATTCACTGTTGCTATCTGAAATTACATATTGTCTTTTTGTCAAAAAATGGTTCAAATGGCTCTGAGTACTATGGGAATTAACATCTGAGGTCATCAGTCCCCTAGAACTTAGAACTACTTAAACCTAACTAACCCAAGGACATCACACAGATCCATGCCCGAGGCAGGATTCGAATCTTCCAGACTGAAGCGCCTAGAACCGTTCGGTCACAATGGCCGGTGTCATTTTGTCATTTGGAGATAGTGAGTGGAGCTGTGCACGCTAGAAAATGGAATGCCAAGCGGAGCATTTCCGACATATTCTTCTGTCTGAGTTCGATAGAGGGGTGACAGCAGCGGACGCAGCCAGAAACATTTACGCCGTGTATGGGGAATATCATTCAACAGAACACGGCAAAAAAATTGTTTTCTCATTTTAAGGAGGATCGTTTTGACATTGGTGGTTTTCCACGTTCAAGAAGAACTTTGGGGTTTGATGAAGATCGTTTAAACGCTTTAATCCACAATGATCCTCATCAGTGCACTCTAGAACTGGCATATGTGATAAACTGTGAGCACTCTACCATCGTGCGACATTTGCAAATCGGGTGAAGGGTACCGCATGCCAGAATCACAAAAATTAGCAGGTAGCCATATGTGTATCTCTGCTTGCTCATTATCAATTGGCTCGTGAACAACACCGACCATTCCTGTCCTCTATCGTAGCTGGTGACCATAAATGGTGTCTCTTGGTTAACGCAAGGAAAAGTAAGGAATGGTTGGGTCCAAACAATGCAGCAACTCCCCGTACAAAGGCTTGCGCGCATTTACAAAAGATAATGTTATGTGCCCGTCTGGTCGAACAGCGACGGTCTGGTGTACCATGAGTTGCTTCCAGAGGTGTAACCATCACTGCTGATATTTACTGTTAACAACTGGGACGTACCGCAGACGCAATCCAAGAACAACGACCAGTAAGTCTGCATGAAGTGATGCTACTCCACGATTACGCCCGTCCACATTTTGATAGACCAGCAAAAAACACTTTTCTGGATGAAAATACTCTCCGAACATAGCTCGACGAGTTCTTCGGTTCAAAACCACGTCGTTCTTACAGTCACGGAATCGAAAAATTTGCCCATCGCTGGCAGACCGTTGTAAATAGTAAAGGAGAATATATTATTAATGACTTAGGTCTCTGTTCCGTGTACCTGTCGTGTTTATCAAACTTAAGGAAAGACTTTACGAACTTATGCAGTAACCCAATAGCTATCTAGCGTGTTTATACTAAAGATGGAGAACAGTCAGGATATCCAAAAACTTACATGACTGAGCAGACAGTGGCAATAATTCATAAACTCGTACTCAGCGTTCACCAAATGAAGGTATTCAGGCTCGTCAATACGATAAAATCTTGATAAGTTGTAACCACAATACTTTATTTGAAATTTTTGGAAGGAGAAAGTTTCTGCTCAAGGGCTGCCGCGTCTGTTAATCGTTGACCAAAAACGTCTTCCAGCGAACTTTTGTCAGGAGTACTTAGACTTATTTGAAGACTGTTCTAGCGAATTTCACTAACGTTTCGTAACAGTGGATTAAATATGATGTCTTCATTATACGACAAAAGGAAAACGTGCCCTCAAAAAACAGAAATGAATACATATGCAGGAAGACTCAGGGCTAACGTTTTCTGGACATCTCACAGATCGCATCCACAACAGTAGTAGCATCACCGCTTCAGTACGGGACAGACTGAAGGATGCTGTTAACGCTAACCTTCCACATCTTGCATAGAAAAAATTTCTTTTGTATCACGAAGACGCATCTTCATTGTCTCGGACAGTTGCTCCAGAAGTGCGTCATATTTGTTTCGTTTGGAAACAAGTAACACCAGCTACAATTTATTTTTTCAAATACCTCGACCAGTTTTAGCCACCAAGGCTATTTTCAACTGGTTATGTCGTGGAGGTACACAGACTGGTTGACTTCCAGACCGGAAGAGAAAATGTTTGGCTGGAAAAAGCTTCACATCAAATTTTGAGGCTGAAGGTTTGATAGACCTTTTTTTCGCACGCTTGGACAAATCTTATTTTGTTAAGGTCTTGAGAAAGCTGAAAAGTTGGTGGGATAAATGTATCTGGGGGTGACTGTGCTGAAAAATAATAAAGCCTTGTCTTGGAAATCATCTCTGTCATACAGAGAACGTGCACGATGTACGCGAAGACTGAGTTCATGTTCGGCGTTCTTCTTGAGATAGCTGTCGCTCTTAAAAAAATCATACAACATTGTAGGATGTTCTTATACTCTAGAACAATGGTTCTCAACCTCTCTGAGACCATTATCGCTGAGTGCAATCAGATATTAGCTAGTAACTCCCACCGTCATCGACTTTAGCACCTACCTAAACTTCAGAACGAAAAAGTATTTTCTTTGAATAAATTTATTTTTGAAATGACCGAAGTTTAAATGAAATTTATTTTTTGCAGGTGTTTATTAAACTGCGAACTAATGAGTCAATGGGGCAACTAATATTCGTATTTCTATAAAACATTTTCGTAAAGTGACGAAGCAATTTTCAGTGCACCGAGACTGCTACCTACAACTTCTTCTCCGAAAAGAATGCTAACTATCCACATTGGAGGTAGACTCTTGTAACAGAATATGCTTTCTCCGCACCATTTCTCTCCCTAGCGACACTTGCTTTACACGCCCTACACTCCCATTAAAAATCAACCAAGTGTAGGTGTGTGCACTATACATACTATTTGTAAATCACTTGATTGCTGGACTCCTGACTTCAGAATTGGCGGAAATTTTAATACTTATGGCTACCTATGCTTTGTGTGTACCACTGTTATTACTATTGTTACTACTAACAATAATAATGACAATAATAATAATATTGTATAGACTAGCCATGGTTATTGTTGGGATGTGCTGTCAGGTTGTTCGTTCATTGTTGCGATGAGAATAATGAAGCAATTTCTGGTCTATGGTGGGAATAACCAACACGGAGAAGCTGTAACCTCCACCACATTGTGTCAGGTGCTAATGGTATTATTTAAAAAAAATATATGATTATTTGTAACTTTTGTAGTAAATATTACAGTCTTATAAAACAATGATGAGAGTAACGATATTTTAAAAGTAATTTAGTTTCGCAGCTGAAACACAATTGATGCCTTTCGTTTTTATTCTTAGCGAAATTTCGTTTTACCTGTCAGGGTTAAGTAGCACCCCCCAGGCTGAGAATCACTGCCGTAGAAGACTGTGATGCTTGAAATGCGTTTCTTGATTCTCTAATGCTTTCAAACTCAACCTCAAGTTGATTATACAACTTCCCAGTGTGTAAATGCACTGGTGAGTACACTGTGGTTGATTCTGTTGGTCTCCCTTTCCACTGATAGGGTCTGATGCAATAGTTTAAGGTGTCGGGTTTCACACATTGAGTGATTTAGCGGAAACCAGGAAACCTCCGGGGCAACGATGAGACCCCTGAACAGACTAAACGGTGATCACGCCCAAAGTTGTCTATGGTCTACCCAGTCTAATGCACTTGAGTAACGAGAACACGCTGACAACAGAAGTATACGCTAGAGGTGACGGGCAAACGTCCTCGGCGGCGGCACGATACAGTCCCGCCAGCGGTGCTCAAGCTAAATTTTGAGGCAGCGGTTTAAAATGTCGCTACCTATGAGAGTCCGATGTCTCTTCTTTAGAGCGCCAATCTGGACAGATCAAATAACGTTTACATATAAAATTGTCTCTTTACTACCCAGTCCGTTCTTAAGGGTAACTAGCCTGACAAACGGTAGAAAGTTGCGCTAGAGGCTCCAGTTTAAATGTTGGAGGATGAACCTCCAGAACTCGAGTACTCTAATACGAAAACCATGGTTTTCATAAGAACTAGCCCTTCGGTATGGTCATTTTTACAAGTTAGTTCCTGGGGCGAAGTGTGGACCTGCTACTGGGTGCCATACAGACCTGATTACTGGCAAACAGTATGAGCACTGACAGACTGAAAACCGTTTTGCTGTTTAGCTTCTAAATATACCTTGGGACGATCCGGGATATTCTTTGAAACTGATACTGTTCCAGATAATACATATAAGTCATCTATTCGCGTTGGATTTAAGTATCATTCATCACGATGTCCTCCTGTTCACCCTCTTCTGATGATTTTAAGCAGCCAATAATTTTCCACAGGTCCAATACGTTGCAATGGCCTCCTATTCATCCTATGGAATTGGTTTTAAGCATTCAGAAACGTTAGACATGATTCGTTATCGCGATATCCACCTGTTTTGCGTATGTAGTGCTGCAGCATTCCATGGGAGTACAATCCTCTGCTGGAAAGCAAAATGCAAGAAAACTCACACACAAAGTGGCAGCTACTGTGACTCACGTCGAGAGGTTTAGTTTGAGATTGTTCGTCTAGTGTGATCCACTTCTTGGTGTTTTTATAAATTTTATTGGAAAAAGTATCCTGTTTAGAGCTACTCAATGTAGAATATTTAGACGTATACCAGTGGTCCAGTGCAAACACTTCCCTGTGATGTTCAGTTGCCTCCAATAAAATAGTTTAGATACGGTACTTATATACACTATGCGCTCAAAAGTATCCGAACAACTGGCTGAAAATGTCTTACAAATTCGTGGCGCCGTCCATCGGTTATGCTGGAATTCAGTATGGTATTAGCCCACCCTTAGCCTTGACAGCTTCCAGTCTCGGAGACATACTTTCAATCAGTTGCTGGAGGGTTTCTGGGGGTATGGCAGCCCATTCTCCACGGGGTGCTGCACTGATGAGAGGTATCGATGTCGGTCGGTGAGGCCTGACAAGAAGTCGGCGTTCTAAAACATTCCAAAGGTGTTTTATAGGATTCAGGTCAGGACTCTGTGCAGGCCAGTCCATTACAGAGATGTTATTGTCGTGTAACCACTCCGCCACAAGCTGTGCATTATGAACAGGTGCTCGATCGTGTTGGAAGATGTAATCTCCATCCCCGAATTTCTCTTCAACAGTGGGAAGCAAGAATCTGCTTAAAACATCAATGAAGGCCTGTGCTGTGATAATGCCAAGCAAAACAACAAGGGGTGCAAGCCCTCTCCATGAAAAACACGACCACATCATAACACCATCACCTCCGAATTTTACTGTTGGCACTACACACGCAGACAGATGACGTTCACCGGGCATTCGCCATACCCACACCCTGCCATCGGATCGCCACATTGTGTACCGTGATTCGTCACTCCACACAACGTTTTTCCACAGTTAAATCGTCCAATGTTTACGCTCCTTACACCAAGCGAGGCGTCGTTTGGCATTTACCGGCGTGATGTGTGGCTTATGAGAAGCCACTCGACCATTAAATTCAAGTTTTCTCATCTCCCGCCTAACTGTCATAGTACTTGCAGTGAATCCTGATGCAGTTTGGAATTCCTGTGTGATGGTCTGGATAGATGTATAGATGTCTGTCTATTACACATTACGACCCTCTTCAACTGTCGGCAGTCTCTGTCAGTCAACAGAGGAGGTCGGCCTGTACGCTTTTGTACTGTACGTGTCCCTTCACGTTTCCAGTTCACTATCTCAACGGAAACAGTGGACCTCAGGATGTTTAGTAGTGTGGAAATCTCGTGTACAGACGTATGAGACAAATGACACCCAATCACCTGACCACGTTCGAAGTCTGTGAGTTCCGTCGAGCGCCCCATTCTGCTCTCTCACGATGTCTAATGACTACTGAGGGCGTTGATATGGAGTACCTGGCAGTAAGTAGCAGCACAATGCAGCTAATATGAAAACGGGATTTTTTTTTGGGGGGGGGGGGGGGTCCGGATACTTTTGATCACATAGTGTACTCATACGGCTGATAAAATAAGTTAAGCGCTTAGAAGGAATGGTCTGATTCAGATGCAGTTCTGTGCTGATATAGGCTGTCCATAATTAAAGTTCCAATTTAAAACCGCTATAAAATCCACTGCTGAGGATGCCGTCAAATTTCAACAGAATACACTCCTGGAAATGGAAAAAAGAACACATTGACACCGGTGTGTCAGACCCACCATACTTGCTCCGGACACTGCGAGAGGGCTGTACAAGCAATGATCGCCCGCACGGCACAGCGGACACACCAGGAACCGCGGTGTTGGCCGTCGAATGGCGCACGGCACAGCGGACACACCAGGAACCGCGGTGTTGGCCGTCGAATGGCGCTAGCTGCGCAGCATTTGTGCACCGCCGCCGTCAGTGTCAGCCAGTTTGCCGTGGCATACGGAGCTCCATCGCAGTCTTTAACACTGGTAGCATGCCGCGACAGCGTGGAGTATAGTGGGCATGCGGGAGGCCGGGTGGACGTACCGCCGAATTGCTCAACACATGGGGCGTGAGGTCTCCACAGTACATCGATGTTGTCGCCAGTGGTCGGCGGAAGGTGCACGTGCCCGTCGACCTGGGACCGGACCGCAGCGACGCACGGATGCACGCCAAGACCGTAGGATCCTACGCAGTGCCGTAGGGGACCGCACCGCCACTTCCCAGCAAATTAGGGACACTGTTGCTCCTGGGGTATCGGCGAGGACCATTCGCAACCGTCTCCATGAAGCTGGGCTACGGTCCCGCACACCGTTAGGCCGTCTTCCGCTCACGCCCCAACATCGTGCAGCCCGCCTCCAGTGGTGTCGCGACAGGCGTGAATGGAGGGACGAATGGAGACGTGTCGTCTTCAGCGATGAGAGTCGCTTCTGCCTTGGTGCCAATGATGGTCGTATGCGTGTTTGGCGCCGTGCAGGTGAGCGCCAAAATCAGGACTGCATACGACCGAGGCACACAGGGCCAACACCCGGCATCATGGTGTGGGGAGCGATCTCCTACACTGGCTGTACACCACTGGTGATCGTCGAGGGGACACTGAATAGTGCACGGTACATCCAAACCGTCATCGAACCCATCGTTCTACCATTCCTAGACCGGCAAGGGAACTTGCTGTTCCAACAGGACAATGCACGTCCGCATGTATCCCGTGCCACCCAACGTGCTTTAGAAGGTGTAAGTCAACTACCCTTGCCAGCAAGATCTCCGGATCTGTCCCCCATTGAGCATGTTTGGGACTGGATGAAGCGTCGTCTCACGCGGTCTGCACGTCCAGCAAGACGCTGGTCCAACTGAGGCGCCAGGTGGAAATGGCATGGCAAGCCGTTCCACAGGACTACATCCAGCATCTCTACGATCGTCTCCATGGGAGAATAGCAGCCTGCATTGCTGCGAAAGGTGGATATACACTGTACTAGTGCCGACATTGTGCATGCTCTGTTGCCTGTGTCTATGTGCATGTGGTTCTGTCAGTGTGATCATGTGATGTATCTGACCCCAGGAATGTGTCAATAAAGTTTCCCCTTCCTGGGACAATGAATTCACGGTATTCTTATTTCAATTTCCAGGAGTGTATTTTTTGTGCAGGGGGGAAACGTCATGGGAAAAAATAAAGTAACGAATATTTGACCAATAGATGATGGCGTAAGCGTCAGAATATTCACACCAGCAGTCGCACAAGATACGGCTGATCCTCAGTTTGCGTCCGAGACGACCAGAATGACCGTCTCTTTAGAAGGATCGCGCGCTGCTGGTAAAGCTACTTTACAATAACGGTGACTGTGCGCCGGTAGCCCTGCAGAAGTTACAGACACTGAAGGGTATAAAAAAAGGCACTTGTCCGACGTCTTCTAAGGGTCTGGAGGAAATGATTACAAAATTCGAAGAGACAGTGCGGTATGACAGAGGGAGGGAAGTAGTTGACCCAGTGTCTGTGGAAGATTAGGCCACAGCATTACATGAGGAGTCGGATGGCGGTGTGCAAATATGGAGTGCACGGGGAATGCCCCGAACGTTGGACTTGGGTTCGAGCACGGTTCGTAAAATCCTAAGAAACATTCTACATTGCTATTCACGCAAAATCATCCAAGTTCACAAATCTTTGCTCTGGTATTTCTTGCTTGCATGGAAGTGGCAATGAATGGCCATGGAACACTGAAACATTCTGTGGACAGAAGAAGCCCATTTCTATCTCCAAGAACATGTCAACACACAGAACCGCAGAATATGGGCAACAGAAAATTCACACACACATCAACCGGGTATCACTTCATTCTACAAAGTTGAGTGTGGTGTGGGTTGATGGCATCATTTATCATAGAGCCATATTTTTTCGTAGAGAGGAATCCTGCGGGTCCTGTTTACCTGTAAACGCTATGAGAGTCTTTTGCGCACCAATGTAATTTTAAACCTTCAACAGCGTGTAGGTGTGGGTAGGATTATTTTTTGTGCAAGATGGCGCTCCTAACGCACATTGCGCAGCCAAAGTAGCAGTTGCTGTTCAGGCATTTCGAAAATGCCAGTATTATCAGCGGTCGTTTCCCTATAGACTGGCCGTCCAGATTATCTGACCTTAATCAAAGTGACTTCTAGCTGTTGGGTTATCTGAAAGATGTTGTGTCCAGTGCTCCTATTACGAACGTATCTGAATTGAAGGCATGCATTATGCAACCCATTCTGAACGTGACTCCCGAGACACCGAACCGTTGTAAACATGCTGTTTTCGATTTCAGCTTGTGGCACAAACGGGTGGACAGCATATTCAACATGTGTTGCGCTAGTCTTACGGCAGTTATAAACCGATCTAATTTTACTTTTATGCAGTTTTTTGTCTCAGAAAAATTAAAAACCCATTTTTCCCATCCGATGTGATACGATGCGTTTACCTAACTAATAGAGCCACAACTGTTGACTGCCGAACTTGTGCAGTCAACTGTTTAACTCAAACCATAACCGTGGTATTGCAGTTCATCTGTTATTAGTAGCCGATCCTATTACGTTAAGACGTTTACAGCGCCATCTACTGGAATAAATCACGTTAATTTTTTTTGTTCCATGACGTTTCCCCCAGTGTCAATATGCTAACCAGATTTGACGTCATTCTGAGCAGTGGTTCTCTTTCTACAGCGCTTCGAAACTGGCACTTTGGACACCCTGAATATACCATCAACAAGTATGTAAATGAATGGAGTTGTCATCAACTGTGACGTCTAGAACAGTCACCAAAGTGTGTTGGTGTTGTATTGTCACCGTGTGAACATGTCATCGGGTCTGACAGCATATGTAATGGACTTATTAAGCGTCAGATAGCTAGTGAACGCTGGGAAGGACCGCAGATAATTCCGTGTGGCCCACACTCGCAAGACACAACGCTGCCAGCTCTTAACAGATTTTGAAAGGCGTATCACTGTGAGTCACATGTGACCAGCTGCTCGAATTGCGCAGTATTCAAGCGCCTGGAGCACTTGGTAGAGAATGGACAGAACGGTAATATACGAGAAACCACGTGTCAGAGTTTTCATTTGTGCACCAAGCACACGGTAACCATTTGACATTTGCGCCTTCCATTTGGACACAAGTAATGGGCTCACTTCAGCACGTTCTGTCATCCTGCACCATTGGCTGGGGCTGGGCGAAACTGGGTTACTGAACCGTGATTAAGTCAGCGGTGTCGCCGTCAACATGACAACACAATGGTTCCTTCTAAAGTAGTGCCTTACTTGGGAAACACAGACTACCGGCTCGTGGCGCCTCATCATTTTCAGCGATGAATCTCGGTTCTGCGGTACCTCAAATGGTCATCTTCTACGAGTACGGCAACGCTAATGTTTCTGGGATTTATACTGGTATTATCAGCGTCACTGCGCGAGAAGCAATCGGGTACGCTGGAGGTCACTTCCAATAGTTATTTAGGATTTTTTGACGGCACAGAGGTACGTCACAGACGTCTTGCGTACTCGTGTATTTTTTCTCACGAGACAATATTCTGATACCATCTTTCAACAGGACAACGCTCGTCCACATACGGAATATATTTCTATAAATTGCCTTTGCGATCTGAGGCGCTAGCCTGGTAAGCATGGTTCCCTGATGTGTTTCCGATAGAACTTGTGTGGGACCAGCTCGGACTTGAAGTTCATTCAAGGGGTAATATCCGGGCTATTGACTGCCAAAATCCCAAATAAATCAGACATCCTGACCCAAGGGAGTGCAATATCTTACTGACAAGGGACCAGCAGTATGCTCATACTACCAATTAACTATTTTGTTAATCAGCGTATATAGGGCGTCTCACTTAACTGTAGCATCTAGTTTTTAGGAAAAATCAAAAGCGCTCAATAATGGACTTAGAAACAAGAAAATTTGTTTTATGCTTCGTTTCACCCCAAAAATAATAACTGAGGGACCACGTTAAGCTACCTCTTATAGTTTTAGAGTAATTAAGTAAAAACCAATTTTGTATACCCAATCGTAGAAGATTAAGTACCTGTAATTTTAATTATAAGAGAATTTTGGTTAAAGTGTATGGTAAAATATACCAAATGATAAAGCTATACCAAATTTGAGTGTTGTAGTATTAATAACAGCCGATATAAGTGTTAGTAAAGGTATGGTTCAGAGGTAACGATCTACCGTTAGTTACACTATAAAAATTCTAGAAGGCAAAGTTTTCAGTCTAGCGAGCTGAAACTTATTAACTGTACACAAGTAAAAATTAAGAGATTTCTGAAATAATTTGTAACTATATTATTAAAGTTTATGTGCCTGAGAAAGCGGTCGTTTGGAGGCTGCTGCAGTATGCATATAGCCGTAGACAACAGATGTTCCCTCGGCCGTCCGCTCCGGCACCTATATAAATGCAGCCCGAGCAGCCAGGAACCACGATGTGATTGTGGTCGGGCCTTACGACCCTATCATATACCCACGACGCGGCCTCCCCGACGTCCTCGACGTCGCCATCATCAAGGGGGCCGCCTACAACACAGTCGTGTCTATCCGCTGTGCCCTGTTGTCAGATGACTTGCCAGTGATATTCGACATGGACACAGATGGGGTAGCACCACCGGAGAGCCGCATGCCGCTGCACAACACCGACTGGGGGCACAGACAGTCGCCGCCACGCCCGACCCGGGCGTAATGGGAGCAGACGCGGCCATCGCGGCATTCACGCGTCTCACGCTGGATGCAGCAGCTGCAGCCACACCGCAAGGCCCGAGGAAACGACGGGACTACTCCCGCCAGCTGCCTCCTGACATCATAGACGCTATCAGGCAGGAGAATAGGCTCTTTCGTGACTGGCAGGTCACAAGAGACCCCGCCGCGGGGCGAGAGTTGAATCGGCGCCGCCGCCACATTGCGGCCGCAGTAGCAGACCACCGAAACCGAGACTGGGTGGGCCTGATTTCAACGCTCAGGATCGATGACGGCAGCGCATGGAAAAACACCAAGAGGTTCCTGCTGCGCCGCCAACGCATTCCACGCTGCAGGTGGGGAGTGACGTCTTCGCGGAACCAGACGCCAAAGGCAGCATACTAGCCGACACGTTTGCGGCAAAATTCACGCCGCTGGAAGACGTCGTCGACGAAGAACACGTCCGTCTGGTGGAAGAGCGGCTGCCCGCCTACTTGGCCACCAGAGCGGACGATGACGTCATAGAAGAAATAGTCGAAGAATAGATGCAACAGCAGCTCGCCCTCCTGCCAACCAGGAAGGCGGGTGGTTGCGACGATGTAACCAACGCGCTGCTGAGGAAATTGCCGCCTGACGCGGTCCGCGTCCTGACGGCTATTTTTAGCATCATCTTGAAGAGCTGCAGATACCCATCGGCGTGGGAAGACGCTGAGGTGGTGACCATTCCAAAAGCAGGGAAAGACAACAGGCTGGCCCAGAACTACAGGCCAATCAACCTCCTGCCTTCCACCTCAAAGGTGTTTCAACGCCTGTACGCGAGAAGGTTGCGCCGCCACGTCAGGGAAGAAGGCCTGCTTCCCGACGAGCAGTTCACTCGACACAACAACAGCTGCTGTGACTCGTGGAGCAGGCGATGGGGGCGCTGGAGCGTCGTGAGTACCCAGGGGCGGTGCTACTGGACGTCGCTGGCGCCTTCGACTGCGCGTGGCACAACAGCCTCCTGTACAAGTTACTTGTGCAGGGGGTGCCAGTGTCGCACGTCCGCCTACTCCAATCGTGCCTCGAAGAACGCACCTTCCATGTGCGAGCCGACGATGAGAAGTCCACAGCACGTCCCATCAGAGTGGGAGTACCACAGGGGTCCGTCCTCGGCCCCCTAATGTACTGCCTCTTCACTGCAGACGTCCCGAAAACGCCGAGGGTTCACCTGGCACTTTACGCGGACGACACCGCGCTGTTCGCGAGGAGTATGAACACGCAACTGCTGCGTCGCCGCCTGCAGCTCGCCTGCGACGAGCTCGGAGCATGGTCCACCAAATGGCAACTGAAATTCAACCCAGGCAAGAGCCAGGCGCTGATTTTCACGCGGAAGAAGGTGCCAGCGGACGTCAGGCCGGAGCAGATCATGGGTGGCCCCGTACCGTGGACACGTGCTGGTCGATATCTCGTCGTTTCCAGGATGCGCCTGCTGTACCCGCTGCTGAACCCAGAGTCGACAGTACCTCCAGAGTGCGGCAGAACACTCTAACACTAATCAGGCCAGTGTTGGAGTACGCTGCCGTTGTCTGGGGAAACGCAGCCGACACATCAGTGAAGATGCTCCAGACCGTGCGGAACAAAGCCCTCAGGCTCGCACTGCACCTGCCACGCGATTTCCCAACGAGAGAATTGCACGAACTTGCCGGAATACCGCCGCTCAAACAGCGCTTCCGGCAAGCAGCGGCAAGTTTTTACGCGGCAACGAGTGAAGCCGACAACCAACTCGTCAGGGGACTTGGAAATCAAGTCCACTGGCGACCGACCACACGCTGGCCGGACCTGCTGCGCGAGTAGCGACCACGCACCAGCAGCAAAAGAAGAAGAAGACTAGTGACAACCAGACGACAATTCAAGAAAGAGATGGAAGAAGAACACATAGGAAGCTGTAGGAACAACAGTGTAGGCTGCTTAACCTATGTATCAACTAGGCAAGAAGCCTAACAGAAGTCACGGCAGGCGGAAGCAGTAGAAAGGGGCACCGGCACCGCACCAGAGCAGCCTGAGCTAGCGAGATGTGCGCACCGCTGCTGCTGCGCGCTGCGCTTACTCGGCCGGGGTGAGCTCGTGAGGAAGTTCTGTGCTGTGGGCGCCGCGGGAAGCAAGTTGTCGTGTGTTTTTTTCACAATTGCAGCAGATTGTCGTGTTCTGCGCCCCACAGCATGGGAAGGAAGTACGCGCAGAGGAAACCTGCTGCTTCGAGAGGTCCTTCGGTTGTGCGACTCACTGAGTCTGCCGACCATGCAACGAAGACCCGAGAAGACGAGTCGCAGCCTGTCCCCCCTTTGTACGTCAAGTGCAAAGGCGGGTGGACAGCGCTGTTCGACTTAATGACGAATTATGCCGAGAACGAGGTGGTCTGCGTTGTGGCAGCGAACGCGACTGACAACAGGGCGATCAAGGTCGCCGTGGCCGCCCACATTGTCGAGGCACCGCCAGCGCGCGAGAAGGCACCTTCCGCTGGAAGGAAGAAGACGACCAAGGTACTCCTAAGGTGGTTACCTTGGTGCTGTGACGAGGCAGCGGTCCGGAAAGGGCTGCTGCGAGCCGGGTTGGGTAATGCAACCACAAGGTTACGCAACCGAACCAACAAGAAGAGACCGCCGCTCTTTGCCGTGACCGTGCAAACGGCCGACAGCGAGAGCGACATCTTCGACTTGCGGAAGTTGCTGGGCTTCCCGGTTACGACAGAAGCTCTCCCGACCGCCATGGACCCCCCTAGCCCAAGTGCTTCAGGTGCCAGGGCGAGGGCCATGTTGCTAAGTATTGCCGCAACGCGGCGCGGTGCGTCAAGTGCTCCGGTGAGCACGACAGCTGCGCCTGCGACCGCGGCGGTAAAGTTTAGCCGACTTGCGTCCGGTGCGGTGGCCCGCACGTCGCCAGCTGGTGCGGCTGCCCGTCTTTCTACATCCACGTCTACGTGATTACTCTGCTATTCACAATGAACCACCTTCATGCTGTCTCTCTACCATTCCACTCTCGAATGACACGCGGGAAAAACGAGCACTTATATTTTTCTGTGCGAGCCCTGATTTCTCTTATTTTATCGTGATGATCATTTCTCCCTATGTAGGTGGGTGCCAACAGAATGTTTTCGCAATCGGAGGAGAAAACTGGTGATTGAAATTTCATGAGAAGATCCTGTCTCAACGAAAATCGCATTTTTTTTAATGATTGCCACTCCAATTCACGTATCATGTCTGTGACACTATCTCCCCTATTTCGCGATAACGCAAAACGAGCTGCCCTTCTTTGTACTTTTTCAAAATGGTTTAAATGGCTCTGAGCACTATGGGACTCAACATTTTAGGTCATAAGTCCCCTAGAACTTAGAACTACTTAAACCTAACTAACCTAAGGACATCATACACACCCATGCCCGAGGCAGGATTCGAACCTGCGACCGTAGCAGCCCCGCGGTTCCGGACTGCAGCGCCAGAACCGCACGGCCACCGCGGCCGGCTGTACTTTTTCGATGTCATCCGTCAGTCCCACCTGATGCGGACTCCATACCGTACAGCAACACTCCAGAATAGAGCGGACAAACGTGGTGTAAGCAGTCTCTTTGGTAGACCTATCGAACCTTCTAAGTGTTCTGCCAATAAATCGCAGTCTTTGGTTTGCTCTACCCACAATATTATCTATGTGATCGTTCCAATTTAGGTTATTTGTAATTGCAATCCCTAAGTATTTAGTTGAATTTACAACCCTCAGATTTGTGTGACTTATCGCATAATCAAAATTTAGCTGATTTCTTTTAGTACTCATGTGAATAACTTCGCTCTTTTCTTTATTCAGGGTCAATTGCCACTTTTCCCACCATACAGACATCTTATCTAAATCATTTTGCAAGTCGTTTTGATCATCTGATGACTTTACAAGACGGTAAATGACAGCATCATCAGCAAACAAGGTAACACGGCTACTCAGATTGTCTCTTATGTCGTTAATATAGATCAGGAACAATAGACGGCCTATAACACTTCCTTGTGGAACGCCGGATATTACTTCTGTTTTACTCGATGACTTTCTGTCTATTACTACGAACTGTGACCTTTCTGACTGGAAATCACGAATCCAGTCGCACATCTGAGGCGATACGCCGTAGGCACGCAGTTTGGTTAGAAAACGCTTGTGAGGAACGGTGTCGAAAGCCTTCTGGAAATCTAAAAATCTAAAAATATGGCGTCCCCTGTCGATAGCACTTATTACTTCAAGAGTATAAAGAGCTAGTTGTGTTTCACAAGAACGATATTTTTTGAATCCGTGTTGACTATATGTAAATAAGTCGTTTTCTTCGAGGTACTTCATAATGTTCGAATACAGTATATGTTCTAAAACCCTACTGCAAATCGACGTTAGTGACATAGGCCTGTAATTCAGCGGATTACTCCTATTTCCATTTTTGGGTATTGGTGTAACCTGAGCAATTTTCCAGTCTTTAGGTATAGATCTTTCTGTGAGCGAGTAGACCTATTTTATCAGCATACTCTGAGAAGAACCCGACTGGTATACAATCTGGACCAGATGCCTTGCCTTTATTAAGTGATTTAAGCTGCTTCGTTACACCGAGAATATCTGATTCTATGTTTATCATCTTGGCAGTTGTTCTTGATTGGAATTCAGGAAAATTTACTTCGTCTTCTTTGGTGAAGGAGTTTCGGAAAATCGTGTTTAATAACTCTGCTTTAGTGGCACTGTCAGCAGTGACTTCACCGTTGTTATCGCGCAGTGAAGGTATTGAGTGCGTCTTGCCACTGGTGTGGTTTATGTATGACCAGAATCTCTTTGGGTTTTCTCAAGCCACAGTCGTGCCGGGGGCGGCGAGGCGGCCGCGGCCGCACCAACCCTGCGCAAGAGAAGGCGACGTCGTCAACGACGTCGGGCGCAGACCAGCCCGGCCCAGCTGAGGGACGGCGCAGAAGCGGCTCCACCTGCCGTGAGCGCCCCAGAGAGGAGCTGTGGCCTCGGCCTCGGCACCGCCGTGGAGGAAGCCACAGCAGCCCTCAAAGCCGCCGTGGCTGCAGAGAAGGAAGACGACTCAAGGCAACTGCGTGCAGTCCTCGTCCAAGGCCATCGTGCAGCAGAAGGGGTTCGAACCCATGCGAACACTCCTGCGACCTCGCAGAAGGACGTTCGGGTACCTGCCCCAGCGGCCGCCCCAGCAGCGCCGCAGGTGAAAGGTGCAAAGAAGACAACCGCCGCCCCAACGGTATCGGCGGAGACGCCGACCGCCGTGGGGGCGGCCCCCGCAAGGGACCGAGAAGCCAAAAAGGCAGCCATCACCGCGCAAGCGCGAGCGAACGGCCTGCAGTACTCCGATGTTGCTGCGGCGCAGATCGTCGATCAAGCAGAGCTGCTGGAGGCTCAGCTGCGGCATGCAGTAAAGCCCGGTCCACACGCAACGATCAGTCTGCGCAGACATCGGCGCAGATGTCTGTACATGCAAAAGATCGCTGCAAATGTGGTGTGTTCACGCGACACAAACTCCAATCTACTACTCGCCCGCCATCTGTCGGTGTAGAAAAGAAATATCAGTGGCAAACGATTACGCTCACCGTAAACGTCAAAAATTTAATTCAGTTATTTTGAAATATAGAAATGTAGGAAGTTCTATTGTGGTCTGTGTTCACAGCTTGTGTTGCAAAAAACATTCAGACCAACCGCAGGAAATAGAGAAAGTGGTCAAAATGGTGTAGACAGTGGCTGCTAAAGCGAAAGCAGTTTTCTCACGTACATTTAGTGCGAGAGTTGCAGGGCGAACCTGTTTTGTTTTACATTACTTCGTGTTCCATTTCCTGGCACATTGACACTCCAATTTCATCTTCAATTGTACTCCTGCTTGGTCTTGGCGTTTCTTGATCACTAAGAAAGCCAAGCAGATCAAAATATCATAACACTGGCTGGTATACTTGATCTACTCTTACACCAGATATTCTAGATTTCTGAACTTTGGATAACTCTTTTCGGTAAACAGTTCGCTGACAGACTTAATTTACTTGACTTGCCTTCATGAATCATCCTTCAGGAGAGCGTAAATAGCTTCAAATGTGTTGGGTATTATTTTATTCGACGCTTGTTTCGATATTGCTGTTGAAAATTCCAAATCCTTGTAGCTCCTTCCTGTTGCTAGGAATCTTAATGTTACCGCCAGCCGTTCATGAGAAGAAATTGCCCTTCTCATACAAGTATTTTTTCTCATAATATGAGGGGTTACAAGCTTTAAGAGATAATTATAAGTTTCGACATCCATCCGCAAATAATCTCGCCAGTTCGCAACGAATTTTTTTTTTAATTACCGTTTCTCTGTTTGCCGAGGCGTCAACTGCCCGCAATATTTCAATTAGAGCATTGTATGCTGCTGTCTTTTTGTCTCGGTCACTATATTCTTTACTTTTAATCTTCCACAAACATGGGTGGTTTCTACATATTTCAATGAATTCACTTACAAACTCTCGAGAACACTAACGAGTATCAGCCATTTTAATGCCCTGTACGCACAAATACAAACACTAGACTGAGTAAACAGCTGTTTCGCGCCAGATTTGCGGCGATCTCCTGTACACACGCTCCAACTTGTCTGTGCAGATGTGGTTTGAACCCACAGATTTGAGAGGTTTCGCTCAAACCTCCAACTCCAACTTCCAGGTTTGCACACACCTTAGGTTGGTGCAAATCTTCTGTCCACACGCAACGATCTATCTGCGCAGATGTGATGTGCGCAGACATTTGCGCAGACAGATCGTTGCGTGTGGACAGGCCTTAACAGGGGATACCTAACGGCGGCGGGCTGCAGCCGTTCAGCACGACTGATGAAGCTGTGCCAAGTCACTGACGACACGGCACAGCTGAGGGCGTAAGGCAACGCACGCGTTGCCTCACTGAACTCCTTTGTCACAGGGACGAAGCCACTGCAGCAGGCCCAAGAGAATCCACAGGAGCCCAGCTGCAGCACCCGGACTGGCCCATCTACAACGAGCACGCAGCGACAAAGGTAACGATGCACGATACCTCGCACTAACATAACCTCACCTTGCATGCACTGTCGCGGATAGCAAGCCGCTACTGATCTTACTACCCGTCCTACTGTCGCAGAGGTTTTTTTTTCCCTTGGCGCTTGCCTTGGCACTTTTTTCCCTCTGCCCTTACAAACCGCTACCCTTCGATCGCTTTTTCCCACTTTCTGTCTCCTGATGGACAATGTAAATGAGTAATCCTACTCAGACGCATGGACAACTTCACAGCCCGCATCCTTCGACTCCTGATTCGAAAACTAACATGTTTTACGGAGGTGACAGTAGAACTTTTGGTTTGGTCACCACGTCGGTTTGGGCGTGAAGGGGCCCCATCCTTTAAAAGCAGCTACTGTAGGATCCATTTGTGTTAAACGTCGGATGGCGCTCTGCCTCGGATGACGTCAGAGCAGAACTGTGTCAAAGCGGGTATTTTGAGGTAAAAACGGATAGTGAACTCGCAAGGACTGTACACCATCCTGATCGCTTACAATTCGCCAGAGTAACTGTTAGTGTGCCGTCCGTGTGAATTACAATTCCGCGTGGCAAGTGGTGACTTTATTTCTACTTTTATGGCGAGCATTAATTTTGAACATTTATTGCAAACTTTCATTGAGTAATTTTAGTCAGGGCGAAAGACAATCTGGTAGGAACGTACCGTAGAGGTCGCCTCTGAACTGCTAAATGTGCTGTTAGACTAGAAAGACTTGCGTTCAATTGAAAATAGTGAATTTCCAGGTGTTGTATGGGAGAAGCTTTATGCAATATAATTCTGATTGGAACTTATACTTTTATTTAAAATCAAAGTCCTGACCCGCAAAGAAATAGGAGGACAGAAACTTTTCTTTTAGTGGGTTGGACCAGAATGTGGCCGTGCAGACTGGAAACTGAGGTCAGTATGTTTCCCTTCGCTTTCTGGCTGACCACAAAATTAGTTGCCAGGCTCGCGTGAATAAAACGGCGAACAAACAAATGATTAACTTTTACCCGCCGCCCCATAAAGTACGTAATGTTTCCGCCCATATTAACCGCAGAGTTACAGGAAGTAGAGGGTTTTGAGGCATCGCGTTTTATTCACTGGAATGATTACGGGGTGGTACACTGCTATAGTAGAGGAGTTCGGAGTAGAGCGTCGTATGGCAGTGCGCGGAATTCAGGCCCAGTGGAGCGACTGCAGTACGTTGCCGTAATTCTTTCCAGCTGCTTCCCTCATCGACTTATCTTGCTGGTCTAGTGAGTTCCAGAATGCTGGTTTCTATTCGGAAGATTAAGGGCCGCCTTAGACGTAATGCGGTCCACGCCGTTCTCAATCTTGAACTGAAAGCCACAATAAAGGCGTCTTCTGCTTCGTCTTTTGTATTGGCACTGCGGGAACAGGATACACACCCGAGTTCAGGAGCCGTGTACTAGCCACTGGGGACCCGAAATAGTGACGCAAGAGGCGTGGCGGCAAATAGGACTCCTTTCTGTTTGAAAGTTCCTCGAGCTCTTCATAAATGGTGGTGGCGTCTTATGCGCAAAATCTCAAAGACCAATATCGCTGTACGTGTTCAATAGAGACCAATTGTAATTTGAAGATATGCGACATCACAATAACGACATTCTTCTATTGTTTACGTTCTGAAGAGTTGGCAGCGTCTATCTTGCAGTTTGTTGGGTCTGACATTCGTAGATGGATTGATGATTACTTTTTTTTATTCACTCGCACGTCGTTGGGGACGCTGTCGCTCGAGTGGAAGTATACCTTATTAAGAGAGAGGTTAGAACTTTATCGTTCCGTTGACGACTCAGTAATTAGAGATATAGCGCAAGGCATTTCTCAAAGGAATCATCTCAGACTTCACCGCAAGTGATTTAGGGAAAGGAAGGCAAACTGAATTCACTCATTGTTACTGCTTCCTAGGGCACGATAGTGGGGATGATCAAGTCGTTTACCTTAGGTCCAAACTGATCATTTACAGGTTTTTTTTTATTGTGATGTAGAAATTTCACTCTTCTGAATTACTGAGGGGAGTAATATACACTATGTGACCAAAAGTATCCGGACACCTGGCTGAAAATGACTTTCAAGTTCGTGGCGCCCTCCATCGGTAATGCTGAAATTCGATATGACATTGGCCCACGCTGAGCCTTGATGACAGCTTACATTCTCGTAGGCATACGTTCAATCACGTGCTGGAAGGTTTCTTGGGGAATGGCAGCCCATTCTTCACGGAGCACTGCACTGAAGAGAGGTATCGATGTCGGTCGATTAGGGCTGGCACGAAGTCGGCGTTCCAAAACATCCCCAAGGTGTTCTATGGGACTCAGATCAGGACTCTGTGCGGGCCAGCCCATTACAGAGATGTTATTGTATGTAAACACTCCGCCACAGGCCGTGCATTATGAAAAGGTGCTCGATCGTGTTGAAAGATTCAATCACCATCCCTGAATGGCTATTCAACAGTGGGAAGGAAGAAGGTGCTTAAAACATCAATGTAGGCCTGTGCTGTGATAGTGCCACGCAAAACAACAAGGGGTGCAAGACCCCTCCATGAAAAGCACGACCACACCATAACACCAGCGCCTCCGAATTTTACTGTTTGGCGCTACACACGCTGGCAGATGACGTTCACCGGGCATTCGCCATACCCACACCGTGTCATCGGATCGCCACATTGTGTACCGTGATTCGTCACTCCACACAAAGTTTTTCCACTGTTCAATCATCCAATGTTTACGTTCCCTACACCAAGCGAGGCGTCGTTTGGCATTTACTGGCGTGATGTGTGGCTTAAGAGCAACCACTCGACCATGAAATCCAAGTTTTCTCACTTCCCGCCTAACTGTCATAGTACTTGCAGTGGATTCTGATGCAGTTTGGAATTCCTGTGTGATGGTCTGGATAGATGTCTGTCTATTACACATTAGGACCCTCTTCAACTGTCGGCGGTCTCTGTCAGTCAACAGACGATGTTGGCCTGTACGGTTTTGTGCTGTACGTGTCCCTTCACGTTTCCACTTCACTATCACATATGAAACAGTGGACCTCGGGATGTTTAGGAATGTGGAAATCTCGCGTACAGACGTATCACACAAGTGACACTCAATCAGCTGACCACGTTTGAAGTCCGTGTGTTCCGTGGAGCACCCCATTCTGCTCTCTCACAATGTCTAATGACTACTGAGGTCGCTGATATGGAGTACCTGACAGTAGGCGGCAGCACAATGCACCTAATATGAAAAACGTATGTTTGGGTGGCGTCTGGGTACTTTTGATCACATAGTATAGAAAAGCAGGATGAAAATTCTGAGGTGCAATGTACGTTGTTAAAGTCAGCTTTAGAACTGTCCAGGACATAGGGAAGATAAAAATGGAATGTCCAAATGGCATCTGTGGCCGGGAGACTTTGTTCGGGGTGTTCGGCCGCCTGGTGCGGGTCTTTTTATTAGACGATGATGATGAAATGTAATGCGTACAGAGCACACACACACACACACACACACACACACAGTCTCGAGCGGAGAAAATTCCTGACCCTGTTGGGAATTGAATCCGGGGCCCCTTGATCGAGAGTCAACAAAGCTAACTACACAATCACAAGCTAATGACCATCGGGAAAGTGATTATGGCTTTACCCTAATTAAATAAGAAGAATTAAGAAATACCAATTTATATCGCTTAAGAATCCGTGAAATAACGTTGACAGTGTAAATATATATGCGTGTAGAACCTACCAAACTGATGCTGCAATGTTTCTATCCTTTTGGGATAGCTTCATTAAAGTTTCGTTATTATTCGAGATTATTTTCCGCGCAGTAAAGAAACCATTCCTGCAGCTGAATGTGTCTGAGTGTGTTTAACTAACGTCACTGGAACATTTCAGGTGGGCACTGCGACACTACATGCCCAGAGAACGTGCACGTACAGCTTATCGTTATCTTTCGGACTTCGAGAGAGATAAAATCAGTGGCATGGCGGGTAGTAGCGTCACCACTGACAGATCGCACAGGCATCTGGCTGTAGTACAATGGCTGCAGAACGACTGGACTCAGAAAAACTGTGTGCAAAAGTTTTTGGCACACATTCTTCTAGAAGGACGACACCATGAAAAGATCTAAATATTGTTCAACTGGCTTTGGCGAATAGACGGATGATAACAGCTGAAATCTGGAGAGAGAGGTCACAGGCGGAGTGTCACCACGGACCTTCGTTCGGGATTATTCTGAGTTCAGATCTCGAGCTGCCAACAGCCGTTTGTGCTGCCATCTTACCAAAGACAACAGAGCCTTTCATGGTGTAGAGCCAGGATCAACTGGGACCTTGAGTGGCATCTGTGGTGTTCAGCGATAATCTCACTTCTATTTGTAGCAGTTGGATACGCCAAGATGCCCATATCCGACCTGGTAGATGGTCACAGGAGCAGAGATTCTCCAGACTCCGTACCTCCCTCACTCCTGGAACCAAGTTGTGGGGAGCAATGGGACGGATCTGGTTATTGTGGACTGCTTGAGAAATGTTCGTGACTGACTTCCCTGTCCCTTTATTTATCACCTATAGAGCATCTCCGATATGTGATTTGAAGACGTGTGCTTCCATACCAGATTCCAACCAGGAATCGTCGTGAAGTTACTGCGTGTGTTTCAAGGATGGCAAGAAAATCCTCAAGATGTCATTTGTAGCCTGTCTGTTTCCATGCCAAAAGAATACAAGAATATGTTCCAGCCTGTGAGGATCACACCTCGTATTGATATTAGAAATGAATATTAATTCCGAATGGAATGACAGTTCGGACTTTTAATACTCGTTACGTGATGAACATCTCCAAAAAGTTCGAAAAATATTAAAATAGTGCTTCATGGTGTAACAATTTTTATTTTTGTCAGTATATCAAGCAAGACAATTTCCTTATTTTCATTTAGTGGGAAGGTCTGTTTGCTGTACGCCTTCGTTTTCACATACAAGAAATCTAAACCGATGAACTCTGTTCGCTATTAATAGGAGTTGCGCAAATTTCCTTTTTATTGTAAAATGACTTCACTGGTAGCAACTTGTTGTACGAGGATGTGCTGAAAAGTAATGCCTCCAATTCTCTTATGTTCAAACTCTTAAATATTTTTAAACGAAACAAACGTTATTAACATTCTACATCTCTATCCTTCAGATCTACATATTTATTTGTCAACTTAGCCACCTTGGTGACGAACATATTTCTCCCAACGAGAGGCCAGTTTGTTCACACTGCCACTGTAGAATGTTTGACGTTGTTGACGGAGCCACAGCCTCACCTCCGCTACATCACCATCAAAGTGAAGTCCTGGAAGGTGTTCTTTAAGTTTTGGAAACAGATGAAAATCGGATGGGGCAAGTCGGGACTGCATGGAGGATGATAGATGACGGTGAACCCAAGCCGTCGAATCGTTTCAGGTGTTGCAGCGCTCCTGTGTACTTCGGCATTGTCATACTGAAGAAAAGCATGCTCCATGTGTGGACGAACTCTTCGAATTCGTAACTCGATTACAGCACGCGATTTCTCAGGCAGCGACGTAGTTACGTTACACACCACCATGTTGCATGCTACAATTCGGATCTCTCTAGCAGCAGCCTCGGGCAAGTACAGAAAGGGCAACAGCCTCAACGGGTGCGGGGCAAAGTCAGAACATGCGGGGACCAAGCAGCAATCGGTATTGTAGTTGTAAACTGTCGAAGCTGCGTTGGTAAAGTACCGGAACTTCAAGCGCTGATAGAAAGCACTGAAGCTGAAATCGTTATAGGTACAGAAAGCTGGCTGAAGCCAGAGATAAATTCTGCCGAAATTTTTACAAAGGTACAGACGGTGTTTAGAAAGGATAGATTGCATGCAACCGGTGGTGGAGTGTTCGTCGCTGTTAGTAGTAGTTTATCCTGTAGTGAAGTAGAAGTGGATAGTTCCTGTGAATTATTATGGGTGGAGGTTACACTCAACAACCGAGCTAGGTTAATAATTGGCTCCTTTTACCGACCCCCCGACTCAGCAGCATTAGTGGCAGAACAACTGAGAGAAAATTTGGAATACATTTCACATAAATTTTCTCAGCATGTTATAGTCTTAGGTGGAGATTTCAATTTACCAGATATAGACTGGGACACTCAGATGTTTAGGACGGGTGGTAGGGACAGAGCATCGAGTGACATTATACTGAGTGCACTATCCGAAAATTACCTCGAGCAATTAAACAGAGAACCGACTCGTGGAGATAACATCTTGGACCTACTGGTAACAAACAGACCCGAACTTTTCGACTCTGTAAGTGCAGAACAGGGAATCAGTGATCATAAGGCCGTTGCAGCATCCCTGAATTTGGAAGTTAATAGGAATATAAAAAAAGGGCGGAAGGTTTATCTGTTTAGCAAGAGTAATAGAAGGCAGATTTCAGACTACCTAACAGATCAAAACGAAAATTTCTGTTCCGACACTGACAATGTTGAGTGTTTATGGAAAAAGTTCAAGGCAATCGTAAAATGCGTTTTAGACAGGTACGTGCCGAGTAAAACTGTGAGGGACGGGGAAAACCCACCGTGGTACAACAACAAAGTTAGGAAACTACTGCGAAAGCAAAGAGAGCTTCACTGCAAGTTTAAACGCAGCCAAAACCTCTCAGACAAACAGAAGCTAAACGATGTCAAAGTTAGCGTAAGGAGGGCTATGCGTGAAGCGTTCGGTGAATTCGAAAGTAAAATTCTATGTACCGACTTGACAGAAAATCCTAGGAAGTTCTGGTCTTACGTTAAATTAGTAAGTGGCTCGAAACAGCATATCCAGACACTCCGGGATGATGATGGCATTGAAACAGAGGATGACAAGCGTAAAGCTGAAATACTAAACACCTTTTTCCAAAGCTGTTTCACAGAGGAAGACCGCACTGCAGTTCCTTCTCTAAATCCTCGCACAAACGAAAAAATGGCTGACATCGAAATAAATGTCCAAGGAATAGAAAAGCAACTGGAATCACTCAACAGAGGAAAGTCCACTGGACCTGACGGGATACCAATTCGATTCTACACAGAGTACGCGAAAGAACTTGCCCCCCTTCTAACAGCCGTGTACCGCAAGTCTCTAGAGGAACGGAAGGTTCCAAATGATTGGAAAAGAGCACAGGTAGTCCCAGTCTTCAAGAAGGGTCGTCGAGCAGATGCGCAAAACTATAGACCTATATCTCTGACGTCGATCTGTTGTAGAATTTTAGAACATGTTTTTTGCTCGAATATCATGTCGTTTTTGGAAACTCAGAATCTTCTATGTAGGAATCAACATGGATTCCGGAAACAGCGATCGTGTGAGACCCAACTCGCTTTATTTGTTCATGAGACCCAGAAAATATTAGATACAGGCTCCCAGGTAGATGCTATTTTTCTTGACTTCCGGAAGGCGTTCGATACAGTTCCGCACTGTCGCCTGATAAACAAAGTAAGAGCCTACGGAATATCAGACCAGCTGTGTGGCTGGATTGAAGAGTTTTTAGCAAACAGAACGCAGCATGTTGTTATCAACGGAGAGACGTCTACAGACGTTAAAGTAACCTCTGGTGTGCCACAGGGGAGTGTTATGGGACCATTGCTTTTCACAATATATATAAATGACCTAGTAGATAGTGTCGGAAGTTCCATGCGGCTTTTCGCGGATGATGCTGTAGTATACAGAGAAGTTGCAGCATTAGAAAATTGTAGCGAAATGCAGGAAGATCTGCAGCGGATAGGCACTTGGTGCAGGGAGTGGCAACTGACCCTTAACATAGACAAATGTAATGTATTGCGAATACATAGAAAGAAGGATCCTTTATTGTATGATTATATGATAGCGGAACAAACACTGGTAGCAGTTACTTCTGTAAAATATCTGGGAGTATGCGTGCGGAACGATTTGAAGTGGAATGATCATATAAAATTAATTGTTGGTAAGGCGGGTACCAGGTTGAGATTCATTGGGAGAGTCCTTAGAAAATGTAGTCCATCAACAAAGGAGGTGGCTTACAAAACACTCGTTCGACCTATACTTGAGTATTGCTCATCAGTGTGGGATCCGTACCAGATCGGGTTGACGGAGGAGATAGAGAAGATTCAAAGAAGAGCGGCGCGTTTCGTCACAGGGTTATTTGGTAACCGTGATAGCGTTACGCAGATGTTTAACAAACTCAAGTGGCGGACTCTGCAAGAGAGGCGCTCTGCTTCGCGGTGTAGCTTGCTCGCCAGGTTTCGAGAGGGTGCGTTTCTGGATGAGGTATCGAATATATTGCTTCCCCCTACTTATACCTCCCGAGGAGATCACGAATGTAAAATTAGAGAGATTAGAGCGCGCACAGAGGCTTTCAGACAGTCGTTCTTCCCGCGAACCATACGCGACTGGAACAGGAAAGGGAGGTAATGACAGTGGCACGTAAAGTGCCCTCCGCCACACACCGTTGGGTGGCTTGCGGAGTATAAATGTAGATGTAGACATATAGACGTGAAGAATAAAGCTGTAGAATGTTAATAACGTTTGTTCCATTTAAAAAGCATTACGAATTTTCACGTAAAGTGTTCAGAGGCGTTACTTTTCAGTACGCTTCGTAGTAATCATGAGTCCGAAGACTGGCAACTCTCCACGCTAGTCTATCCTGTGAATGCCTCTTCATCTCTGCATCGTTGACAATTTACAAAAAATTTCTTTAGACTTTCAGTTTCGATTTTTTGACCATATACTGTTTTTACTTTATTGAAACCAGGTGTACGAGATACTATAATGCATTATCCCTTACTTCACTTCATGTAGAAGAACACGCTATGAACAAAAAAATCTTAAAAAATGTTGCACTTCTTTTTATGTGTATCATTATTCAGTGTGTAGGATGCTGTTGATTAAATAATGACACTTGTAAAATAATGCATCGCTTAGAACGCTGATAAGCTGCTAGAAGCTGATGCTGGGGAAGATCAGTTTGGGCTTTAGGCGACATGTAGGAACAAGCAAACCAGCGCTGACCTTGCGACTTATCTTAGAAGATAGACTGAAGAAGTAAACCTATATCTGTAGCACTTATAGATTTAGAGAAAGCTTTTGACTACATTGACCAGAATAAACTCCCTGGCATTATGAAGGTATCCGAGATAATATACAGGGAGCGAAATGTTATCATCAACGCGTACGAAAACTAGTGCGCAATAATACGAATCGATTGTCTTGAAAGGGAAGCAGTAAGGAAAGAAAGGAAGTGAGACTGGTTGTAGTTTGTCGCCGATGTTGTTCGGTATGTTCACAGAAAAAGCACTAAAGGAAGCCAAGGAGAATTCCAAAAAAGGAATTAAGTTCAAAGGCAAGGAAAAAGATAGGAGCTTTACCAAAGACACTGTAATTCTGTCAGAGTGGGCAGAAGACTTGGAAGAACAGTTGAGCGGAAGAGATAGCGTCTTCAAAACTGGTTATGAGATGAGCATCAGTAAAGGTAAATCAAGGTCATCGGAATGTAGTCGAATTAGATAATTCGATGCTGAGGGAATTAGATTAGGAAACGAGACACTAAAAGTATTAGACGAGTTTTGCTATGTGGTTGCAAAATAACTGACGACGGCCGAAGTAGGAAGTATATAAAATGCAGATTGGCAATAGCAAGAAAAGCAGAAGCATAATTTTATTTTTCCTTGACTAGTCCCGTTTTCCTACGGGTTTGGTACTGTTATACTAGTTTTGGCAATGTTAGCGAAAATTGATGGCCGGGTGCCCTTCCTGATGGCACAGCTCTCCCCTAGGACGGAATCTGTGCACCCCATCTGTTTGTGTCTGGAGTGAATCTCACGTTCAAGTGTGGGAACGTTTTCTAAAAGTCTGCGTAGCGTGTTTCTGAGGCAGAACTTGAGGTACCAACCCGGCATTCACCTACTGGGATGTGAGAAACCGCCTAAAAACCACATACAGGCTGGCCAGTCTACCTACTCTCATCGTTACTCGGCGTGGCGGATTCCATACGAGGCAGGCGGGGACTACCCGAATCCAGGAAACGACGCGTTAACGCGCTCGGCTATACAGACGAATGTGCTACAGAAGAGTGCTGAAGATGAAATGGGTAGATGTGATTACTCATGAAGAGGTTCAAAATGTTCAAATGTGTGTGAAATCTCATGGGACTTAACTGCTAAGGTCATCAGTCCCTAAGCTTTCACACTACTTAACCTAAATTATCGTAAGGACAAAGACACACACCCATGCCCGAGGGAGGACTAGAACCTCTGCCGGACCAGCCGCACAGTCCATGACTCATGAAGAGGTACTGAACCGAATTTGGAACAAAAGAAATTTGTGGAACAACTTGGCTGAAAAAAGGAATTGGTTGATATGATACATCCAGCGGCATCAACGAACCATCAGTTTAGTAATGGAGGGTAGCGGGCAGAGGGCATTAAAAATTATAGTAGGAGACAAAGACTTGACTACAGCGAGCTCGTTCAAACGGATGTAGGTTGCAGTAATCATGCAGTGACGAGAAACCGTGCATAGGATAGATTAGCGAGGAGAGGTGCATCAAACACAACAACAAATGGGAAACCAGTGAATGGAGAAAGGTGTTTTGTATTATTAGGCTTTCTCTATCAAAACAGCCGTCGTCGTCAAACCTCTGTCTATCAGGTAATAACAATGTAATGTCGCTCAGTGGCCTGGTACAAGCCTTAAAATTGCACGCCACTTCGGCGACACGCTCCATATCCTATCCCAATGCAACTTCCACCGAATCCCTCTCCCAGACGACGATTATTCGCCCTGATATTTATGTGTCTTGTCAACTATAACAGTTACTCACCTATTCCACCCCATATCAGGAGTCCCTCTCCTTTCTTTCTCCATCTTCTACATACCCCCTCTTAATACCACTGCCTTGCCCAAACACCAGTCTCCTCCTCACCTTCTGCCTTCATACGGTCCACTCTGTCACCAACCTTCATCTCCATAGTTTTCCTATCTAACGGACCCCTGTATTTTCTGCCCACACCCTACAACTGTGTAGAATATATTCTCTCCATCTCAAATCCTCTTCTCCTAGGGCAGGTCCTTCAGCTTTTACGCTCATCTGCATTGCTTTTTCTTAGAAGACTGTCATCTTTCTGGGTTGTGTTTTAAAATGTATATATTTTTGTTTTTTAGGTTTTAATTCTTTGGTTTTAATTTGTAATAAATGACTGAACAGTTTAATGTTTTTTATGTAGACGCCAACAAAATTCATCCTCTTTATTTTTTTTCTGAAACCATCTGTAAACTTTTTATTTTTTCGTCTCTGTTATATTTGTTTGAAAGCTCTTGGCTGAAGTGCGGAATGTTTTACTGTTGACATCTCACCCCCTCCCACGTGGGGCGAGGGGAGGGGGATGAAATAACAGATGCAGGCAAAAGAGACGTTGGAGGGAAAATGTTATAAAGTCGGAATTACAGGGCTAATTTGCTAAAGGAGGTAGTACCACAGGGAAGAATGTATTGGGAGAATTGAATAAGCGCAGTGGAATTGAAAAGAAGACTTCCACTGTGACAGGTACCAGTCCATGAGGTGATGACCGTGTAGCAACTGATAGGAATACGTCATAGGTGTTGAAAGACGTATAACTACAAAAAAAGGAGAAAAGGAATTCTCCTTCGGTTTCTGAAGGTAGGGGAGACGTAAATTTGCTCTCGAGGAAGGGAGGCGTGTGGGAGCGTCAGGTGGCAGCCATTCGTTGCCTGCAGCTGCAGGGTGACGAAGCGTCGTGTGAGCGACTGGATAAGGGAGCCCATCCATCTTTCAAGTTGGAACTCTGGTCCCGTCCTGGGCGACCACGCTGGCGCAATGAGATGTCTCTCCTGCTGCCCGTCAGCAAAAATATGCTTTCCAAAGACACTAGAAGCGGCTAGGATTGATAACTGACTTCAGACAAGCCATCATGTGTGTCAAGTGGACTGGAGAATGGCTTCTAGTAGCATCCTAAATCACGACAATGTTCGATCATTTTGATACTGTCGAGTGAATATTTGTAGGTTGTCAATACATGGTAACAATCTTTGGGTGGCCGGCTTTATACATGATGTGATTTCGTCTTCTCAGATAACTGAAATCAAGTCACCGGATTTTCACCACTTGCTTAGTGGGTTACCGAGTGACACTATTGTTTGTGCCAATAAATTCTAAACACTTTCTTTTCAAGATGCTGATAGCTGTTGCTACTGAAACTTACCTGCACGATTTTATCTAGAGGTTATAGCCAATATTTCTGCACAATATATCAAAGTGGGAGGGATGGAAATCGAAGACCTGTTAAATACTATTACGTATAGCAGACATGAAAAGAGAAATTTTTTCACGGATTTTGAGATAAACGGTACAATTCCCACTGCCGCGCGGAGTGGTCATGCGGTTTGAGACGCCATGTCACGAATTGCGCGGCTCCTCCCGCCGGAGGTTCGAGTCCTACCTCGGGTATGGGTGTGTGTATTGTTCTTAGCATAAGTTAGATTAAGTAGTGTGTAAGTCTAGGGATCGATGACCTCAGTAGTTTGGTCCCTTAGACATTCACACACATTTGAACAATTCTCATTTGTAAAACTAAAATGTGAATATTACCGAGCGCTTAGCCTAGTTTTGCATGCATCGAAAACAGTAACCAACACCGCCCTCAAAAAGTTGGAGCCACACTCTAAAAAGATCAGTTAGGGTTCCGAAAAAAAGTGGAACCTGAGAAGGAATGTTAGCTTTAAAATTAGTGACAGAGATATGAATTGAAAGGCATTTAACAACATACAAACTTTTGTAGAGCTACAGAAAACGTTTGATAATGTGAAGTGGGGAAAGGAAACGTTTGAGGCACTGAAGTAAGTAAGAATAGACTACAGAGTCCGCGATATGGCGGGTGCTGCTCTGGTTTTATGTATCACACAAGGAAAAAGTATCTGTGCCACGCTTATAAAAAAAAAATGGCTCTGAGCACTATGGGACTTAACGTCTGTGGTCATCAGTCCCCTAGGACTTAGAACTACTTAAACCTAGCTAGCCTAAGGACATCACACACATCCATGCCCGAGGCAGGATTCGAACCTGCGACCGTAGCGGTCACGCGGTTCCAGCTGAAGCGCCTAGAACCGTTTGGCCACACCGGCCGGCTGCCACGCTTATAGATGCGGAAAACAGGAGCAACAACAAGAAGAATAGAATGACAGTTGCAGCACCCAAATTGCAGTCGATATTTTTAACTATGTACGAGGGCTTTTTTTTTTATTAAAGTCCAGTCGGTTGGGAAATGGAAACTACGATGAAAATGTTTTATTTAACAACATTTAGCTACGCCTTCCAGATACTTCTGCACATAGTCTCCGCTCCTAGTTAGACATTTGTTACAGCGTTGTGCCAACTTCCCAATGACTTCTTCATAGGGATCAGCTGCCTGTGCTTTCCGCCAGTTCTCTGCGCTGGTCTGCAGTTAGTTGTCTGTGACAAATTGCTGGCCCCATAACTAGCGGTTCATGCAAGCAGAGAGATGAAACACTAAGGGAGCTAAGTATGGGCTGTATGGCGGGTGATCAAACACTTCCCATCGGAAACGCTGCAATAGCGTCTTTGTTGCAGCCGCAGTATGTCGCTGCACATTATTATGAAGGACAGTGTCCGATGACAACATTCCGCTTTGCTTGTTCTGAATAGCCCGTAGTAGACGATTTTGTCGAATCTCCTGATCCACTCGCTGACAAGATCGGATGACACTCGCTTCCTTCCCTGACAGCCTGCATCATGGACGTCTGTGCATCCTGCTTCAAAGTTCCTGCATCATTGCCGCAGTTTGATATCACGCATGACAGTTAAAAGTAACTACCCACAAATCAGGACTATGTTTCTAAATATAAATGTTTAGTATTTGTCATTTTATAGCCGTGAGACCTTAACTGTGGACCAGAGGAAACGAAGAGACTATACATTATTTTGAGCCGTGTATTGCAGTCACATCCTGAAAATCAGATATAAGTTTATAAACGACAAAGCTCTTCAAATTTCGGAGAGAAGTTAGTTTATGGAACACTTTCGAAAATAGAAAATTTCAGATTATTAGTCATGTGTTGAGACATTTGAAATCCCTAAAAGCCGGCCGTGGTGGCCAAGCGGTTAAAGGCGCTACAGACTGGAACCGCGCGGCCGCTACGGTCGCAGGTTCGAATCCTGCCTCGGGCATGGATGTGTGTGATGTCCTTAGGTTAGTTAGGTTTAAGTAGTTCTAAGTTCTAGGGGACTGATGACCTTAGAAGTTAAGTCCCATAGTGCTCGGAGCCATTTGAACCATTTTTTGAAACCCCTAAAAGCAAAAAACAGAGGCTTGTATCAATGGGAAGAAGAACTAGAGGAAGGCAATGACTGAAATACGTATATTTGTAATAGAAAGGCAGATGTAACTTCTACAAAGAAATGAATAAGAACGCAGAAAATTGCGAAGATTGGGGATCTACTAACAACGAGACTGCTGCCAACCAGTCCTCGGATTGAGCGCGAAAGGATGGTCTTGATGTTCTTTAGCAACTGACCTTGTCGTATTTCACAATAAACTTATGATTAATTTCTCTAGCTCCTTGTTTTTGTCAGTTTCTCGTATCTGTTTATCTTCTTCTGGGAGTTTTATATTTCGTAACGTAGCTGAGAGAACGTTGGGAAAATCAGCGTCTCTTAAACATCTATAACTCCTGTAGTTGAATGAAAACATCTATAACTCCTTTAGTTGAATGACTAACAACATCTCTGCTCAATGAATAATTCTTTCCTTTTTCTCAAACACTTCAGAAACGTTTATTCACAATTACCTGGTTGTTAGAAACTAACTGATGGCCCACACTCATACATAATTAATAAACAAAAATTTTGAAGTAATTATGTGCCACAGTTATGTCAGAGATATTTTTTTCGCAATATGTAGCTATCTGTTGCTGGAAACAAGCAGCCGATAGAACTACTAACCTCACTTTTTTTATAGTTTGGCACGTCGACTCTCATATGCATATACACTAAAGAGTCAAAGAACCTGGTACACCTGCCTAATATCGTATAGGGCCCCCGAGAGGACGCAGAAGTGCCACAACGTGACGTGGCCTGAACTCGACTGTCTGAGGTAGTGCTGGAGGGAACGGACACCATGAATCCTGCAGGGCTGTCCACAAATCCGTAAGAATAGGACGTAGTGGATGTCTCTTCTGAACAGCTCGTTGCAAGGCAACCAAGATATCCTCAATAATGTTCATGTCTGGTGAGTTTGGTAGCCAGCGGAAGTGTTTAAACTCAGAAAAGTGCTCCTGGAGGCTCTCCGTAGCTATTCTGGACGTGTGGCATGTTGCATTGTCCGTCGGAATGCACAATGGACATGAATGGATGCAGCTGATCAGACAGGATGCTTACGTACGTGTCACCTGCAGAGTCGTATATAGACTTATCAGGGGTCCCATATCCCTCCAACTGCACACGCCCTACACCATTGCAGAGCCTTCACCTACTTGAACGGTCCCCTATTGACATGCAGGGTCCATGGATTCATGACGTTGTCTCCATACCCGTACACGTCCATCCGCTCGATACAATTTGAAAAGAGACTCGTCCGATCAGGCAACATGTCTTCAGTCATCAACAGTCCAACGTCGGTATTGATGGGCTCAGGCGAGACGTAAAGCTTTGTGTCGTGCAGTCACCAAGGGTACGCAACTGGTTGCCCTTGACATCTTGGATACTAGCATTGGGACAGAACTGATGTCCTAGCAGTGCCACACATGTTTTATGGGGGACAGATCTAGAGATCTTGCTGACCACTGCATCATGCGCACAATTCATGGAGGCAAGTGCCATGTGTGGACGAGCATTGTCATGTTGAAATATGGCACCACGATACTGTCACATGAAAGGTAACACATTGAGGACGTAGGATGTTCGTGACGTACCGTTGTGCCGCCAGAGTTTCTTTAGTCACTACCAGCCGTGACCTGAAGTCGTACCCTATGGCTTCCCACACCACGACGCCAGGAGTAATACTGCTGTGTCTCTTCAAAACAATGGAAGAATACGACTTCTCCCCAAGTCGCCGCCATACTCGTCAACGATGCTCATACGGGGTAGTGCAGAACCACCATTCATCGATGAACAGAAGACGACACCATTCGTCAGCAGTTCATGGTTACTGATCACGGCACCATTCCAGACGTAGTCGTTTGTCTTGTGGTGTTAATGGCAGTGTACGCGTGGGACGCCGGCCGCTGTGGCCGAGCAGCCGGCACAGTAGCTCAGCGTGTTCGGCCAGAGGGCTGCGTGCTCTCTGTAATAAAAAAAACTGAGTCAAGGAATCAACGATCAACTTGAACGGATATCTTGTGACGTCCGCCCCGACCAAACCCAACGAACTATATCGAAGGGAAAAAAAAGCGGTTCTAGGCGCTTCAATCCGGAACCACAAGCCTGCTACGGTTGCAGGTTCGAATCTTGCCTTGGGCATGGATGTGTGTGATGTCCTTAGCTTAGTTAGGTTTAAGTACTTCTAAGTCTAGGGCACTGATGACCTCAGATGTTAAGTTCCATAGTGCTTAGTGTGGTGTCATCAGACACCACACTTGCGAGGTGGTAGCCTTTAAATCGGCCGCGGTCCGTTAGTATACGTCGGACCCGCGTGTCGCCACTATCAGTGATTGCAGACCGAGCGCCGCCATACGGCAGGTCTAGAGAGACTTTCTAGCACTCGCCCCAGTTGTACAATCGACTTTGCTAGCGATGGTTCACTGACAAAATACGCTCTCATTTGCCGAGACGATAGTTAGCATAGCCTTCAGCTACGTCATTTGCTACGACCTAGCAAGGCGCCATTACCAGTTACTATTGATACTGTAATCATGTACCGTCAAGAGCGACGCTCATCATCATTAATGGATTAAAGTTAAGTATTCCACCTGCTACGTCCGTTTTTCTAAAGCCTAATTTCCTTGTCCTGTTCCAGACCACACGCCAGCTTGCGTGAGCTAAAACGCGTGCCTTTTGGCTTCCTCTCATACCCGGTGTTGGCTCTCCTGCCAACCCACAACACTTAGAGCCATTTGAACAATTCTTTTTACCCGTGGGACAACAATTTTTTAGTCCGACTGCTATTAGTCTCCAGCCATTGGCATGTGATGACCGTTGCAGGGAGTAGATTACTTGTTCTCGGATGGGAGGCGCATATGTGAAGAGACTGCCATGTGTTTGGTGTACAGTACGGTGATCTTCCGTTGTGGTGGTCAGAGGTGATCGGTCATTGCCTTGACAGCGAGTACCCCTGCCCTCACATGCTGAACAACATCGGGCCACATCCGAAAGCCCTACTAATCTGGATACTGCACGATTGGACAAGCCAACCAAATAGATATCCATAACGAAGCCCTTTTCAAACTGTGTCTCACAAGAGTATGTCGCACATCCACATCCCTTACAGTGATCACTCAACGTTTGACACTGTTCGCATACATTATATATCCCACCATGTCTGATAATAACACTGACGCACTCTGCCAACCATTCTATCTATCACACAGGGCTGCTGCTCTCATCTTTCACACAACCACCGATGGTATGTACGTGTACAAAGCTACACTGAAATTCGACCATGCCTTCTGAGTGTTTCTTTCTTTCTTTCTTTCTTTTTTTGGCAGGCAGTATATATCACGGACATTTTTCTTATGAACATCTCGACAAAAATTTACCACGTACCCCATAACACTTTCGGTTACACTGATGGACTAATTTCATATACTTAAAATAGTTTTAGTACATGACTTTTGGCTTCCATCCCGTGGGTTTGATAAATTCTGTTTTGTTGTTGAGTGACTTATCTGTTTCATACAAACAGGTTTCGTAAGAGTGGACGGTAGTTGTATAGTCTAATTAATGAATCCGTGAAATTTACTGGCAGATTAAAACTGTGGTCCTGACCGAGACTCGAACTCGGGACCTCTGTCTTTCGCGGGCAAGTGCTCTACCAACTGAACTGCTTGGGCACTTGTCCGCGAAAGGCAAAGGTCCTGAGTTCGAATCTCGGTCCGGCACACAGTTTTAATCTGCGAAGAAGTTTCATATTAGCGCACACTCCGCTGCAGAGTAAAAATCTCATTCTGTAAAGAATCCTTGTTTATAGAAAGAGAAAGAGTTCTCATAGTGCTAACTTCTACGATTTGTCGTGTTCAAGAGACTAAAATTTATGAAAGAACTGATATCCTCTCCGAATGTGTAATGAACACGTTTTAATTCATTGGACCTTGGCTGTATACTTATCGTCACGTCATTGTTGTTAGAAAAAAAATTAATGGTGATAGACAGTTTGCTTCTGTACACGATCCTCTCTTCCTATTATTCAACGTATGATTAAGGAAATACAGAGTGTGCCAGGAGGAATGGTCAAAATTCAGGGATATGACCGGAACGGTTATTTGAAGCAACAAACTTCGTGCGGTTTCCGAGCAGAACGCATTCAATGTACGTTGTCGTTTATTTTCTGTGTTGTTCAATACATTGTCAGGTTTATAAATGAACATCAATTAGTAAACATTAAACATGTATTTTATAAGGTATCATTTGCAAAATAAGTATTTTTACACATTCTGCTGGTAACTCCGGTGAAAACTCTCAGGAATTCGACGTGTCGGGAAGCTCCGATGGTATTCTTCGACCGTCGCAGAAGCCATAAATATACACCATAACTGCATATTCTTTATTAGTGTAGATGCGTGACAGTCATAGCGCGTCAGACACAGATGCTTCTCTTTGATACACACTCAATCCCTGGCACTATTTCATTCACAACACACAATGAACAACTGCGCTAGATTAATGGCAGAAAGTCATCCCGAGCAAACAGATTAAGAGCAACGAGGTTGGTGGGCTAGAATGAAACTTCAAAGAGGTGGGTAGCAAGACAAATATGTGCTCGCGCAAACAACAAACGTAGGCCTATATTAAATGTGTTCTGTCTCGAAAACCATTCGGATATGTCTATATAAATATTTTTTGTTTCAAATGAGCGCTCCTATCAAGTTGTTGAGTACTGACCATTCCTCCTACGACATTCTGTATACAAATGTTGGTGACTAACTTTTCATGTGTGCTAGGTTCGTTGATGACGGGTGGACCATCTCCAACGCTATTGACAGATCAAAGAGTTTAAATTTCATACAGCGGCTATATGTCTGTCATGTTTAAGGCAAGATGAACTACCATGTTTTCTGCGGTAAAAAGTATCAGCTAATATGCCACAGCCCCTAGAAATTTTATATACTTTCGTTTTGAAAACATTACTGCGATTTGAAATAACGACTGAGTATCGAATATCGATGTGTGTCAGTATCCTTCTAGGTGGAGTACTAACTGATACCTTTTATACCAGAAAACACGGCAGTTCAGTTTGTCTCAAACACGGTAGACGTATAAGGACGCATAGCCACTCAATGAAATTTATACTGTGCCTACCCAGAAAATAAGTGAAAACGAATTTCGATGATGATTATTGTCCGCTGAAATAAAATAATGAAATGACTGCCTGATTTCCGTTCGTTGCTGCTGTGTAACGGTTTTGCGTTCACAGGGGCAGACGTCGTGTGACGATATTTCTAGAGAAAAGGAGACTTATTCGTCTTAAATCACCAGATACGTCGTAACTGCTCTACACATCGGCGAGACTTGATTCATTTGAGCTTTTCTTTACGGGTGTTGTAGGTTTCACGAAGATTAGTTTAGAAATAGAGCTATCAATAGAGCTATTAACTATAACGTAATAATGTCTTCCTCTAGGATCCGACGCATGACTTCAGTAGGGTATTTAAGTGTTATCAAAATTTTACATTAGTGAGCCGTCGATAGCACAGCTTATTTAATTCATACCCTTGTTTGTCTGTCTAATATACGCGACGCCGTAGGAATTCATACATCGTTACCAGTAGACTGTCACGTTTACCCAGCGAAAACAAAGAAACTGCACAGTCAGTACACAGATACAAGTTTTAGAAACACGTTTCCTTAAAATACCAGTAATTTAAAACAGTTTTCCCGCACGATTCGCTGCAAAGTGAAACACGCGCGCATGTGAAAACAGTAATAGAAAACTGAATCTGTTTCAACAAGAGCCAACGTTAGTAGCGTTCCCCGATAATTACTCGCAGTTACAGCGCCGTGTCAAAATCATTAATTGAATAATGGCGATATCGCATTTTCCGCAAACGTTCGCTAATAAATCTAAATATTTGTTGCGTGCGTGTCCAATAATTTCGGTAAATCGGCTTGTGTTTCACAAATCTGTAATATCTGATGTCACAGTTATTAATTTCATATTAATAAAAACTGGGGTAACTGAATGTCCCACATAGACTGTGAGTTGGTGGAAGTCAGTGGAAAATACATGTACACTGCAGAGAAATGAAGTAGAAACTACGAAGGAATACCGATAAACCCGAATGCTTAAGTTTATTAGAGACTTTTTTTTACGTCTATGCCATACTGATTAGATATAGTTGTTAACTTGCACTCTCTTTTAAAATATAAAAACAAGAACGAAAACGTACGATACACACTGCACTGTGTACATTTGTATTTTATCTTATATTGTATTACGCATCATACATACAGAAATGTATCTCATTATCACGTCTTTTAATTCTTGATTTTATTATTTATTTTATTTTATTTTTTGATGGAGGAATCTCTTTGACGTAGTTTTAATGTGCTAGCCAATGACATGCACACGTAACGTGACTATTCAAACCAATTTTATGCTATCCTCGACCGTTGTATTTTACATTACTAGAAAAACTGCACTCTATGGCTCAGGTTTCATAATATGTCTTTGTTGTTAATTGTGCAGCCTCCTATGGTAATGTATGCAATATCACCATTTTGTAATTTTTATTCTTTTTGCCTCTTTTTCCTGTTTCAACTAAACCCCAAAGATGATCTGTGGCGCAGACTATAGCCGCTAGTTGGCAATAAAAGAATGTATGACCATCATAAATTTTAAATGTGCCAGTTCAGGATATGTTCCTTCTCAAAAATCACCTCGTCATCATTCTGGAAATGCCTGGCACGCCAGGGTTTCTTCTTCTGAAAAACGAGGAAGAAGTCAATAGGTGTCATGTCAAGGCCGGACGCGGTGGCCTAGCGGTTCAAGTAGTACATTGGGATGCAACAAGGACCATTAATCGCATGGAACTGGGGGTCCCAAAGACCATCCGTGACTACTAAATGGATTCTCACTACAGGAGATGCTCAAAGTTTTGTACAGATCCATCCTCTAGGTCTTTCTAGCGACAAGACACAATCAATGTCTTCTCTCCTCGATAGATAGTATCGAAGACAGTGATGCCAAAGTAGTTACTAAACACAGCCTTCCGAAATGCCTTCACTAAAGAAGACAAAGTAAATATTCCAAAATTGGAATCAAGAACAGCTGCTAACATGAGTAACGTAGAAGTAGAAATCCTCTGAGTAGTGAAGCAACTTAAAACAATAAAAGCAAGTCTTCTGCTCCAGACTGTATACCGATTAGGTTCCTTTCAGAGTATGCTGATGCAATAGCTCTGTACTTAACAATCATAAAAACCATTCGTTCGACGAAAGATCAATAACCAAAGACTGGAAAGTTGCACATGTCACACCAATATTCAAGAAAAGTAGTGCGAACAATCCACTGAATTTCAGGCCCATATCATTAACGTCGATATGCAGCAGGATCTGGAACATATATTGTGTTCGAACATTATGAATTACCTCGAAGAAAACGGTCTGTTGACACACAGTCAATACGGATTTACGAAACATCGTTCTTGTGAAATGCAACTAGCTCTTTTCTCACACGAAGTGTTGAAAGCTATCAACAAAGGATTTCAAATTGATTCCGAATTTCTAGATTTACAGAAGGCTTTTGACACTGTACCAGACAAGCGGCTTGTAGTGAAATTGTGTGCTTATGGAATATCGTCTCAGTTATATGACTGGATTCGTGATTTCCTGTCAGAGAAGTCGCAATTCATAGTAATTGACGGAGAGTCATCGGGTAAAACAGAAGTGATTCCTGGCGATATCCAAGATAGTGTTATAGGACCTTTGCTGTTCCTCGTCTATATAAACGATTCGGGAGACAATCTGACCAGTCGTCTTAGGTTGTATGCAGATGACGCTGTCGCTTGTCGACTAGTAAAGTCATCAGGAGATCAAAACAAATCGCAAAACGATTCTGAAAAGATATATGTACGGTGCGAAAACTGGCAATTGACCCTAAAAAGCGAAAATTGTGAGGTCAACCACATGAGTGCTATAAGGAATCCGTTAAACTTAGGTTACACGATAAATCAGTCAGATCTAAAGGCCGAAAATTCAGCTAAATGCCTAGGAATTACAATTACGAACAACTTATATTGTAGGGAACACACGGAAAATGTTGTGGGGAAGGCTAACCAAAGGCTGCGTTTTATTGGCAGGACGATTCGGCAATGTAACAGATGTTCTAAGGAGACCGCCTACACTACATTGTCCGTCCTCTTTTGGAATACTGCTGCGCGATGTGGCATCCTTACGAGATAGGATTGACGGAGTATATCGAAAAAGTTCAAAGAAGGGCAGCACGTTTTGTATTGTTGCGAAGTAGGGGAGAGCGTGTCACTGAAAGGCTACAGGATTTGGGATGGACGTAATTAAAACAAAGGCCTTTTTCATTGCGACGGAATCTTCTCACGAAATTCCAATCACCAACTTTCTCCTCCGAATGCGAAAATATTTTGCAGACGCCGGCCTACATAGGCAGAAACAATCACCATTATAAAATAAGAGAAATAAGAGCTCGTACGGAAAGGTGTAGGCTTTCGTTCTTTCCACGCGCTATACGAGATTGGAATAATTGAGAATTGTGAAGGTGGTTCGATGAACTGTCTGCCAGGCACTTAAATATGATTTGCAGAGTATCCATGTAGATGTAGATGTAGATGTAGATCAAGACACGCCTGACATCGAAGCTGCATTGAACGGCGCACCCCCTCGAAGATACCTGGTGTATCTCGAAGACTTTCTGCTGCCGCAACAAATCTGCCCACTAGGTCCTCCGGCGATGTAACAGGTGTTTCAGACACAAGGCCCTGCAAATAGTGCCTCAGGAAAAAACCTATTGGGGTAGACCAGGTGATAGTGGTGGCCATGCGACTGGCCCACCGCAACGAATCCAGCAGTCGAGAAAGGTTGCCTGTAGATGTGCCCTCAGTTGTCTGCTGAAATGCACAGAAACTTCGTCGTGCTGAAACCGAATGCCGCGACGAACAGGCTTGGCAAAAACCATTCTCTATGTCCAGCAAAACCTCTCGCTGGAATACGAGGTACGTGCGACCGTCAAGTCGCTCCGGAAGAATGTACGCCGGCCGGTGTGGGCGAGCGGTTCTAGGCGCTTCAGTCTGGAACCGCGCGATCGCTGCGGTCGCAGGTTCGAATCCTGCCTCGGGCATGGATGTGTGTGATGTCCTTAGGTTAGTTAGCTCTAGGTCTAGGGGACTGATGACCTCAGACGTTAAGTGTCATAGTGCTCAGAACCATTTGAACCATTTTTTGAAGAATGTACGGCTCAGTTAAACAGTCTCTGACGATGACAGCCCACAGGTTATCAGTAAGTTTGCGTTGTGACGCATGCGTACGTGTAGCATGTAGGTTTACATCCGACCACGTATGCAGGTTTTGAACATTAGCACGCCCTCAGGTGAAACTCGCTGTGAAGCTTCGGCCTCGTGACCGTAACGCCATCTCGTGGCGTTTGCGACCCCCGATTCCTATGTGATTACTGATCCTTGTTGTATGCCCCATGTGCCATGTCAGTCTATGAACTTTTTTTTTTGAATTACCCTATGTAACTACTTTCGTCTGGTTGTTAAGAAATAAGGCCATTTATAGGTCGCGCTCTTCGCATTTGGTTGATGGTAGTGGGCCCGGGTTTCGTCCCTACTGATGATTGTTGCAACCTTCTTGTTCAACGCGACACACAAATTGTGCACACTCATCAAAATATCACAGTTTAAATTTAGGTGTCTACTAAGGTAACACTTATTTCGATGTTGTTGTTGTTGTGGCCTTCAGTCCTGAGACTGGTTTGATGCAGCTCTCCATACTACCCTATCCTGTGCAAGCTTCTTCATCTCCCAGTACTTACTGCAACCCACATCCTTCTGAAGCTGCTTAGTGTATTCATCTCTTGGTCTCCCTCTATGATTTTTACCCTCCACGCTGCACTCCAATGGTAAATTTGTGATCCCTTGATGCCTCAGAACATGTCCTACTAACCGGTCCCTTCTTTTTGTCAAGTTGTGCCACATACTCCTCTTCTCCCCAATTCTATTCAATACTTCATCATTAGTTATGTGATCTTCCCATCTAATCTTCAGCATTCTTCTGTAGCACCACATTTCGAAAGCTTCTATTCTCTTCTTGTCCAAACTATTTATCGTCCATGTCTCACTTCCATACATGGCTACACTCCATACAAATACTTTCAGAAACGACTTCCCGACACTTAAATCTATACCCGATGTTTAACAAATTTCTCTTCTTCAGAAACGCTTTCCTTGCCATTGCCAGTCTACATTTTATATCTTCTCTACTTCGACCATCATCAGTTATTTTGCTCCCCAAACAGCAAAACTCCTTTACTAATTTAAGTGCCTCATTTCCTAATCTAATTCCCTCAGCATCACCTGACTTAATTCGATTACATTCCATTATCCTCGTTTTGCTTTTGTTGATGTTCATCTTATATCCTCCTTTCAAGATACTGTCCATTCCGTTCAACTGCTCTTCCAAGTCCTTTGCTGTCTCTGATAGAATAACAACGTCATCGGCGAACCTCAAAGTTTTTATTTCTTCTCCATGGATTTTAATACCTACTCCGAATTTTTCTTTTGTTTCCCTTACTGCTTGCTCAATATACAGATTGAATAACATCGGGGAGAGGCTACAACCCTGTCTCACTCCCTTCCCAACCACAGCTTCCCTTTCATGCCCCTCGCCTCTTATAACTGCCATCTGGTTTCTGTAAAAATTGTAAATAGCCTTTCGCTCCCTGTATTTTACCCCTGCCACCATCAGAATTTGAAAGAGAGTATTCCAGTCAACATTGTCAAAAGCTTTCTCAAAGTCTACAAATGCTAGAAACGTAGGTTTGCCTTTCCTTAATCTTTCTTCTAAGATAAGTCGTAAGGTCAGTATTGCCTCACGTGTTCCAATATTTCTACGGAATCCAAACTGATCTTCCACAAGGTCGGCTTCTACTAGTTTTTCCATTCGTCTGTAAAGAATTCGCGTTAGTATTTTGCAGATGTGACTTATTAAACTGATAGTTCGGTAATTGTCACATCTGTCAACCCCTGCTTTCTTTGGGATTGGAATTATTATATTCTTCTTGAAGTCTGAGGATATTTCGCCTGTCTAATACATCTTGCTCACCAGATGATAGAGTTTTGTCAGGACTGGCTCTCCCAAGGCCATCAGTAGTTCTAATGGAATGTTGTCTACTCCCCGGGCCTTGTTTCGACTCAGGTCTTTCAGTGCACTGTCAAACTCTTCACGCAGTATCGTATCTCCCATTTCATCTTCATCTACATGCTCTTCCATGTCCATAATATTGTCCTCAAGTACATCGCCCTTGTATAGACCCTCTATATACTCCTTCCACCTTTCTGCTTTCCCTTCTTTGCTTAGAACTGGGATTCCATCTGAGCTCTTGATATTCAAACAAGTGGTTCTCTTTTCTCCAAAGGTCTCTTTAATTTTCCTGTAGGCAATATCTATCTTAACCCTATTGAGATAAGCCTCTACATCCTTACATTTGTCCTCTAGCCATCCCTGCTTAGCCATTTTGCACTTCCTGTCAATCTCATTTTTGAGACGTTTGTATTCCTTTTTGCCTGCTTCATTTACTACATTTTTATATTTTCTCCTTTCGTGAATTAAGTTCAATATTTGTTCTGTTACCCAAGGAGTTCCACTAGCCCTCGTCTTTTTACCTGCTTGATCCTCTGCTGCCTTCACTATTTCATCCCTCAGAGCTACCCATTCTTCTTCTACTGTACTTCTTTACCCCATTCCTGTCAATTGTTCCTTTATGCTCTCCTTGAAACTCTGTACAACCTCTGGTTCTTTCAGTTTATCCAGGTCCCATCTCCTTAAATTTTATTTCGATAGACTTTGTGAAATTGGTGCATAATTTAGCGTCAGGAACCATGAGATATTTTTGAATATGTTACTATGTCTGTGGAGTCATTCAGTGGTTTTCTATATGACTTCATCGGCTGCGGAGTTTTCTGGTAACAACACAACGCGACTTGCTTAACCTGGGCAAGTAGCGTCGACCATAAGCTTCACACCATTTATGAATTTCCAATACCATTCGTATCACCTAGAGAACCTGGCACAAACACCAAGGAAAATCCATTCTTCATTTTTGTTATTCTTGGATTCTTAACGACGTCGAAGAAAACAGGAAGTTTAAATCTAACTTCCCTTCCATTTTGTGCTTAAAGTATTTTCCCCGAAAAGAAGGCTGGCATGAAAGGCTATTTCGATGGTATTATATATGACGGAACCGATCGCCCGTCTCCTGCGAATATTCCATTTAACTACCTCACAAATGTGAAGGAGAGAAGGAAGGAATATTGAGGTTTGATTTCCCTGCGTCGATAAGACCATTACAGACAGAACACAAGTTCGGATTCTTTAGTTATAGGGAAGAAGATGCCTTGTCCTGTTCAAAGAAACCATGCCGCCGTTTGCCAAAAGTTTCAGATATCACGGGAAACCCCCATCTAGATGGACGGACCCGATATTGGTGAAACTTCACAGGAATGTGCCTGGTTGAAAAAGAAGAAATTTTTGTTTTCTCGAGGCAGAATTACCTTTACTAAATGTATTTATCTGGTTTCTATGTTTAAGCATGAAGAATTTTCCTTCTCGTGTTTTTTGTATTTAACTTATTCCTACAAATATACGCAATGTACTTGTTGACATTATCGCTATCCGTAGTATTTTATAAGCTGTTGCTCTTTTCTTACTAGAAGTGACTAAATATAAATATTCAGAAAAACTTATAGTCTGCCTATATCTGCCAGACAAAGCTAACTGGACCAATGAGTTTTCAGGAGAGTCTGAAGTTAGTAGCTGTATTTACATGGCCAAGTCCAGAGCAGTAATGGAATAATACAGAAACGGTTCCCCTCGTAAACAACGACGAAAGGGCGGCAGCTATCGTTGAAATTTACACTGAATCAGCGACAGAGGCCACAATTTTGATTGCAGCTTTAGATGTATCCTCCCGTTTGTGCGCTACAAGAGATGTAAACACGGCAGCGATGTTCATTTGTTGTCGTCCTCGCTTTCACGTTTGATATTTTCCCCTGTCCCCACGTAATTTATTTACCACTGATGAACTGTTCAAACTTTCTATACAATCAAAAACCTTTGACGAGCTGTTATTCTTTATAATGAAACACACTCAGTGACAAACACGTACACAGTTCGCATTAGCTCTAAATATACGGATGAAAGCACCTTTTGTCCTTTAACTAAATCAAGAGCTGTTCGACATCAAATCGCTCTCTCTTCGAACCTTGTTCCCTCTACTCAAAGCGGAAGGATACAAAGTTTTCACGTTTATTATTAAGCTAACTGATGTTGACTCGCTTCGTCCTTTCTTTATTTTCGAATATCTCTTCGCTTTTAGTGTCCTATGTGAAGTGAGCAACGGGATACGTTAGCCAGATCGCACCATCTTTTATGTCGGAAGATGCACATTAGCTGCCAATACCGAAAAAGGCGTGCCTATTTGTCACTTGTTCTCATTCGTTGATAATATAATATTTCTGCTCTGAGTCTTTTCGGATTTATCACTCTTCTTCTGTCTCATTACCTCGTACAATCTTGTTTCTATGTGTTTTCATTAAAGACTGCGTAAATACTCTCATCGTTTAGGCAATGGACACGGGAAATCACTAAATCGCTACAAACAGCTTTTATAATTTTCGCTGATATTCTCAGTTGCATATTCACACTGAGTTGACACTTGCTTTTAACCTAAGTTCGTCTTATACAGGGTGGTCCAATGATAGTGACCAGGCCAAATATCTCACGAAATAAGAATCAAACGCAAAAACTACAAAGAACGAAACTCGTCTAGCTTGAAGGGGGAAACCAGATGGCGCTATGCTTGGCCTGCTAGATGGCGCTGCCATAGGTCAAACAGATATCAACTGCGTTTTTTAAAATAGGAACCCCCATTTTTTATTACATATTCGTTTAGTACGTAAAGAACTATCTACGTTTTAGTTGGACCACTTTTTTCGCTTTGTGATAGATGGCACTGTCATAGTCACAAACATATGGCTCACAATTTTAGACGAATAGTTGGTAACATGTAGGTTTTTTAAATTAAAATACAGAACGTGGGTACGTTTGAACATTTTATTTCCGTTGTGATACATGTACATTCGTGAACTTATCATTTCTGAGGACGCATGCTGTTACAGCGTGATTAGCTGTAAATACCACATTAATGCAACAAATGCTCAAAATGATGTTCGTCAACCTCAATGCATTTGGCAATACGTGTAACGACGTGCCTCTCAACAGCGAGTAGTTCGCCTTCCGTAACGTTCGCACATGGATTGACAATGCACTGACGCATGTTGTCAGGCGTTGTCGGTGGATCACGATAGCAAATATCCTTCAACTTTTCCCACAGAAAGAAATCCGAGGACGTCAGATCCGGTGAACATGTGGGCCATGGTATGGTTCTTCGACGACCAATCCACCTGTCATGAAATATGCTATTCACTATCGCTTCAACCGCACGCGAGCTATGTGCCGGACAGCCATCATGTTGGAAGTACATCGCCATTCTGTCATGCAGTGAAACATCTTGTAGTAACATCGGTAGAACATTACGTAGGAAATCATCATCCATTGCACCATTTAGATTGCCATCGATAAAATGGGGGCCAATTATCCTTCCTCCCATTATGCCGCACCATACATTAAGCCGCCAAGGTCGCTGATGTTCCACTTGTCGCAGCCATCGTGGATTTTCCGTTGCCCAATAGTGCATATTATGCCGGTTTATGTTTCCGCTGTTGGCGAATGACGCTTCGTCGCTAAATAGAACGCGTGCAAAATATCTGTCATCATCCAAGTAATTTCTCTTGTGCCCAGTGGCAGAACTGTACACGACGTTCAAAGTCGTCGCCATGCAATTCCTGGTGCATAGAAATATGGCATGGGTGCAATCGATGTTGATGTAGGATTCTCGCGCAATTTGTCTGCTACTGATGAGCGGATTAGTAGCGAGAGCAGCTAAAACACCTACTTGGGTATCATCATTTGTTGCAGGTCGTGGTTGACGTTTCACATGTGGCTGAACACTTCCTGTTTCCTTAAATAACGTAACTATCCGGCGAGCGGTCCGGACACTTGGATGATGTCGTCCAGGACACCGAGCAGCATACATAGCACACGCCCGTTGGGCATTTTGATCACAATAGCCATACATCAACACGATATGGACCTCTTCCGCAATTGGTAAACGGTCTATTTTAACACGGGTAATGTATCACGAAGCAAATACCGTCCGCACTGGTGGGATGTTACGTGATACGACGCACTTATACGTTTGTGACTATTTAAGCGCCGTTTATCACAAAGCAAAAAAAGTGGTCCAACTAAAACGTTCATATTTCCTTACGTACTACACGAATATGTAATAAAAATGGGGGTTTCTATTTAGAAAAAAAAACGCAGTTGATATGCGTTTGACCTATGGCAGCGCCATCTAGCGGGCCAACCATAGCGCCATAGCGCCATCTGGTTTCCCCCTTCAAGCTAGACGACTTTCGTTCTTTGTAGTTTCTTCGTTTGATGCTTATTTCGTGAGATATTTGGCCCGGTCACTATGAATGGACCACCCTATATATATATATATATATATATATATATATATATATATATATATAGGGTTTAAATCACTGCCCATTCGCAGCCCTTGCCCGTAATTTTCACTCATATATATATATATATATATATATATATATATATATATATATATATATATATATATATACTGCGAATGAGCAGTGATTTAAACCAATGGGGAAAGTTGAGAACTTATGCCGGACCGATATTCTAACGCGGATCTCCTGTTTACTGAGCTAGTTCTCTGACCACATTTTTTATTTTAAATTTTTAAAATAATATCTCATTTTGTTTGTAATCGTTCGTTGCATTTGTTCAGGGCGTATGTCCTACGACACCCGTTCAAGTTATTCGTTGATCTATTCACTCGGCTTTTTTAGTACAGAAGGCATCTAACCTTCTTATCGAAAATGTTGAACTACAGTGTCGGCGTCCACTAGGATATCCGGACACAATACTAACTGCATCTGCACAGAATACCCTAGCACACCTCCCGCCAGGTCAAAATCCTCAACTTATCCACACACTACTAATGTAGTGCCCCTTGACCATCACTCTCATTACCCGCTGCATTTTGGCGATTCTCGTAAGAGTTCGATTCTGATGTGCACCTGCACTAAAGAGATCAGAGGCCGTCTCGCATTAATTATAGGTGTCTGTGCTTTTGGACAAGGGCGTAATGAGGCAAATGAGCAACGGCGCTACATCAGTAGTGTGTGGTATAAGCAGAGGATTTGTTTCTGGCGGGAGCCGTGCTAGGATAGTCCGTACGACTGCGTCCGGATTGAGTAGTAGTCAGAGCGTCGGCTTACTAAGCAGGAGACCTAGGTTCGTATCCCGGCCCAGCATCAATTTCAAGTTTTCCAATGGATGTAAATCAGCGCCCACTCGCACACGGTGCCTGTAATTCCTTTGTGTCTTAATGGGTGAATACAGACTGGGCAATTTGCACGCAGTCAGTTACATCGCCTCGGGACATATTACACCATTTATAACTGTAATACTTGTCTTACTGTGCTAAACTCTTAACATAAAGTTGTACATCACTGTTTGTGTGATATACTGAAAATCGAATTTTTTTGTCCCTCAAGCCGTTCGATAGGCAACCTGCAACTGAGGCTCTACACCATGACCATGAACCAGGTGAAGCGTTTAGTCGTACAGTAGATCCTCGATTGTGAGATAGTCTGTCTTCAATAAAAAGTAGTACGAAGCCCCATGGACAGCTGAGTTATTGTGAAAGAGTAGACTTTGGTGCCTAATTACTTTAAATCAGGCATGCTCAATCCTCGATTGCGATCGACCGGTCAATCACCATGGCTTTATGAGTCGGTCTTTCAAAATCTTTGTCCGAAATCTGTTCAGATGAGAAGTGTTTGTAAAATACCAGTTTGTTGACAATGAGTGTTTCGCTCGGTATTTGTAGGTGGTGAATCTGACAACACTGCCTCCGCCTCTTTCGTCCCCATCTGCATTTCACCGCCTTTAACACTCGCGCCTAACAATTCTTTCCTTCTGCATGATGACGTTACTACTCACATTTGTAATATCTTGAAAAATGAATAGTGGGTCTATATCTTCTATGTATTTTGTGTAATTAAAATGTTTAATTTTGGCTACTATGTTGTTTTTTGCTTAAACATTTATGAATTTTTATGACAGTAGATTTCTAAATGGACTAAAGTGCATGTAGTAGATCTCTAGCCTGTAAAGGATGAGGACCCTTGCTCTAAATGCTCGTGCGCGGAGAATTAGTTTCTAGAAGGCACAAGTGGGCGCCATTATTGTCTTTGGCGGCTGACAGGAGACGTCCAGGCCATCGCGTCCCCTCCCCCAGTCCCCTCATCGATAAGGTCGGCGCGCACGGGGCAAGGGGTGCGCCGTCCGGAATTAAGCGGCGCCCCATCTCCGTCGGAGGCCTCTGGGTGATTAATGGCGGCCAGGACTGCCCTCGGCAGGCATTCTAGTGCTTGTAGGCTTTTGCTCCTGCAGGCGGATAACATTCCTATCCCTGAACAATCTAGTTCTCGTGCCACTCACAGCATCATTCCTATGGTCATCTGTATAGCTGAACAGTTAAAGTACGAGCAGAAGGTGAATGCACAGTGGATATAGAGTTTTTAGACTCTGAAAATTAGTTCGACTGTCTCTGACAGTATAGACTCTTATACACTAAGGTGCCGAAAGTCGTGGGATAGCGATATGCACCATATAGACGGCGGTCGTATCGCGTACACAAGGTATAAAAGGACAGTGCATGGACGGAGCTGTCATTTACAGGGTGATTCACGAAGATATGCAAATATTTTAATTTGTTATTCTACAAGTAAAACTAAAAAAAAGGTCATATAAACATAAGTCCTCAAATGTTTAGTTATGGAGTTACGGGTAATAAAAGATTTTGCCTGAAATTTAGCAACTTTGCTGAAATGAAGCCATCGCAAAACTGTACGAGTTAAAGTAAAGCACGATTTCCATTTATTTTGTTCTTATTGGTGTGGTGAATCTAATAAATCATGTGCCAGACGTGTATTTGCAGTAGTTTTCTAGAACATCCAGAGAAGCAAAGATTATTATAAAAGTAAACTTGTTTGCTTTCCATTAAGAATGTAGAAACGTTTATATCATTGTTGGCAACCGTTAGTGAGTTGTTTCAGTCGTACAGCTAAATGCATGGAACTCGGTGGAGACATTTTTGAACATTTATTGTGAATGTATTGTGAAATTGTATGTACGCTGTACAATTTCCTTAACACTGAGCTTTGTTTTTTTTCGGTTTAACGTGAATTCACGTGTGCTGTGGTATTAATAAAAGCAGATTTCCTGACACATTCGTACAGTTTCAGTTAACGTTATTACCAGCATTTGTCCAAAATTAAATTCTCTACAACTTCTGTTGAAAACTTTGTGTAATTATCTGGAATTTAAAAAACAAAGTGGGCCACGTAGTTGATAAATTAAAATTTTTACGAAATTACGTCTTTACTTCTCTGGATGGTCTACAAAAACTACTGCATATACACGTATGGGACATGTTTTATTAGATTCACCAGATCAATAACAAGAAAATAAATGGAAATCATGTTTTACTTTAATCTCGTACAGTTTTACGATGGCTTCATATTAGCGAAGTTGCTAAACTTCAGGCAAAATCTTTTATTATCCAAAACTCAAGACCTGTGTTTATATGAACCTTTTTCTTTCGTTTTACTTGTGGAATAGCATATTAAACTATTTGCATATCTTCGTGAATCACCCTGCATATTCTAGTGATTCGTGTAAAAAGGTTTCGGTCGGCCTTTATGACATAGCGGTTCTAGACGCTTCAGTCCGGAACCGCGCGACTGCTACGGTCGCATGTTCGAATCCTGCCTCGGGCATGGATGTGTGTGATGTCCTTAAGTAGTTCTAAGTTCTAGGGCACTGATCACCTCTGATGTCAAGTCCCATAGTGCTCAGAGGCATTTGAAAAAGGTTTCCGAGGTGGTTATGGCCGCACGATGGGAATTAGCACATTTTGAACGCGGAACGGTAGTTGGTGCTAGACGCGTGAGACATTACATTTCGGAAACTATTACGTAATTCAATTTCCGAATACGCAGTGTCAAGAGTGTGCCGAGAATACCAAATTTCAAACATTACCTCTCGCCACGCACAACGCAGTGGCTGACGGTCTTTGCCAAACGACCTAGAGGATCGGCGCTTCCATAGTGTTGTCAGTGCTAGCAGACAAGCAACACTGCGTTAAGTGACGTACGACGAACGTATCCCTTAGGAGAGTGCAAAGAAATAAATAGGCTGTGGCAGCAGACGTCCGATGCGAGTGCCCTGCTTACAGCACGACATTGCTTGCAGCGCCTTTTCTGGGATGCTGGTCATATCTGTTGGACCTTAGACGACTGGAAAACCGTGGCCTGGTCAGATGACTCCCGATTTCAGTTGGTAAGAGTTGATGATGGGATTCGCGTTTGGTGCAGACCTCACGAAGCCATGGACCCAAGTTGTCAACAAACCAATGTGTAAGCTCCATAATACTGTGCGCTGTATTTAAATGCATTGGGTTGGGTCCTCTGGTTCAACCGAACCGATCATTGACTGGAAATGGTTATGTGTGGCTACTTGGAGACCCTCTGCAGCCAATCGTGGACTTCATCTTCGCAAACAACGATGTTGTGTTACTGGGCCACAGTTGTTCGCAACCGATTTGAAGAACATTCTAAACAATTCGAGCGACTGATCTGGGCACCCAGAACGCCCGCCATGGATCCCATCGAAGATTTAAGCAAACGCAAAACATTACCATGCATAACACGTTTTAAGAAAATCGTTGGCATTCAGAACAGCTTCCAGTTGTCTCAGAGTGGATAAACACAGGTCATGTATGCGAAATAGTGGTAAGTTCAGGCACACTGAGGTAGCCGGATAGCGATCAGGCACTATTTTCTCCAAAGAAGACCGCAAAAGCTCAATAGCATTGAGATCTAGTGACGGTGATGGCCGGGGGAGATGAGACAATTCATCCTCGTGCTCACAAAACCAGACCTGGACGATGCGAGCGCCGGCCGAAGTGGCCGTGCGGTTCTAGGCGCTGCAGTCTGTAACCGCGTGACCGCTACGGTCGTAGGTTCGAATCCTGTCTCGGGCATGGATGTGTGTGATGTCCTTAGGTTAGTTAGGTTTAACTAGTTCTAAGTTCTAGGGGACTAATGATCTCAGAAGTTGAGTCCCATAGTGCTCAGAGCCATTTGAACCTTTTTTTTCGATGCGAGCTTTGTAAACATGTGTCTTGCAATCTTGGAAGAAAGTATCACCACTGGGGAACAAACAATGCAATCACAAACCCTTGGCTGTACTGCAGCTTTGCAGAGTATCCTTAGAGCCCTTAGAATAGCACGATATGGCTGTCCAAATCATTACCGGACTCCCGCCATGTTTCCTTCTTGAGACGTAAACTCGGCCAGAAGTTGAAAACAGTGTGAAACGAGACTCATTCGACCGAGTGACATTCTTCCAGTGCCCATAGTCTAGGTTCTGTCTACTCTGCGCCAAGTTTTCCTGTTAACGTATGTTTACATCACTGATCAGTGGTTTTGGTACTGCAACTCGCCTTGCAATTCCCTGCTTATGGAGTTCCTGCGTGTTGTTTTGGAGGTGACGGGGTTCGCGAGTGCGACAGTCAGTTTTGCGCTAACTGCAGCAGCTGTAGTCGTCCTATTTTACGTCACAATTCTCTTCAATAGCCGTCTTTCATGACCACTCAAAATACACTTTCTTCAGCATTGTGACTTAGCGGATGAAGTTCTTTCGCTTTTGGTTATCTGTGTCTATATCCATTCATATTACAGAAATGAATGTGTGTGTTCCACATCACAGTTAGGAGAACTGACGTGATAAACAATGATAAGCGTTAAAAATTGACGCATCATGCATGCAGTTTAATTTTATTCTTTGCCACTAACTCTATGCGTATCCTATTTTGCTGATGGCAACCACATACTCGTACGTCGCTGAATGAACTTACACACACTCACACATCAAAAAAAGTTTTATTTCACCTCGGATGGAGAGTTCGGGAACCTGTACAGAAAACTGGAATATAGATCAACATAAGCATCATTTCTGCCCATTTTATTGCTCATGAAAACCACACATTGCATGTTGTACCACCATATAGCGAGACCTTCAGAGGTAGTGGTCCAGACTGCTGTACACACCGGTACCTGTTATACCTAGTAGCACGTCCTCTTGCGTTGATGCATGCCTGTATTCGTCGTGGCACACTATCCGCAAGTTCAAAATGGCACTGTTGGTCGAGATTGTCCCACTCCTCAACGGTGATTCGGCGTAAATCCCTCATAGTGGTTGGTGGGTCACATCGTGCATAAACATTCCTTTTCAATCTATCCCAGCCATATTCGATAGGGTTCATGTCTGGAGAACATGCTGGCCACTCTAGTCGAGCGATGTCGTTATCCTGATGGAAGTCATTCACAAGATGCGCACGATGGGGGTGCGAATTGTCGTCCATAAAGACGAATGCCTCACCAATATGCTGCCGATATGTTGCACTATCGGTCGGAGGATGGCATTCACGTGCTGTACAGCCGTTACGGCGCCTTCCATGACCACCAGCGGCGTACGTCTGCCCCACATAATACCACCCCAAAAGAGCAGGGAACTTCCACCTTGCTGCATTCGCTGGACAGTATATCTAAGGCGTTCGGCCTGACCAAGTTGCCTCCAAACACGTCTCCGACGATTGTCTGGTTGAAGGCATATGTGACACTCATCGGTGAAGAGAACGTGATGCCAGTCCTGAGCGGTCCATTCGGCATGTTGTTGGGCCCATCTGCAACGCCCTGCATGCTGTCGTGGTTGCAAAGATGGACCTCGCCGAGGGTGTCGGGAGTGAAGGTGCGCATCATGCGGTCTATTGCGCACAGCTTGAGTCGTAACACGACGTCCTGTGGCTGCACGAAAAGCATTATTCAATACGGTAACGTTGGTGTCAGACTTCCTCCGAGCCATAATCCATAGGTAGCGGTCATCCACTGCAATAGTAGCCCTTGGGCGGCCTGAGCGAGGCATGTCATCGACAGTTTCTGTGTCTCTGCATCTCCTCCATGTCCGAACAACATCGCTTTGGTTCACTCCGAGACGCCTGAACACTTCTCTTGCTGAGAGCCCTTCCTGGCACAAAGTAACAATGCGGACGTGATCGAACCGCGGTATTGATGCTCGAGGCATGGTTGAACTACAGACAACACGAGCCGTGTACCTCCTTCCCGGTGGAATGACTGGAACTGATCGGCTGTCGGACCCCCTCCGTCTAATAGGCGCCGCTCATGCTTGGTTGTTTACATCTTTGGGTGGGTTTAGTGACATCTCTGAACAGTCAAAGGGACTGTGTCTGTGATACAATATCCACAGTCAACATCTATCTTCAGAAGTTCTGGGAACAGGCGTGATGCAAAAGTTTTTTGATGCAGAAGTTTTTTGATGTGTGTATATAATTGTATAACACGTAATTCAAGTCATATGACGTCATAAAGACAGGTACGTGAAAAATGCATGAAGTTTTAATACATTTATTGTTTACGACTAAGACACTCCTGCAACTGAGTCACCTTAAGGAATTCCCTGACACCTAGCAAGCTTTTGACAGCTTCCAACTGCGAAGCGCAAACGGCTGTGGGCGAAAACGATAGCTCTTCAGAGCTATGAACAAGCGTTGCTATTTACATAATCGAGCTGTAGACGCACGAAGAAGCTGCATCCAGCTTACAGCAACTGTCGAGTATCAAGTTTCTTAATTCGGATACTGTACTTGTACATTTGTACATTATGCAGATTTTTTATGTGACTGTTTCACAATTTAAAAGTTGTTTTCACCAATACATGGAGATGAAATGTTTTCGATACTTCATAACAAGACACAGGTCATTTATGTTGTCCTTTCTGATGGAAAATTGACAAAATAAATATCGGGCAATACCGGGTTTGTCAGCTAGTTAATAATAAGCTGTAAAACTATTATATCCGTTTGTTTGAACATGCTAATTTCTAGAAGTACTAGATGAATTTTCATGGGGTTTGGAGAGGTCATGTGAGTGTCGTTTGGGCCAACCTATATAGTTTATTTAATCAAAATCGGATCACGAAAAAAAGAGGTACCGTAATTTAAAGTCTTATCTAAACCTAACGTGTATGCCTCTCTGAACACACTGATCCCGAAGATAATTAAACGAATGTTCGTGGGGTTTCCATAAGCAACTTGATCGTAGCTTGCGGCAACATATAAGCTTTATTTCATCAAAATCCGATCACAAAAAGAGACTTCGTAATTTAGAGTTTCAGGTGTGTGCTCTGCTTAGTAGCTCGGATGTTTACTTTAGTGACGGCGCGATGCCCGATGCACCGATAGATGGCCCTGTTGGTTTTACGTCAGTGACAGAAGTACTTTCGGAAGTTTGCGTCAGTGACAGAACTAAGCGCCGAAATAACATTGAATTTGCATGGCTAGGATACACGGATTTACAGATTTCACTTTGTGTACTAGAAACTTGACGAAGGTGCTTTACTTCTTTCGAGATGTTTTATTTTTATCTGAGATCTTGTCTGAGAAAAGCGAATTTATTGACAAAATGTTCCTATAAATGTTCCGTTTATACCGATTGAGGTACAGAACCTCAAACAGCGACAGTATGCGAAGGCCCTTCTTTAACTTCCGTTGCGAGGCAAGGGTGTATAGCCGGTGCGGTACAAATCTTCGATGTAGTGCCTCTTGAAACACGAAACACTTCGGTCACCTTGGTTACGGAAGCACCCACGATCCGAACACCAACGATTTGGCCACGTTCGAATGCACTGACCTCAGTCATAATGCACTCAAAACTGCACAGAACACTTCTGTGCAGCACTGTCACTTGCAACGTACTGCCGGCCGGCGTGGCCGAGCGGTTCTAGGCGCTACAGTCTGGAACTGCGCGACCGCTACGGTCGCAGGTTCGAACCCTGCCTCGGGCATGGATGTGTGTGATGTCCTTAGGTTAGTTAGGTTTAAGTAGTTCTAAGTTGTAGGGGACTGATGACCTCAGCAGTTGAGTCCCATAGTGCTCAGAGCCATTTGAACCATTTTGCAACGTACTGAGGATGTTGAAACGGTACCGTTCGTGATCAAATACAGCAGTGCGATCTGCAGGCTTGGTTAGCATCCGCATTTATGTTCAGGCATGCATTTCTCGCGGTTTCCCGTATCTTTATCCACCCCTGTAGTATACAAGATGATTACGCGGCGATATCCAGTTTCTTATTCATCCGAATCTTATACAAAGAAAAGAAACGAACTCTTTATACAGGATAGAGAAAAACAACCTGATAATATCCAGAGCAGAATAGCGGCCCCCAAATAGAGTACAATTTTCCAAATAACTATAGGTGGCAAAAACACAGTTGTGGAGCTTCGGCCATAAAATGAGAGCTAATCAGTGACGAGCACTTGGAAGTTTATCTGGGCAGCGAACGTGTTCGGGTGTGTCCAGCCGGAGGCTTTGTCGGACTAAGCTGCTTGGTCCACACTCACTGAACACCTCTACTTGTTACTGTAGAAGATCATCAATACACCCTATACATAAGCAAAAGTTAAAACGTAAAGCCTTTAGACTTCAGAATTAATAACACAGCTTCTTGCTGTACCACATGTTTGCTATCTCAATGGAGTGTTATTTGTATTTTTTCGGCACAGCTTATAATTTTAATAAATTTTGTGACAGTGTGATTTCGTTAACATAGTTGGTCTAATAACAAAGCAATTCGTGTCCAGTGCAACCAGCAACGGTATGAATTTAAGGTTCGTCTAACTTTGATTTTTCAAATGGTTCAAATGGCTCTGAGCACTATGGGTTCCCCTAGAACTTAGAACTACTTAAACCTAACTAACCTAAGGACATCACACACATCCATACCCGAGGCAGGATTCGAACCTGCGACCGTAGCGGTCGCGCGGTTCCAGACTGTAGCGCCAAGAACCGCTCGGCCACCCCGGCCGGCTTGATTTTTCAACTGGAACCGTATTTTCAGTTGATTGACTAGTTACCGCACTTTTTGACATGACCGTTTTTATCTCGGACAAGTTAGTTCAATTGTACACACTTCTGGGTGCTCCTCGCTTATTGGCTGTCGTTTTATGGCCGTAGAATCACACACTGCATGTAGGACTTATGGTTAACTGTATAATTTTGAGCGTCTCGGTGTCTCCTACCCTGCTCTAACCTTTTTCAGGTTGTTAAGCATTTCTATCTGTATACAAAGACAAAATTGCTTGTTTCACATATATTTAATTTACGTCACCGGTATCGAGCACATGCTCATCGCTAGCGATCCTGTAGAAGACACATCAAAGCTATACATAATACGTGCTACAGGCTGTATGATATGGGAAGTGTAATACGTCTATAATTTTGTGTCTTTTGTGCCAGACTGTTTAGTACTTACTTTCATTTGACTTTTAGGTCTTCATTGAAGTTTTTTCAGATGTTTTATTAATTTTATATGGTGGTGATAGAGGAGGAGGAGGAGGAGGACGAGGACGAGGTAGAGATTAGTGTTTAACGTCCCGTGGACAACTAGGTCATTAAAGACGGAGTACAAGCTCTGTTAGGGAAGCATGGAAAGGAAATCTGCCATGGCTTTAAAAGGAATCATCCCCACATTCGGCTGACGTGATTTTAGGGAAATCACGGAAAACCTAAATCAGGATGACCGGACGCAGATCTGAACCGTCGTCCTCCCGAATACGAGTCCAGTGTGCTAACCACTGCGCCACTTCGCTCGGTAATTTTATTTGGTTTCTACCACGTTTTCATATTAGTATAAATGAGGCTAATCGTGCTTCACAATTGCAGTGACATATTTTGTTGCCAAACACGTCGGTTATTGTGCTTTTTTCTTTGGTTTAGCTAATATATCTGATCTCTGAGTTTCTTTCGTCTGTTGCTAACAGATATACAAAATATAACTGATATATAAAATGTATAAAATGATATTATAAAGTCTGTTACATTTAGTTTAAAAGATTGCTTCATCTTTAGACGAGGGTACTTGCAAATTTTTCGATACATTTTTCTGATATTTGGTATGGTGGTTCGTTTAGAATACCACCCGGATCTATTGTAATGTGTCTAAAAGTCTCTAGTGTCTCAATAATGTTTAGAAATTTGCCTTTATCAACTACGTGTGGAAATGCCAGGAAAAATTCAACACGCCCTATAAAAAACAAATCTAAAAATTGTGTTCAGATCAGAGAAAGCAGTGAGAACACAAACATGCTACAAGTGATCGTGGTGTTGCGTGATTGCTACGTTAATTAGATGTACGCGAAGTGTCCCTGTTTATCTGAGATAAATAAATCGTTTCCCTCGAAAATAAGAATCAAGAAATTCATTATCTACGAAATTGAATAAGTATCTCAATTAATTCAGTCTATTTCACTAAAATGCATCATGAATGGTTTGACAAAGATTGATAGTGATAAGACAGTGCCTTCGGATCTGAAATATGATTCAAATAAACGCGCGTCAGGCTGAACAGCTGTATTCGTGGAAGTCCTACCGTGACTGCCGAAGGGATAACGTTGAAAGACAAATAGCGCAACAGAAAGACATGCATTTGCATCTATGGCCGGAGCTGAAAGCATTTTGAGTCTATAGCTGCAGACAAGTCTTCTGAATGAAGCTTGAAATTACTGAACCTCGGTAAAAATAGCTTAGCTTTCTCTATAGTTCGTCTCGCTGTTGCGATTAGTTTTCATCATGTTAATCTGCGAGTGGAAGCCGAAGTAACTGCAAAATCTGTCATTGGTTTGGTACCAACAACTTGCATCTGTGTCTAAGTTCAAATAAACCAGAAAAATGCCTAACTCGTCAGACCATCAAGTGTGCTCGAAGAGGCTATGGCTGGGAAGACTCTCGGCTGTAGAGACGCCTGGCTGCCATCTGTTTCCTACAAAGAGACTCGTGTCTCTGAGTCTTTCCATCGTCACGTCACTTTGAGTAGCTGAATGACACTACGAGGGCTATCCACAAAGTACATTACGTTTTGGAATTAAAAATAAATAAAGTATTGGAATTTTTTTTAATTATATACAGATGAAAGCCACACTTAAATACTACTTTTCTACATAGTTGCCATTTAAATTAAGGCACTTATCGTAGCGATGGACGAGCTTGGAAATTCCTTCGTCGTAAAATTCGGCCGCCTGCGCCTTCAACCACGTGGTTACCTCTTCTTTTGGGACCTAAAAGGTGCGATTTTTGTGGATTTCCTGGAAAGAGGCACTACAATAAACTCTCAAAGGTATTGCCAAACTCTGCACAACCCCAGAAGAGCAATACAAAACAAGCGCAGGGGAAAGTTGGGCTCAAAGATCTTGCTGATTCACGACAACGCTCGGGCCCACACGGCAAATGCCACTCGTGAAGTTCTCGAATCTTTTAAGTGGGTGTTGTTTCCTCATCCGCCGTACAGTCCCGACCTGGCACCGAGCGACTTCCACTTATTCCCAGCAATGAAGAAGTGGTTGGCTATGCAGCGTTTTGATGACGTCGCACAGCTTCAAGAAGAGGTAACCACGTGGTTGAAGGCGCAGACGGCCGAATTTTACGACGAAGGAATTTCCAAGCTCGTCCATCGCTACGATAAGTGCCTTAATTTAAATGGCAACTATGTAGAAAAGTAGTATTTAAGTGTGGCTTTCATCTGTATACAATAAAAAAATTTCCAATACTTTATTTATTTTTAATTCCAAAACGTAATGTACATTGTGGATAGCCCTCGTATTACGACCGCTGGTCAGTGGAAAGTTGACTTAAAACGTGATGGCCTCCTTCCCTTACTCTCATTTCAGTTGGTTAACCAGTAATAAGTTTCATAACGCCAGATGTTGAAAAAACCGGGTAAGCCGTGCTTCTCTCTCCCATTTATTATTTATGTTACCCAGTCGTAGTGGTTTTTAGATTGCGTTAAACATTTTGTCTTGCAAGGCCTGAGCTCAGCGATGGTGTCCTACAACTTCAGAAGCACCATAAACTGCGCTGTTCCCCATCCCACTGACAGATGTCAGCTACACCGGTGTGTGTATTTCGAAGAAGTCCTGCATTCTACCGTTCTGTCCACAAAAGCGTTCTTTTGGGTCTCTGCCCTAAACGGTACAAACGCCATGGCCCACGCAGTTCGTAAAAATAGACTCCGGTGTCCTGGCACCACAGGAAATACAATCTGTTTTGTAACTTTCAGCGTCCAGCGCTAAGAGGCAGCTTTCTCAAAGAACGCGCCAGTCTGAGCATCTGGCATTCGGCATTTGCAGGCCTGTGGGAGGCCCTTCCGTGAGTACTCCTGGGGCGGTCACCTGCTGGCTGTTATGACCCACTACGCTCACACATCATAGCAAGGTGCTTTCACAGAGATCTCTCCTTTAGCTGAACATGCAGTTCAATTTGAAATTGTAATTTACGTTAGTTAAGTACTGTCAGTCATTCTACTGATAAGCATTTCATTTATTGGCTGGGGTTAATTATTCCCATTCGATTTGTCTTTTTAATTAGGGTTTTATATTGGTTACAGGACAGTCTGGGAAAAACGGTTACGTAACGATACCATTTACTAGAACAATCAGCAAAATATTCAAGATCTGGAGTTTACAAAACTAAAATGTAAAGAATGTGGAAGGAATATATATCGGTAAACATCGGTCCAAGAATATAGGAACAGCAGCGAAAACAATCCGTCAGTGTTCAGTACACGTTTGAGAGAGCAAAATTTCGAAACGACAGACATAGCACAAAGCATGTCAGTTCTACACATGGGTCGTAAAGACATACAGCGAAACATTGTTGAGGAACTAGAAATTTTTACGCACATGAAAAAAGATCAGAGTGGTTTTCTGAACGAACAAACCGACTGGAAGTATCAGACAATTTTATGGAAAATTTCAAAAGTATCCTCGTCCAAAGATGAAGCAACGTTTTAAACTAAATGTAACAAATTATATACTGTTTGTACAAAGACGTTTTAGTTTTATATTAATTATGTCTTATATATGGATCAGTCAGAACATTATGACCACCTACCTAATAGCCAGTATGTGCACCTTTGGCAGTGATAACAGCTGCGAAGCGTCATGAAATGGAAGAAATGAGGCCTTGGTAAGTCGCTTAAGAGAGAGAGAGAGCTGGCACAACATCTTCACACGCAAGTCACCCAATTCCCGTAAATTCTGGGGAGAGGGGCGACGAGCTCTGACGTCACATTCGATCACACGACCACGCCCCAGATGTATTCAGTCAGGTTCAGATCTGGCGAGTTGGGAGCCAGAACATCAACTGGAACTCTGCTTTCTCGAACCACTCCATCGCACTGCTGGCCTTGTTACATAGTGCACTATCTTGTTGAAAAATGGCACTGCGGTCGGGCATTCTACCCACGAACAACACGCTCAGTACATGCACAGTGCGTGTGTTTGAATACCAGTTATTATTCGCCAGGTACGCTGCATCGCCTGGACAGGTTTATATCGATAGCAGGTCGGTGCTCATAACGTTCTGGCTGATCAGTGTTTATTTATTAGCAATAAACGAAAGAAACGTAAACGTCGCGCACATATCTAAACCAAAGAAAAAATGCATGAGAAGCGATATATTTGACATTTGAGAACAAAACATGGCATTGGAATTATAGTACTTCATTTATAGCAATACAAGAACGGTCTAGAAATTATATAAGATTAACAGACCATCTGCAAATACTTTTATGATGTACGATAACTTAAAAGTAAGATATTAGTAGGTACTAAACAGTCTAACACACAAACACATTCCAACTAGTCAATGTTCAAATGTATGTGAGTTCTTAAGGGACCAAACTGCAGAGGTCATCGGTCCCTAGGCTGACACACTACTTAAACTAACTTAAATTAACCTATACTAAGAACAGCACACACACATGCCCGAGGGAGGGCTCGAACCTCCGGTGGGAGGACATTCCAAGTTCCATAGCAAAAAGCCTATAGCATGTATTACGTACTATTTGTATTATATTCAGTAGGATGTACTCGACACCGGTCTACATATATCAGGTGCTTTCATTAAGTAACGTAACACATTTTTTTTTCCTCAGCCAATTTCGGTTAAGTTCCGATAGGCAGCGGCACTGTATGTAGCTTCCAAATGGCGTCTGTAACGGAGGTGCGTTCCAAGCAGAGAGCTTTCATTCAGTTTCTTTTGGCGAAAAACTAGAGCATCCCAGATATTCACAGGCGCTTGCAGAATGTCTACGGAGAGGTGGCAGTGAACACAAGCACGGCGAGTCGTTGGGCGAGGCATTTTTAATCATCGCAACGATCGCGCAAACCTGTCCCATTTCCAGAGTGCCGGGCGTCCACACACCTGTTCAAAATGGCTCTAAACACTACGGGACAACATCTGAGGTCATCACACACATCCATGCCTAAGACAGGATTCGAACCTGCGACTGTAGCAGCAGCGCCGATCCGGACTGAAGCGCCAAGAACCGCTCTGCCACAACGGCCGGCACACAGCTGCAACCCTGCAGTGCGTTCGTCATCACAAAAATGCAAACGAATTTGTCCTTCTCCATGAGAACGCTAGGCTTCATATAACTCTGCCAACCCGAGAGGAGCTCACAAAACTTCATTGGACTCATCTATCCTACAACCCGGATATCATATTTTCCGACTTCCATCCCTTTGGTCCAATGAAGGGTGCACTTTGTGGGAAGCAGAAGCAGTTCGTGTATGAAATGAAGAGGAGGTTATTGAGGCAGCAGGACGTTGGCTCTGACATCGACCAGTAGAGTGGTACCATGAGAGCATACATGACCTGACAATAAGGTGGCATAATCCTGTTGCATTGAATAGAGATTAAGCTGAAAAAAAGAGGATTTTGTAGCCATAAGAGTGGAGAATAATATGGTGTATTGGGATCCTGAATAAAACCAACATACTTTCAGAAAAAAATGTGTTACATTACTTATTGAACACCACAAATATATATTTATATATATGAAACAACCAGCCTTGTTTGTATATACAAATAAAAACATCGTTTATCATCTATATCAATGTTTCAAAACTTCTTGAAAAAAAAAACCATCAAGTTGTTGTTCTTCGCCCTCTATAACGTTACCTCAAACTCAGTTTTTTTCCTTTTTTACCCTAAAGTTTTATTTCAAGGCAGTTAGTGGTATGCGAGAAAGTTTGGGTGAAACTGCTCCACGAACTGCACGATTTACATGTCATTCCTCTTTCTTATCTTCACCCTCATTATCAAACCTATGGGTCACTGTTTATCACGACTGTCACCAATCAGCCTAACAAATCCGAGTACTAAGATTCAACATTAATATTCATAGTTTCTGATTACTTTCACGTAAAGCTCATGACATTTCCATTTCCACGATACCCCTAAAGGTGAAATGTAATCTGGCCTGTCACCAGTCAGCCTAGAAGCACCTAAAATAATAAAATCTCCATAAATTTCGGTCACTCTCGATTACTTTTGTAAGTCACTTCCGTCCCATACCCGCCTTCACCCCAAGAGGTGATAAGGATGTGTTAATCCCGCAGTATTTTTTCCGAGAGAGTAAGGTATATGTCCGTTAAGTATGGTTCAAATTGATCCTGCCGCTCCAGAGTTACGTTTTACATTCCACCCCTACACATCGTCATCCCCACACCTATAGGTGGGACTGTAGCCGTCAGCCTAGAAACCCCTCAAACTATGGATTCGAGACATGTCGATTTCTCGATATCAGCAGCAGAGAATTGATATTGAGTGTTGTTTACGTTATGCCACATTGCCTTGTGGGCAGTACTATATGTCTTCCGAACACGTAACATGAAGAGAATGCTTACACTATCTGATCCATGGCTTCATTGAGAGATTGATCAACATCATAAAAAGCATGGAGTCATAACAACGAAGTCATGTGTGACCACTATTTCAACAGCAAAACTGACTCTGAAGAAAATAAAACGTTTACAGTTCTTTCGGCATAGATGGGGAGGATTTTCATAGTAATAGACAGCAGTATTTTCAAACGCTATGGTAAATATTTTAATAGTAAGTTTATGAATTTTGCTGAAATACTTAGGTTAGGGTTTTATAGGTTCCTTATATTTTCCAAGAGCTCCTAATGCATAGTGCTTATATAAGTTAATAAAACAATTTTCACTGCTGGTAGCAGTCAAGTTGATTGATAAATATTTACGACACTGTGAGTGTGAGATTCTCATAAAGAACGTATGATAGTTACTCACAGCCTAATTATCTTCTGAAACAAAAAAATCTTTTTTTATAACGAAGTTCCCCTTAATGTTAGCGAAATCCTCGGACTGGAAATTCAGCGTCTAGTAGTTCTCAGGAAACAAGTTGATTATGGCCCTCGAGACGCACTGCCCAAAGAGCTTTAAGTAGTTCTGTAACGAGGGATTCGCGGTATCAATACTCTTTGTTCGCCCGTCTCTAAAGCGCAGTTAATTGCGAACGGCTGAAGGTGGCTCATTGTCAGCCCCGGAAGAAAGGAGGCGAACGGTTTTATTCAAGTTCGATTGCGCGCCGCAGGATTAGCGTATTGTGCGGAATCCGCCGTAATTCGCGCCGTTCCCCCAACTCGGCGGGAACCGTCCTGGGATTTCCCCAACCCAGTCTCCGGTGCCACTGCAGTCTGCGTTACTGTGCTCCTGCAGTGCGTTGTTCAGCTCAGGCCTGCGTACAAATACAGGGTGTAACGGATATAAGTGCAGATATTTTATATTTGGTTTCAAAATATGCATACACAACAGTGTATTTGTTGCTTTTTCTCTGCGTCGAACTGTCTTACCACAAACACGTCACATAATTTCTGCACTGTCGATACTGCACCACTAACAGGGGACACCTTTGACCTCGAACGCTCTGGACCGCACGAAACCATGTTTAGAACAATACTCGTTCATTTCCGTGCAAAACGTTGCATTCTACCATATGTAACAAGATATCAATATCATAGGAGGGAAATTGTATATAATTCAATGACGTTAGTGTACATTACATTTTCAATCAACAATACCAAGAACCCTCTGCATAAAGTAATTATAAGAGCACGAAACACAGACATCCAGCATTACTGGTAGTGTTTGTATTAGTACTCCTAGAGCAAATGCGGGATTTTGATGAAGTGATTGAAACAAAGTGGAAGAAAAGAATATGCTCAGCTCACTAAAGCCACGATTTTACATTGAAAATCACTATCGCATTCAAGCAGTTCAGTACCAAAATCCACACTAATTACATTTTCAGATGATGGTATGGGTGTGCCAATGTCACTGCAACATTTGGTGCAGAAAATAGGTTGCAAATCAGAGAGTGAAGTTTGATAATGAAATAACGTCGTGTATCTTCACACGTTGTTTGGCACACTGTAGTTTTACAAATTCAGGAATCCTTCTGATGTTGTTGTTGTGGTCTTAGTCCAGAGACTGGTTTGATGCAGCTCTCCATTCCATTCTGTCCTGTGCAAGCCTCTTCATCTCTGAATAACTACTGCAAACTACATCCTTCTGAATTTGCTTGCTGTATTCATCTCTTGGTCTCCCTCTACGACTTTTACCCGCCACGCTTCCTTCCAATACTAAATTAGTGATCCCTTGAAACCTCAGAACGTGTCCAGCCAACCTATTCCTTCTTCTAGTGAAGTTGTGCCACAAATTCCTCTTCTCCCCTATCCTATTCAGTACCTTCTTCGTAGTTACGTGATCTATCCATCTAATCTTCGCCGACTTCTGTGGCTTACAGCCATTTGAACCACTTTTTGTGACAATGGCCGCGGAAGCCTATGTTTATAAATATCAGCTGCTGTTTAATATTTATTATTCTATAACTTTTGTTTAAGTACATGTTGAAGGAACACTATTTCTGAATAACGTTGCTTTCTTTCTGAATAAACTATTAAATCTGTCCAACTTTAAAATCGTGGTAACATCTACATTAATTTATAAATATTTCCCAATTTTATCATTCATGATCATTGTTCTTAAATACGAGTTATCATTATTAATTAATTCGCTTAACTTGCCCACGCCTAATTTATTAGACCGTAAGATCACAATTCACTATGCGTTGTTTAGCTTTGTTACTGAGTGTAAAGTAGATGTGAATAACTAGTCGCATCTCAGTAGGTGGTGCTCACTTCAGTAAAGGTGTATGCACCGAAGGTCACAAGAGAGCAGAAGCCACTCCCCCTACAAGATCTTAAACCGAACGCGTATCCTGTTCTGGTACAGATGTACCGGCGTTGTTTATCTCTGAAGAAAGTCAGAACAGGTAATGGATTCGTATCGTGTACTGCTGAAAAGAAGACGCCGGACGGCAACGCGCTAGGGAATTACACTGTGATGTAGTCTAGAGCAGAATAGTATACTCTCTTAAAAAAAACATATTCTCGAATATGATTACCTTAACAATGTAACTGTGTCTGACTGGATGAGGTTCGAGTGAGGTAATTACATAAAACTGTCTCTACTCTTCAGTGCACTTACGCTCCAGGGCTTATATCGGTCGTTTATGTATCTCGCATAGTGAGATGACTGCGTTCTGGAAAATGCTCCGAATGAGCGCGGCGGGCACAATGCGTCGTGCTCGATATAAACACCGAGTGTCAACCTAACCGGTGAGCGGATATTCCAAAAGCGCAGTCAGGGGTAAAGAGTTATCGAAGTGCAACAGCGCGAAGAAATCACTACCAAAGTGCAAACGAACGTAAGCCTAGAAACAAGAATCCGAGCTAACGGCTAGCATGCGACTATCTCCAGGCTATGCGTGGCACATCAGGATGGTTAAGATTCCAGAGGCAATGCCCAACGTATGCGACACTCGCGCTGCATACGGCGGAGTCGCGTATCATTCCGACTTTCGACCACTCAGAACTCCTCGTCTCACGTGCCTGCCTGTGGCGGCGATACCAAACGTGGTATAAGTAGCTGCTGTTATCAATAGTTTATTAATACAAGTGCTGTACATTCAACTACTGAAATATATTTTCCGACGATACGCGCTTCATTTTATCCACTTAAAATATCGCTAATGGTAATCTGTACTAAGTGAGATAGTAGATAATCCGGATTACCGAAACTCAGGGTAACCTGAAAATTCAGAAGAAAAAATTAGACTAACATTACTTAAAGCCACACTCATGTGCGTTGTATTTATTTCGCATTAACACGGAAATTACACGTATTTTTCACATATTGTGACTGAATACTGAAAAACACAGTGAGTTTAGTACCTGGAAATAATAACTTTCTTGTGACTGGATTAGGATTTCGTGTATGAGCAGTACGATCACGCAGATATTTCACCAGGAACGGTTCCCTCGTTTCGAATAAAGCATTCTATTGTTGCCTCTGTATGTGTCATAATGCCTTCAGATTGAGCACAACTTCGCCAGGTGATTCATCATCATTATCTTCATTGTCTGCTGGCAGGCAAACAAAGATTATTTCATCAACAGAAATCACATCACGATTTATGTTAACACTTATGGCTGAGAATCCTGTAATGCTATCAAATGCATCAACCAACTCTGATGGATGGACATTGGTTCCCTCGTTTCGAATAAAGCATTCTATTGTTGCCTCTGTATGTGTCATAATGCCTTCAGATTGAGCACAACTTCGCCAGGTGATTCATCATCATTATCTTCATTGTCTGCTGGCAGGCAAACAAAGATTATTTCATCAACAGAAATCACATCACGATTTATGTTAACACTTATGACTGAGAATCCTGTAATGCTATCAAATGCATCAACCAACTCTGATGGATGGACATTGTCACAGTCACAGTATCGAATACGAAACAATCGCGAAAAAAAATTATATGTACAGGGTGATCAGAAACAGTCTGAAAAGCTTGTAAGGTGTTGCGGGGTAGGCTATGTTCAGAAGTAATTGTTGAGGAAAAAATTCGATACGGTGTGCCGTTTCCGGGTTAATTAGTATTGAAGTTAGACAATCAGGCCGTTCAAGCGGTGCGCCAGGGACAGTGTTGTCAAACGTGTGCTTCGTTTGGTTCCTTAAAACCAAAAAACAGAGTGACACAGAAACTAGACATGGGACGTTAGCAACGATCGAACGCGAGCCAAAGACTGAACAGTCTCGTGTTAAATCGTTAACGCTTTGGGAACCACTGACACATTGTATCTGGCAGGCCGCTTGAATTTTTGCGCGTTAACGGCCATACTGGCTAAGTTCAAACGCTAATTAACTCGGAAACAGTGTAGCGTATCGAATTTTATTCTTCACAGTTATTTCCCAGCACAATCTATCCAGCAATACTCTTAGAAGCCGTTCACAAAAAACACTTGACACCGTGAAGTGTGTACATATTAAGGTACCAATCATCACAGTATCTGCATCTATATCCCTAACAGCAAAGAAGGCAAAGCAGAAACGTGGAAGGAGTATTTAGAGGGTCTATACAAGGGCGATGTTCTTGAGGACAATATCATGGAAATGGAAGAGGATGTAGATGAAGATGAAATGGGAGATACGATACTGCGTGAAGAGTTTGACAGAGCACTGAAAGACCTAAGTCGAAACAAGGCCCCAGGAGTAGACAACATTCCATTAGAACTACTGATTGCCTTGGGAGAGCCAGCTCTGTCAAAACTCTACCTGTCTCATACATCTTGCTCAAGATGTATGAGACAGGCGAAATATCCTCAGACTTCAACAGTAATATAATAATTCCAATCTCAAAGAAAGCAGGGGTTGACAGATGTGACAATTACCGAACTATCAGTTTAATAAGCCACGGCTGCAAAATACTAACACGAATTCTTTACAGACGAAAGGAAAAACTGGTATAAGCCAACCTGAGGGAAGATCAGTTTGGATTCCGTAGAAATGTTGGAACACGTGAGGCAATACTGACCTTACGACTCATCTTAGAAAATAGATTAAGAAGAGGCAAACCTACGTTTCTAGCATTTGTAGACTTAGAGAAAGCTTTTGACATTGTTGACTGGAATACTCTCTCTCAAATTCTGAAGGTGGCAGAGGTAAAATACAGGGAACGAAAGGCTATTTACAATTTGTATAGAAACCAGATGGCAGTTATAAGAGTCGAGGTGCATGAAACGGAAGCAGTGGTTGGGAAGGGAGTGAGACAGGGTTGTAGCCTATCTCCGATGTTATTCAATCTGTATATTGAGCAAACAGTAAAGGAAACGAAAGAACAATTCGGAGTTGCAATTAAAATCCATGGAGAAGAAATAAAAACTTTGAGGTTCGCCGATGACATTGTAATTCTGTCAGAGACAGCAAAGGACCTAGAAGAGCAGCTGAACGGAATGGGCAGTGCCTGGAAAGGAGGATATAAGATGAACATCTACAAAAGCAAAACGAGGATAATGGAATGTACTCGAATTAAGGCGGGTGATGCTGAGGGTATTAGATTAGGAAATGAGACGCTTAAAGTAGTAAATGTGTTTTGCTATTTGGGGAGCAAAATAACTGATGATGGTCGAAGTAGAGAGGATATAAAATGTAGACTGGCAATGGCAAGGAAAGCGATTCTGAAGAAGAGAACATATAGATTTAAGTGTCAGGAAGTCTTTTTTGAATGTATTTGTGTGGAGTGTAACCCTGTATGGAAGCGAAACGTGGACGATAAATAGTTTAGACAAAAAGAGAATAGAAGCTTTCGAAATGTGGTGCTACAGAAGAATGCTGAAGATTAGACGGGTAGATCACATAACTAATGAGGAGGTATTGAGTAGAATTGGGGAGAAAAGAAATTTGTGGCACAACTTGACTAGAAGAAAGGATCGGTTGGTAGGACATATTCTGAGGCATCAAGGTATCACCAATTTAGTATTGGAGGGCAGCGCAGAGGGTAAAAATCGTAGAGGGAGACCAAAAGATGAATACACTAAACAGGTTGAGAAGGATGTAGGTTGCAGTAAGTATGGGAAGATGAAGAAGCTTGCACAGGATAGGGTAGCATGGAGAGCTGCATCAAACCAGTCTCTGGACTGAAGACCACAACAACAACAACATATAAAGCACGTAATTAAAATTTGTTTACATTTGCCAATAGCTATCACAAGACGTTGAAAACGATGTGTTTTGTAACAAGTGAACCACAAACACTGAGAAGTAAAGATTCCTTAAGCAGCTGTGACTTCTCTCAGCGGGGTCCCAGTCGAAAACCAGCCGACATAACTACATGCCTGGTGTTATATCTGAAGAAAAGCATTGTGCAGTGGTACAGCAAGAGTCACTGGGGACGTTATTTTCAAGGCGGCGGGTAAATGTTCCGCCGATATTGATGTTCCTTTGTTTTTGACGTCACAGAAGTAATGGCAGTCGTTGGAGGGAAAAGGCGAGGGGCGTGCCGCCATTGTCTGCGCGCTTTCCTGCTGCCTCTGTTTTTTTCTTCGTTTCTTTTTTTATTTCCTCCGTTACGACCTCATCGCCAACGCAAGGAATGTCTTTGTGGTGGGGCAACTGAGTCGGACGACGTTGGTATTCGAGCGGGTTGTATTTCTGCAACTGGTATCTGATCACTTTTGCACATACATGTTGCAAATATTAGGACTTGAAAACTAAGACTCTCTCCCAGCACTATTAAGAATATTGCAGTGTAACGGTGGAGTCATGTACGAGTGTCTCATGGTTCCACGTTATTTCGAATAATATTCTGCAGTACTCGTCACACTTGCGTTTTTTGTTGTATTTTACAACGTGATTATATAATTAGAGATCCAAACCACAATATTATTACGTATATGATAGCAAACTAGCCCAAAAAGGTACTAAGGGGTACTAAATTTTGCTTGACTTAATGTTTTCATATAGCATGAGCCGTAGGTCATGGAGCTTTATTTTATTAGATACAACTGAACTTAGTTTTTCATGTAAGACGAACGGAGAGCCTCGAGAGATGAAATAGTGAAGGCAGCAGATCAAATAGGCAAAATGGCAAAGCACACTAGAAAACCTTGGATAAGGCACGAGATATTGAACCTAACTGACTATAGGAGAATGTGTAAAAACGCAGCAAATGGAGCAGGGAATAGTGACAACAGATTTAAAGGAATGAAATTGATAAAAAGTGCAAATTCGCAAAGCAGCAACGGCTGGATGAGAAATGCAAGGGTATATAGAAGCAAGAATAACTAGGGGGAAGATAGATGGCGCTACAAAAAATCAAAGAGACCTTTGCAGAAAAGAGCAGAATATCGAGAGCGCAGATGATAAACTAGTGGAATCTAATTATGTTGTCAAATTGCACTTACCACCCATACGGCCTAAGCATTTCTGCTATGTTGACTGACTCCAGATTTAGTGAGCTCCAAGTCATTCTGAAAAATGTTTAAAATTTAGGCCATTCAGGTTGAAAGGTTTGATACACAAAATGAATGGCTTTTTACTCAATTGCAGACGAGATCTTTAGTCGAGCCCTTCCCTCATTGGTAATAGTTTTCTGTAAAGTGCTGTTTCCTACATGGCTTGACCAGCTTTGATGGCCACTGACCATGCAACTTAAGGAATTATTGGGTTGGTGCGTAAGTCAAAGCGTTCTTCGATAAGTTTAATAAACACTACAGAGAGAAATAACAGAGACTTTAGTCATCAATGATACATTTTCCTTCACTATTTACAACAGCTGACAACGATGGGATAACTTTTCGATTCCGCAACTGTAGAAATCACTCGTCCAGTCACGTACGGAGTGCATTTTCATCCGGAAAGGTAGTTTCTTGAAGGTTGTTCGATAGAAAGAGTGAATATTTAAGGCTGAAGATCAGGTGAGTGAGGAATGATTTCCCAGCCCAGCTCCGTATAGTGTTATTTGATGATCTAGCAGAATGCAGGTGGCGGTGTTGTGGAGTGGTATCACTTCGCGCTTTGTTCCTGGTCGTTGGTCTTGGACTGCGTCTGCGAGGCATCTCAGTTGTTGACAGTAAGTGCCAGCAGTGACGGTTACATCTTGAGAAAGCATTCTGTAGTGCAACACACTGTCGCTGCTCCACCAGATGCATGACATTATCTTTTGTGGATGCGAGCAGGTCTTTGTACGGGCAGTTGCTGCTTTATTTGGGTCTTTTCCTTTCTTTTCCTTACGTTAGCATAAACACATTATTTATCGTCACCAGTAACGATAGAGGATAAGAATGGTCGGTGTTGTTCACGAGCAAATTGATGACGAGAAATCAGGGATGCACATATGACCACCCACTGATTTTCGTGATTTTGGCTTAGAGCAGGCATACCCATACACTCGATTTCAATACCTGAATGCAAATGTCACACGATGGTGGAACGCCCGCAGTTTTTCACATTTGTCAGTTCTTGAGTACACTGCAGTGGATCATTATGGATAAATGCGTTTACACGTTCTTCAACAAATCCCAAATGTCGTCCCGAACGTGAAGAGTCACTAACATCAAAACGATCCTCCTTAAAACGGGAATACCATTTTCTGGCGCAAATGTTTCTGGCTGCCACACCGCTGCTGTCATCCCTTCACTGAACTCAAACAGAAAATGTCAGAAATATTTCGATTTCTTCACTTGGCACCCCGTTCTTCTAGCGTCCACAGATCCTGTTACTATCTTCAAATGACAAAATGGCAATGCGTAAACTCAAATAACGACTACAAATAAAAGCAACATTTGACAAATAAACCCACTGCAATAAGAATACCAACGTGTATAGCAAAATCGCTACGAACTTACGCTCCAACCTAATATATCGGTTTTTAACAGGTTACAGCTCACCGCAGGTCGAGTTTGCTTCCGACGAGCGTATATATATATATATATATATATACTCCTGGAAATGGAAAAAAGAACACATTGACACCGGTGTGTCAGACCCACCATACTTGCTCCGGACACTGCGAGAGGGCTGTACAAGCAATGATCACACGCACGGCACAGCGGACACACCAGGAACCGCGGTGTTGGCCGTCGAATGGCGCTAGCTGCGCAGCATTTGTGCACCGCCGCCGTCAGTGTCAGCCAGTTTGCCGTGGCATACGGAGCTCCATCGCAGTCTTTAACACTGGTAGCATGCTGCGACAGCGTGGACGTGAACCGTATGTGCAGTTGACGGACTTTGAGCGAGGGCGTATAGTGGGCATGCGGGAGGCCGGGTGGACGTACCGCCGAATTGCTCAACACGTGGGGCGTGAGGTCTCCACAGTACATCGATGTTGTCGCCAGTGGTCGGCGGAAGGTGCACGTGCCTGGGACCGGACCGCAGCGACGCACGGATGCACGCCAAGACCGTAGGATCCTACGCAGTGCCGTAGGGGACCGCACCGCCACTTCCCAGCAAGTTAGGGACACTGTTGCTCCTGGGGTATCGGCGAGGACCATTCGCAACCGTCTCCATGAAGCTGGGCTACGGTCCCGCACACCGTTAGGCCGTCTTCCGCTCACGCCCCAACATCGTGCAGCCCGCCTCCAGTGGTGTCGCGACAGGCGTGAATGGAGGGACGAATGGAGACGTGTCGTCTTCAGCGATGAGAGTCGCTTCTGCCTTGGTGCCAATGATGGTCGTATGCGTGTTTGGCGCCGTGCAGGTGAGCGCCACAATCAGGACTGCATACGACCGAGGCACACAGGGCCAACACCCGGCATCATGGTGTGGGGAGCGATCTCCTACACTGGCCGTACACCACTGGTGATCGTCGAGGGGACACTGAATAGTGCACGGTACATCCAAACCGTCATCGAACCCATCGTTCTACCATTCCTAGACCGGCAAGGGAACTTGCTGTTCCAACAGGACAATGCACGTCCGCATGTATCCCGTGCCACCCAACGTGCTCTAGAAGGTGTAAGTCAACTACCCTGGCAGCAAGATCTCCGGATCTGTCCCCCATTGAGCATGTTTGGGACTGGATGAAGCGTCGTCTCACGCGGTCTGCACGTCCAGCACGAACGCTGGTCCAACTGAGGCGCCAGGTGGAAATGGCATGGCAAGCCGTTCCACAGGACTACATCCAGCATCTCTACGATCGTCTCCATGGGAGAATAGCAGCCTGCATTGCTGCGAAAGGTGGATATACACTGTACTAGTGCCGACATTGTGCATGCTCTGTTGCCTGTGTCTATGTGCCTGTGGTTCTGTCAGTGCGATCATGTGATGTATCTGACCCCAGGAATGTGTCAATAAAGTTTCCCCTTCCTGGGACAATGAATTCACGGTGTTCTTATTTCAATTTCCAGGAGTGTATATATATATATTTTATTTTGTTCTTTATTGACCGTTGTGTTTGTTTGTTGCGGACGTCTCAAGACATCCTGTTCAAGTTCGGTGGTTGATCCTTCCACTCAGTTTTTTTATTACAGAGGCCAACCTGCTCTCTGACCGAACACGCTGAGCTACCGTGCCGGCTTATTTATAAGGTGCTGTGGCAAAGTGTTCCTAGCCATCGGTTATTAAGTACGCCACAAGGTGATAAGTAGGGCCTATAGCGCAATTGGGACTGCGATGCCATTGTTAAGCAGACACTAAATGAAAGCAGAAGCCACTAGCTGTAAATGGGATTAAAACGCGTAAAATGTGGTATGACAATAGTCATAATCGTCATCATCATTTTGAACATTTTCCAGCTCTTGGCTGGACCTGTTTGGACATTTACCTCACCATCTAGTCCTGTTTACCCACCACTTTTTTGTGTTCACTCTGTTGCAGTCCTCGCTTGTTTTTTCGACAGACTAAAAATGGTTCAAATGGCTCTGAGCACTATGGGACTTAACTGCTGTGGTCATCAGTCCCCTAGAACTTAGAACTACTTAAACCTAACTAACCTAAGGACATCACACACATCCATGCCCGAGGCAGGATTCGAACCTGCGACTGTAGCGGTCACGCGGCTCCAGACTGTAGCGCCTAGAACCGCACGGCCACTCCGGCCGCCTTTTCGACAGACTCCTCCACGTCTTGCAGCCCTCTGTCTTTTGGTCTTCCTCTTCGTCGTTTCCTTCGCATCTCCATTTCATGTATCTTCTTGGGAATCTTCTTGCTTTCCATTCTTTTTAACTGCCCGTACAATCTTAGCGTTGATGTTCCTTTTCTGCTCTGTAAGGCTTCCTCTTTTACTATATTTCTTACCCTTTCATTCCTCATCCTCTCTCTCCTTGTTACTTCTATCCTAATTTCATTTCACATGCCTGTAATCTGCTTACATTTTTTTCCCTTCATTATCCATGTTCCAGATGCATAGGTCAGTACCGGATTTAGTAACTTCTATGTACAACTTTTTTGCTTTTTTATGGGAAATCTTTATTCCAAAGCCGGCCGGGGTGGCCGAGCGGTTCAAGCGGCAACGCTTCCTCACTTGTGGACGGCTATAGATTCAGCAGGGCTGAATATTCCTGCAGAGGACCAGGTCGATCTACTGCTCTACGTCGGGCAAAAGGAGGTTCGATGCCATATTAGGAGGTATCCAATGACTTCTGTCATCTTAGTGTAAAGAATGCAGCTTAAGTTTCTACACTCATGCTCATAAATTAAGGATAATTGCAGAATGTGGAGCCACATAACGTGGCACTACACAAAACTGGCGCTAATAGCACAGGCACATAGGGAACACAAACGAAACAGATCTGTAAGTCCACGGTATTTGTGATAAGTTGAGAAAACAGTCGCGAAACACGTGTGCTACAAAACGCGATATCAATATGGGTTATGATCACCATGCACACGTGCACAGGCCGCACAACGGGTTGGCGTACTCTGGGTCAGGTGGTCGAGCAGCTGCTGGGGTGTAGCCTCCCATTCTTGCACCAGTGCCTGTCGAAGCTTCTGAAGTGTCCTAGGGGTTTGAAGAAGAGCAGCGATGCGTCCACCGAGAGCATCCCAGACGTGCTCGATGGGGTTTAGGTCTGGAGATCAGGCAGGCCACTTCATTCATCTGGTATCTACTGTTTCAAGGTACTCCTCCACGATGGCAGTTCGGTGGGGCAATGCGTTATCATCCACCAGGAGGAAGGTGGGACCCACTGCACCCCTGGAAAGGCGGACATACTGGTGCAAAATGACGTCCCGATACACCTGACCTGTTACAGTACCTCTGACAAAGACATGCAGGGGTGTACATGCACCAAACATAATCCAACCCCACACCATGAAACCACGACCTCCTTACAGGTCCCTTTCAAGGACATTAAGGAGTTGGTATCTGGTTCCTGGTTCACGCCAGATGAAAACCCGGCTGGAGCAATGTTCAGACTAGGCCTATACCTGGACTCGTCCGTAAACATAACGTGGGACCACTGTTCCAATGACCATGTACTGGGTTCTTGACGCCAGGCTTTACTGGCTCTCCTGTGACCAGGGGTCAGTGGAATGCAGCTTGCAGGTCTACGGACGAATAAACCATGTCTGTTCAGTCGTCTGTAGGCTGTGTGTCTGGAGACAACTGTTCCAGTGGCTGCGGTAAGGTCCCGAGCAAGGCCACCTGCAGTACTCCGTTGCCGTCTACGGGCAATGTTGGTGAGATATCGGTCTTCTTGTGATGTTGTACACTATGGACGTTCCGTACTGTAGCGCCTGGACTTGTTTCCTGTCTGCTGGAATCGTTGCAATAATCTTGAGATTACACTTTGAGGCACACAGACGGCCTGTTCTACGACCTGCTGTGTTTGACCAGCCTCCAGCACCCTAGTATTCTACCCCTGACAACGTCATCAATATGTGTTCTCTGAGCCATTTTCAACACACAGTCACCATTAGCACGTCTGGAAACGTCTGCACACTTACTCGCTGCACCGTACTCTGACATACCACACTGCGTATGTGGACTGCTGCCCGCGCCACCGTGCAACGACCGCAGGTCAAATGCACCGAATGGTCATACCCCGAGGTGATTTAAACCCACAAACCGCCCACCAGAGCTTTGTTTCGTAATGTATCAGCATTATCCTTAATTTATGAGCGTGAATGTAAAAGGGACTAAAGGAATTTTATGCTGCTACTTCTCGTCTGTAGAAGTGACTGTCATTTTTTCTTGTTATGATTATTAGTTACTCTTCATAGGTTTTGTAAGACAATCAGACGTGTTTTCCACGCGAAGATAGCCGAATAATCTTGTCGGAAATGGCAGTTTTGAATACAAAGGACGGAGTAGAAAGTATCATTTGAAGGTATATTTGTTATTAAAAAGTTCGTGAGACTTAAGCACTGCAACATCTATTTCGGCGGGAAAGAAAAGAGATTCACCGCTACCTTACAGACACATTTTTTTTAACTGCATATAAGTTCAACTAGATTGCAGGATGTAACAAGGGAGTTAATCGTAGCGAAATTCTGCGTCCAATGGATATCATATCCAAGAGCGTCGTTGCGGAAGTCCACCGCAATGGGGTCAAAGAGCGCGTTTCCGGTAAAGGGTGTGTGGGGGGGAGGGGAGATGGTGGCGCACATCAACGCCGTGGCCAGCGGCGAGCGGCGAGCGGCGATAACCGGGTGCGCCGTAACGGCTGAGTTATACGCCATCAGCTGCGAGCGGGCCTCTGCGCCAGGCCTCTCCGGTCTCGGCTGCGCTGCTCGCTTCCGCGGCTGACCTGCTTCTCCAGGCGACGCACAGCCAACGCGGGGGCGAAACACTGTCGCGTTACGTCGCTGAACTGACGCGCACTATAGTAGCAATTTACACTGAAGTGCTAAAGAACCTGGTATAGGCATGCGCATGCAAAAACAGAGATATGTAAACGGGCAGAATACATCGCTGCAGTCGCCAGCGCCTATATAAGGCAACAAGTGTCTGGTTCAGTTGTTAGGTTGGTTAGTGCTGCTACAGTGACAGGTTATCAAAATTTAAGTGACTTTGAACGTGGTGTTATAGTCGGCGCACGAGCGGTGGAACATAGCACCTCCGCGGAGACGATGAAGTGGCGATTTTCCCGTACGACCATTTAACGAGTGTGCCGTGAATATCAGCAATCCGGTAAAAGATCAAATCTCCGACATCGCTGCGACCGGAAAAAGATCCTGCAAGAACGGGACCAACGACTACTGAACAGAATCGTTCAACGTGACAGAAGTGCAACCCTTGCGCAAATTGCTGCAGATTTCAGTGCTGGGCCATCAGCGTGTTAACCATTCAATGAAACATCATCGATATGGGTTTTCGGAGCCGAAGGCCCACTTGCGTACCCTTGATGACTGCACGATACAAAGCTTTGCGCCTCGCCTGGGCCCGTCAACAGCGACATTGGACTCTTGATGACTGGAGACATGTTGCCTGGTGGGATGAGTCTCGTTTCAAATTGTATCGAGAGGATGGACATGTACGGGTATGGAGACAACCTCATGAATCGGACCACGCATGTCAGCAGGGGACTACTGAAGCTGGTGGAGGCTCCGTAATCGTGTGGGGCATATGCAGTTGGAATGATATGGGACCCCTGATACGTCTAGAAACGACTCTGACAGGTGACATGCAAGTAGGCATCCTGTCTGATCAGCTGCATCCATTCGTGTCCGTTCTGCATTCCGGCGGACTTGGGCAATTCCAGTGACACCCCACACATACAGAATTGCTGCAGGGTGGCTCCAGGAACACTCTTCTGAGTTTAAACACTTCCGCTGACGACCAAACTCCCCAGACATGAACATTATTGAGCATATATCTGTTGTCTTGCAACGTGCTGTTCAGAAGAGACATCCACTACCTGCTACTCTTACTGATTTATAGACAGCCCTGCAGGATTCGTGGTGTCAGTTCCCTCCAGCACTACTTCAGACATTAGTCGAGTCCATGCTATGTCGTGTTGCGGCACTTTCGCGTGCCCCCGGGGTCCTACAAGATATTAGGCAGGTGTACCAGTTACTTTGGCTCTTCAGTGTACTTGTTGTACTGCGAAGTGGCGGAGGCGGCTCAAACCGAGTGTCACTTCGACGAGCTCGAATTAGTTATAGAAACAAATTGCGGGTAGCCTGAACGGAGGTCGGAGCACACGGATTAGGTTCTCAAGATATTTGACTCCAATAAATAAGTAATAATTGGGTGGGCATCACGGGAAGATGTATCCGACACTGTAGGTGCACTTAAGACTGGGCTGTAACTGGAACTAGTAGTGCAGAATAAAGTATTTTAGAAAACATCCTGGTGGAATAATGTCATTGTTATTAATTACAAGAAACTCTGCTGACTATCAAAACCACAATTAATTACCTGAAATGTGATTTTTATGTGGTTGAGGTGATAGTTAACGAACAGTGCCACTGAACAGCACTAGAAGTTTCAATGTAATGCAAATAGACCACTGTGGCTGAAGTACTAATCGCGTTTTACGTTACTGTGTGACCTAACTCATGTATTAACATTGTAGGCCACTTCAATGGTTTTACCGCTAGAATATACGTGGATTTTGGCGAGGTATTTGTGGTCCTGATTACCTGCAGGCTTCCCTGACACGCAGATAATTAAACATGGTAATTACAGGACGCGATTGCTGGTTGGTGATTGCAGCAAAGAGAAGATAAACGCTTACGGGAAACAGTGACGTGCGATGGAGGCACACGGTCATTAAATATTGCGATCCACATGCCTGTATTACGTAACATTAGCTGTGTGAGTAAACGGTATTTTTAACCCACCGGGCCTCTTAGAGGGCTATACCGACCTGTTACGATCGATGCAAGAGATCTCTCCGAATTCGTCCGACTTCTTCTGTTGTACATGCTTGATGACGACTCCACAATAGCATTTTGTATGAAATTTCCTTTACAGATACGCTACAATTGTTTTACATCTGTACAAAATATTCGGCATAAATACATGTGGATTGCGCTTTCCAAGAACCCTTCTAACAATTATTAGTTTTCTATGCACTTTACGTAATACTGATTCCACGTATTCATGTCATTTCTTGTTGCGTTTTAGTATTAACTTTACATATTTAAATATGTAAAGATGTTCTTGACCAAACTTTGAATCGGATACTGTGGGGTTATTTCCCCTCTGTTAAAGACATTATCTTGCAGTTACCGGCAATGAAAGATATCTGCCATTCGTTATACCTAGTGAAAATGTTGTCCAAGTATTTCTGCATTCCGTTACGATTCCTCCGATGATAACTGCATATGGAAGCGAGGATCGTAAGTTAACGTGTAATAGCGCTGCTGATCCAATTTAATAAACCGTTTATGTATAACGAAATCATTAGGGGTCCTATTAGGTTTCCTTGACGCACATTCCACGCTGCAATATTTCCTCTAAATATTCGTCGCGCGGTATTTCGTTATAAGGATGATGGTATGATAGTCTTGCTTGGACGTCGGGAATAAAGGAAACTCTAGCAACGTGTGGTTGATCATTTATTTTTTGGACTCCCTAGAAATTACACAATCGGTTGTTGTCCGAATTTTCGTAGGCAAACGAAGAATGGGAAGTGGACAAATGGAGTATAAAATTGTCCAGCATGAGGTCTAGTTTTGATAAAAAAAAGATGTATTGCTTGGAATTAATCAGGGTAATCAAGGAAAACTTAATTAGTGCGTTTGAAGAAAAATGGAAATATTTCACAAACAGCTGCTGATGGCTATGTAAATGATGTGTCAACCAATATGAAATCATAAGATAAAATTAAACTTCGCTGTCTTCTCTTGATCGATACACTCTTAATAATAACAGAATACCAATCGGTATTTAAATATATTATATTTCATTCCTTCTGAAAAATCTTACAAAAAATTGATAAAAAAGTGTCAAACGTTATGTGAAAGGATTTGTCTAAGAGTAAGAAATAAAACAAATTGGAAAAATATTTGAGGCACCTTGGAATGATGGTCTAACTCGTGTACAGCAAATAAGGTGACGACTGAGAACTTGGAGTTTAGTGTTTAAATTAGTATCTGAGAATTTTAAAGTGCACTAGAGAATATTTGTCTGGTGGAATCTCACTCTGGATCTTATATCACAGTGTATGAGCATCTCACTTTGTACATGATCGAATATCAGTCAAAGGTTTCTTTATCCTATTTTATTTCTTTCTTTTATACTACTCTTTTCACAAGAGATTTGACCCTTTTTTTAATTTTTTTATTCCTACTTCTTCTTGTGAGTTGCACTTTCTTTTGGCTGACGGTCAAGCGAAATGGCCAAACATGCACCCTCAAAACATGCCCGTGATTACTGTTTAGGCAGCGGTAAAGGGGCAGGATTTTTAGTTCTTCACTTCACTTGGACTGAACTCGTTAGGTATCCTATCCCAACACCCGAGAAAAACGATGAAACAATAACGTCAACATATAAATTTATTGCGTTCGATGAATGAGCTAGAGCTGTATATAAATTTCTCCGAATTCCATAGCACCAATGCCTTAAACAAAACGAATACGCCAGACGATTCAAGACAGACTTCAAATATTCAGTGAGAGGATGCAATGTATCAAGAACCAGTATTGGGGAATCTGGAAATGTGTAGGGTGTCCAAATGAAATCACCCTGATTTCCAAATGCATTTAAACAAACTATGAGACAGATATTTGTGGAATGCTGCATCATATAAAGCAACTCAAAAAGTTTTGTGTAGGGTTTTTCTAAACAATTCATTTTTTGTTTGTTTCAGGTGCTAAATAATTACCAGAAATGACTACACCTACATGCATGGCGTGGTATGCGGATACGAAGTCACCCACTGCTGTGCAAAGAAATTTCCGACGTTAATTTCGAAGGGATCTACCAGATCTAAGGCTCATCATCGTCATCATCATCATTTAAGACTGATTATGCCTCTCAGCGTTCAGTCTGGAGCATAGCCCCCCTTATACAGTTCCTCCATGATCCCCTATTCAGTGCTAACATTGGTGCTTCTGATGTTAAACCTATTACTTCAAAATCATTCCCAACCGAGTCCAGGTACCTTCTCCTCGGTCTGCCCCGACTCCTCCTACCCTCTACTGCTGAATCCTGAGTCTCTTGGGTAACCTTGCTTCTCCCATGCGTGTAACATGACCCCACCATCTAAGCCTGTTCGCCCTGACTGCTACATCTATAGAGTTCATTCCCAGTTTTTCTTTGATTTCCTCATTGTGGACACCCTCCTGCCATTGTTCCCATCTACTAGTACCTGCAATCATCCTAGCTACTTTCATATCCGTAACCTCAACCTTGTTGATAAGGTAACCTGAATCCACCCAGCTTTCGCTCCCATACAACAAAGTTGGTCGAAAGATTGAACGGTGCACAGATAACTTAGTCTTGGTACTGACTTCCTTCTTGCAGAAGAGAGTAGATCGTAGCTGAGCGCTCTCTGCATTAGCTTTGCTACACCTCGCTTCCAGTTCTTTCACCATGTTGCCATCCTGTGAGAATATGCATCCTAAGTACTTGAAACCGTCCACCTGTTCTAACTTTGTTCCTCCTATTTGGCACTCAATCCTTTTATATTTCTTTCCCACTGACATTACTTTCGTTTTGGAGATGCTAATCTTCATACCATAGTCCTTACATTTCTGATCTAGCTCTGAAATATTACTTTGCAAACTTTCAATCGAATCTGCCATCACAACTAAGTCATCCGCATATGCAAGACTGCTTATTTTGTGTTCACATATCTTAATCTCACGCAGCCAGTCTATTGTTTTCAACATATGATCCATAAATAATATGAACAACAGTGGAGACAGGTTGCAGTCTTGTCTTACCCCTGAAACTACTCTGAACCATGTACTCAATTTACCGTCAACTCTCACTGCTGCCTGACTATCCATGTAAAGACATTTAATTGCTTGCAAAAGTTTGCCTCCTATTCCGTAATCTTGTAGAACAGACAATAACTTCCTCCTAGGAACCCGGTCATATGCCTTTTCTAGATCTATAAAGCATAGATACAATTCCCTGTTCCACTCATAACACTTCTCCATTATTTGCCGTAAGCTAAAGATCTGGTCCTGACAACCTCTAAGAGGCCTAAACCCACACTGATTTTCATCCAATTGGTCCTCAACTAATACTCGCACTTTCCTTTCAACAATACCTGCGAAGATTTTACCCACAACGCTGATTAAAGAGATACCTCTATAGTTGTTACAATCTTTTCTGTTTCCATGTTTAAAGATTGGTGTGATTACTGCTTTTGTCCAGTCTGATGGAACCTGTCCCGACTCCCAGGCCATTTCAATTATCCTGTGTAGCCATTTAAGACCTGACATTCCACTGTATTTGATGAGTTCCGACTTAATTTCATCCACCCCAGCCGCTTTATTGCACTGCAATCTATTGACCATTTTTTCCACTTCCTCAAATGTGATCCTATTTCCATCATCATTCCTATCCCATTCTACCTCGAAATCTGAAACATTACTGATCGCATTTTCACCTACATTGAGCAACTCTTCAAAATATTCCCTCCATCTGCCCAAGGCATCCACAGGATTCACCAGCAGTTTTCCTGACCTGTCCAAAATACTTGTCATTTCCTTCTTACCTCCCTTTTGAAGACTGCTAATTACACTCCAGAATGGTTTTCCAGCAGCTTGACCCATAGTCTCCAACCTGTTTCCAAAGCCTTCCCACGATTTCTTCTTCGATGCTGCAATTATCTGTTTGGCTTTGTTTCTTTCTTCAACATAACTTTCTCTGTCTACCTGGGTTCTGGTATGTAGCCATTTTTGATACGCCTTCTTTTTCCTTTTACAGGCTGCCTTGACTGTATCATTCCACCAAGCTGTTTGCTTCATCCTACTTTTACACACTACTGTTCCAAGACATTCTTTAGCCACTTCTAGTACTGTGTCCCTGTACCTTGTCCATTCCTTTTGCAATGGCTGTAATTGACTACATTCAACTAACTGGTACCTTTCTGAGATCGCTGTTATGTACTTGTGCCTGATTTCCTTATCCTGAAGTTTCTCCACTCTTATCCTCCTACATATGGACCTGACCTCCTGCACTTTCGGCCTCACAATCCCAATTTCACTGCAGATTAAATAATGATCAGTGTCATCAAAGAATCCCCTGAATACACGTGTGTCCCTCACAGCCTTCCTGAATTCCTGATCTGTTATTATATAGTCAATGATAGATCTGGTTCCCCTGCCTTCCCAAGTATACCGGTGAATGTTCTTATGTTTAAAAAAGGAGTTTGTGATTACTAAGCCCATACTGGCACAGAAATCCAAGAGTTGTTTCCCGTTCCTGTTGGCCTCCATATCCTCTCCAAATTTACCCATAACCTTTTCATACCCTTCTGTTCGATTTCCAATCCTGGCGTTAAAATCACCCATGAGCAGAACACTGTCCTTGTCCTTTACTCTAACAACTACATCACTGAGTGCCTCATAAAAACTATCCATCTTATCTTGATCTGTCCCTTCACAATGCGAATATACTGACACAATCCTAATTTTCTTGCTAGACACTGTCAAATCTATCCACATCAGTCGTTCGTTTACATACCTTATTGCAACTACGCTGGGTTCCATTTCTTTCCTGATGTAAAGCCCTACACCCCATTGAGCTATTCCTGCTTTGACTCCTGACAGGTAGACCTTGTATTCTCCCACTTCCTCTTCTTTCTCACCCCTTACCCGAATGTCACTAACAGCTAAAATGTCCAGTCCCATCTTACTTGCAGCCTCTGCCAGCTCTACCTTCTTCCCAGAGTAGCCCCCATTGATATTAATAGCTCCCCATCTCATTACCATTTGTTTGCCAAGTCGTATCTTAGGAGTCCCTGGTTTGTCAGTTAGAGGTGGGACTCCGTCACCTCCAAAGGTCCGAGGCATTTTGCTCAGATTATTGCCAGCATCATATTTAAAGTACCAGGGAAGCAGGTTGCTAGCTTTACTTGCCCCGAGTCCCATTGGGTTTTACCCCTAACGGCTGAGGGACTAACCGGTGGATTTGGTAGTCTTTGCCGTATGAGCACAAAGGTGACCACGACTCAGAATATGTCCGAGATGCCCAGCCTTATTCCAAAGTAACTGGTATCCCGACTGTCGGCACCACTTACTTGGCCACTCATACTTTGCCCGTGGTTCATGAACTAGGACATGACTACAGGAACCCACACCATGAACCACTAAGGCTTTGTATGACAATTTCTTCGCTACCGAGAGGGTAAACAGACAATCGTGTTCTAGCAGAAAACGAACATTTGTTTAAGTGGTAAACGAGATCAAAGAGACCGTCAAGAAATCCATCAAAGTCAGTTCGTTGAGCATCACAAGAGCTAAATATCCTTTACTCAACAGTTCACAAGGTGCTGCATAAACGACTTCACTTGGCTCTTACAAAGTTCAAATTGTGTAAACATTGAAGTGAAACGACTTGCAGTTTTGCCACGAATTTGCTATTGAGATGCTGGACTGACTCGGGCAAAACACTAAATATCTAGGACACATAGTTTTCTCTGACGAAGTAACTTACCAAACATGCGGGAAGGCTGAGCGGCACAACATTTGCATCTGGGGTTCGGAAAACTCCCACTGTTTTCGGGAGTATGAGAGACATTGCCGAAAGGTGAATTTGCGGTGTGCACTGATGGAAGAAATCGTACTTAGACCATATTTTTTTTCGTCGAGCAAACAGTGACAAAACCTATTTATCTGGACATGTTTGAGCAATTTGCTGTCCCTCAGCCTCTACTATCTTCAGCCACATGTGGTCTTTCAGCAGGCTGGTAGATCACAGACTTGAGTTTACATGTTTATGACTTTCTGAACCGAACATTTCCATAGGATGTGATGGCCGACCCAAGTGGTCACCACAATCTCCGGAAATAACCCCTCTGGCTTTCGTCCAGTGGGATTATGGGAAAGACTTTATTTAGCCTCGTCTGTACATAACATTGGTGATCTCCATCGAAGACTTGTGGATGCAATAGCCTCCATCACCCCAGAGATCATGCGTACAAACCGCAAGTATCTATGTCTTATAGTTCTTTTTAATTCCATTTGGAAATCAGGGAGGTTTCATGTGGGCACCGTGCCTACGACAGCCTACGTGAGGACCGCGAAGACAAGGGTGGATTAATTAGAGTGTGCACTGACACATTTAAGCATAAATTCCTCCGGCCATCCAGACACAAATGAAGAAGAAACAGATAAAACGTGGTACAATGGAAAGTACATTCTGCCATTCACCTGACAGTGGCGTACAGACTGCATATGCTCGTAGATTCACGTCAGTATTTGCACGGTGTCGTGAAGATATCGTTATGTTCGTTTTTTTGGCATTGGTGAGTAGATGGCTGTTGTACCATGTGAGTATCAGAGAAAGAGGAGTTTCGAAATAATGGTTCATCTTATGTTCTTGGTCGTATGGAAGTATCCCTGTTAAACAGCAGTTAGTGTTCATCAGCGTGTTTCCTGTTGCAATGGGGAAAAGATAACTGGTCCGGAGAAGCTCCTGCTGTTCAGGCAATTTCTGTTCAGCTGAGAGCTCTAGAGTCTGCATTATCCGCAACATACATTTATTCACCATAAATCGTCGCTTTTCTGCCATGATTGCAACAATCTACGGAACGTTTGAGTATTACAAGTGCCAACTAAAGGGGCAAGTAGAGGACAAGGAAACACTCATCAAATAGTCATAAAACACAATCGACCAGAAATCAATCGTTCAAAAATCCCAGACATATTCCGAATACACTAAAAGTTATCTATTTTGCGTTCCCTTAGTTAATCAACACCACCAGCAAGATCTGGAATATACAAAAGTATTTAAGTATCTTCACACAGAAAAAAAATCCAATAGGTGCAATTCAGGGAATCTGGAAGGTCATGGTACTGGTAAGCCACGACCGGTACACATCTTGTCGAAACGCTGCTTACCAATATTTAGGAATCGGAAATGGTGATAAAAATCAAACGAGAGCGTTTTATCAAAGTGCAATTTAGACCACACTTTCGGTGCTTGGAAGTAAATTTAGCGCTAGACATCAACAATGTTTAACATGGCATGACTGCACTCGAGCAAATTTCGTATGCGGGAAACCATTCGTTCCCTGCTCTGTGTTCACTGGGATTACTAGCTAAGCACACGGCGCTGCTTGGGTGTGTATTGATTCCAGTTCTATTAACCCAGCTCCTACTCCCCACTATCTCTCTCTCCCACCTCCCTCTCTGTCCGTCTCCTCCTCCCCCCCCTCTCAGCACTTCCCCTCCTCCCCCCCCCCTCTCACCGCCACATCCCTTCTCCCACCTCTCTCTGTCCATCGCCGCCTCTTTCCTTCTTCTGTCAATTTCCTCCACCTCTCCCCCTTCTCTGTCGATCTGCTCTTCGACCTGTATCTGTGCCCTTCACCTTCCCTCTCTCTCTCTCTCCATCTCTTGTTTCACCCATTCTTTCTCCATGTTATCACCTCCACTCCAATGGGAGATTGCTGTTCTTACTCCTACAACAACATTTATTTCCACAAAGTAAGTGGTATGTGTGCCAAGATTGGTTCAAATCGATCATCGGTTTAAGAGGAATGTTTTATCCACTGCTCTGCCCGGATACGCACATGTCACATAAATTTCACAATTATTTAACATATTTCACATATATTTCTACATATATTTCACTTTATATCTAGCGAACTTCATCCTGCAGTTTCGTTTTCACGCAGCTCAGTGTTTATGACGCCATATATCCTGAATTATATAATTCTGTAGATACACTCAGTGGCATATGTAGATACTCCCTGCTAAATCTCCTGCGAATAGAGTTAGTAGCAAAGAAGTAATAAATTTAAACGTCATGTATGATGCGACAGTTTTTCCCGGATCCTAGTGGTTATGACGTCATATTTCCTGAACTATGGATCGTGCGACTATATAATTTTGCGTGTACATTCTGTGGTTTATTTGAACACTGTCTGCAAAGTGTGTCACTACTACAGCCAGTAATAAAGAAGTAATAAATTAAAACGTGACGCATGATGCGGCAGTTTTATTGTAGTGTGAACAGCGAAAATATAGAAAGCGCTAAACTTTTTTCTTTTTTCGTCATTTTATGGGGGTTGTCAGCGAGTAAAAGTTTCGTAAAGGTTTGAAGTTACGAAATGAGCATATTGCATTGATGGATGGGAGTACCCGCCTGTGGAAGTTCGGCCGCCGGGTTGCAAGTCTTTTCACACATTAGGTGACTTACGTGTCGATGATGATGACAACACAAGATCACTGAGCGGAGGAATTCTCCGATCCGGCCGGAATTCGTACCGAGGCCCGCTGCAAGGCAGTCAAACGCGCTGACAACTCTGCCATAGAGGCGGGCTGTGAAATAATGTGTAAAGTTCCTTGAACATGACTAAGTGCTCTCAACCTCAAACATTTGGTATTCCCGCGTCGTGAGCTTCAATGCCAACCGCTTTGATACATAGATGGTTCTTACCCTCATAGCGAATCTTTACAGAAAGTAAGCGATATGTGTAACAAGTTTAGCTCAAATCGGTTCAGTGGTTTATGAGGAGATGTGGGGCACATATACATATGGAACATACATACATGGAAGTAGCGTTTTGCTTGTTTTATTGACCTCTACTCGCCACTTTCGTCTGTATCTATGATAGTGAAACAGCCTGTATAACGACATGTATATCAGCCCAGCTGCGTGGTTTATTGCATCATTGTACCTCCGCATCTGCGAAAACCAAACTGCCATTCTCTCATGCCATACAATACTGTGAGAGTAAATATTACCGTACTATGTAATGTTCCATTCTAAAAATGGTGATATTCTGCACATGTTTGCTTGTTACTGCAGGTAACTGGATTTCATGGTAGTGGCAGATCTTCCCAAACACCCTTTGTCGTTACACACAATGTTTATGACGTGTATGTTGACAATAACGACATTTCTTATAGAGGATCTGCAACCAGGTGGTACCGATGTTTCACCCTCTCGGAACTTCGAGGTCCTTTGTCTTCTGTCTTGGAGAAAACACTGCCTTCCTCGTTTGTTCGCGTCCGTGATCCCCAACGGTCATAAAACCGCACAGTTCACAGCCGGCAGAAATTCCCACAAGGCTGCCGTCTGAACTCCGGAACCCGCCACCCCTCCCCAGGGCGCCACTGTTTGTCAGAGACAGCTGCAGAGAGAACTTGATGCAAACATGTCCACACTTTTAATTAGTACGAGTACGTAGAGGGGCTGCATAACAGCGAGCCACTTCAGTCTCAATAAAACACCTCTACATCGTACTGATGGACTACAGCACATTGCTGATACAGATTTTTCCGTGTTTGGCAACATAAAGAACTCAAACGAATTTGGCTCCATATTCATGATTTGCATAGTTTGTGGTTTTCAGATTGTAAACGTCTCTCTCAGTACCGCAGGAAACCACTACATACAGCCGCCTGTGTAACGGAGGTAAACTTGTGGGGCATTATTAGTGCAGGTCAGAACAACTCACCATTCTCCAGTTGTGAACGGAACAGTGAGGTTTCAGCATCTCAACGTGGTTTTAGGGAACATCTGGACTTTAGATATTGTAATAAACAGTAATAACACCAGTTTTATCTACCAAATTCTTCCTGTTATCACTGTTTATAATCCGATTCAATGAGTTGTAGTGCAGGGACAGCCAAGAATTGTGCAGGCATGCCGTGCTCTCGCTCGTGTGCGGAGTACTGCCACTGGCTGCACATTCCACCCACAATCGTGCCACAATCTCAATGGGAAGAGGGGAAAATTGCGAATGTGCCCGTATTTGGATGATAATGCAGTAACGCTAGGAACCCTTAAAAACTTGCACGTGGCTTGGTTTAAATTTCATGGCAACACAGATGAAAAAATTCAGTATTATTTAAATATTTTTGGTGCACTGAAAATATAATAAAACTCGTATCTAGCACTAACTTTCGGCAAACAGACAGACAAAGACCATTTTGCAGTTTTTTTGTCACTCAGGTTGACATGTATTTGTCAACTAAATGTCTGAATTATTTGTATGGTGTGTAATGCCATTCCATAGTAAATTTATGGTACCTGTCGATTCTGCGACTGCATACTAGATATGGAGAATTCTCATCCTTCCCTCCGGTGATTCTCATTCATTTTTAAGGTTAGAGCGACAAATCGCTACATAGCCTCTTTTTTGTCTGAACAATCACTTTGAATTTGCTTTATACCACGAATAAATAACGAGGACCAAAGAACGCTGACTCCGCAATTCTGCAGAACTGAAGAATGTCGTGTCGATCCCAAAATGCGCACTAAATGCCGGAGGAAACATTGTCACATCGCACTGCTGAATGAAATGACGCGCTGTACCGACTAGTTCCGAGAAGAACCGATCAAAGCCGAGACATGCCGAGACAGCCCGAGCATAATACCGCAGATGTGCACCACATCATGCCTGTGTGAAGGTTTCATGCTGTGGCCGATCCTGTTATAGTGTACACCAGTGAATGACAGATAGGAGAGAAACTATCTGTATGGCAATGACAGTGATAGTATTAGCTTAGTATGTGTAGTGTTTATTGATAGTAGATGTAGTTAAAGTGATGAGAAGTAATATTGTACTGGACATAATAATGCATATTGTGTTATTAGTTACCGATCTATAGGGAAAAAAAACAGCTGCTGACTGTAATAATGTATCTAAGAATGAATTCAGCCTATGCCCAAATTATGAGTAACAGCCTACAGTGTAATGAATAAATGAAAGTTAATCATGTGTATATTGTTTGTATCTGGGAAAAAGGATTACCAGTATAGGAAATTACTCGCTGTATTGGCGCCATTCGAATATTAAATCCCACTCAGGAAACACAAAACACTGAACATCTCCTTCGTAGTGATTACCAGCTGTGAACAGCGACAGCTGATGACTGTATAGCTCGTAGACAACACGAGAAGAATACAAAAGAGCTGTGTGCGGCCTCCAGTGAGGCAACTGGGAGGCTTTTATTAACCCAGATAGTGCCAAAGTACACTGCCTGATAAAAAAAGTAAAACTCACAGAAGGCATGCCCGAATGACCAAAGAAATTCGTTGTGTGTACACACCATCGGCGGGTATGTAAATGATTAGCATTGCAATTCTCAGAGACAGAAGTGCCAGCAGAGTGCATTAGTGTTATTCGTGTTTAACGTTGTTACCAGGCATGATGGATATATAAGTGGGGTGGACCGCGTCAGATGTTGCGTGACCACTGTGAAGGACATGGAAATGGCACGGGCTAGTGTGTGACAGCGTTACTAGTACTTGTCAGAGTTTAAAAGAGGCCTCATTATGGATCTACATTTGGCCGGCTGGTTGAATCGTGCAGTATCCAGATCTGTGGGGCATTTGGATGTGGCAGTAGCCAGATTTGGGACATGGTGGAAATATGAAGGCAGGCACACTCGTCGTAAAGATTCCGGTCGACCACGTGTGACCAACACAAGGGAGGATGCCGTCACATCATCGCCTGCCATCCGAGAGCAACAGTATGTGTCAATCTGCACCACTGCTCGGGCACTACCAGCAAGTGGAGTTGCGTATTACCTTCCCATGCTTAGTAAGTCATTAACACCGCCCGCCCGGCTAGCCGCGCGGTCTAACGCGCTGCTTCCCGAGAGGGAAGGCGTGCCGGTCCCCAGCACGAATCCGCCTAGCGGATTAGTGTCGAGGTCCGATGTGCCGGCCAGCCTGTGGATGGTTTTTAAGGCAGTTTTCCATCTGCCTCGGCGAGTGCGGGCTGGTTCCCCTTATTCTACCTCAGGTACACTATGTCGACAATTGCTGCGCAAGCACTTGCCACACACGCGTATACCATAATTACTCTACCACCCAAACATTTGGGGCTACACTTGTCTGGTATGAGGCGTTCGCGGGGGTGGGAGGGGGGTGGGTGGGAGGGGGAGGTCCACTGGGGGCCGAACTGCACAATAACCCTGGTTTGGGTGTGGGACAGCGGTGGGTTGGGTGGTCTCTTGTGGCTTGTTGTGGAGTTGTGAATCACTGAGGGTTACAGCAGGACGAAGCCTCTCAGTCGTTTCTAGGTCCCCGCTACAGTACAATACAATACAAGCCGTTAACACCAAAACACAAACGGCTGCCTTTGGAGCAGTGTCGTGACCGGGAAGCGGGGACTGTTAACGAATGACGTCACACTGTATTTAGCCATGAATCGTGGTTCTGCCCTATCCCGGATGACCGTCGTCGTCGAGTATTGTGGCGACCTGGGGAGAGATTCCATTCTTCATATGTTTTGGAGAGGCACAGCGACGTGATTCCTGGTGTAGTGGAGTGGGTAGCTGTCCGGTAATACTTCAGGTCACGGTTAGTAGTGACTGAGGGAATTCTGACGGCATAGTGATATGTGTCACGGACATATTTCGTCCTCATGAGCTACCTCGCAATGACAGTATCATGGTACCATTTTGTAACCCGGCAATACACGTCCACACTTGTCTCGGGTCTCTGTGAACGATCTACGTTATACTGCGGTACCTTCATGGCCAGCAAGATCCCCAGATCTGTCATGGATGGAGCTTTGGGAGGACCGGTTCCTGCACCAGCTCCACCCAGTGCCAATACCAGGGCTATCAATGACCAGTTACAACAGTTGTCCACCAGCTTGCGTCAGGAGAGGATATTCGACATCCTTTCCCAACGAATCAGAGTGCAAGCATCCATCCCAGAGGCGATGCATCGCCATACTGATAAGCGGCTCATACCGTCAACTTCTTTGCAAACTTGAGTCGATTTTGTAATAACTGAAATAACAGCACATACCCTCACTACCCGTCAAGTTTCATTTCGTCCTCCCCTTCTGGGCGCTTCACGTTTTTGTCAGGCACTGTGTACCTAAACGATCAAACTGTGCTCGATCTGCAACGGTACGAAGTTCCCAAGAATATTGATGCGCGAAGGAGACGAGGAGAGAAATATCTGGAATTTGACGTGTATCAGTGGTGTCATGTTGTCTTGACATAAGAATACGTGATTCGTCTGACGGTTGACGAATGTCGTAAATGTGAACCACGCAGTACCACATAGCCAGCATGGATATAGATCACACATTGTGTCTGTCGTATACGAGTGTCAGACGCCTCCCATTGTTATCGAGACAACTTTGAGAGCTGTGCAGTGTCGGTATAAGAGCCGCCAACATATTGCCCATCCCTATAGTAAAACGTCGGCGATAGGTTCGTCTTTTAAGACGATAACAAATAAGCACGCCGCGTCCTCCCAACGAAAACCTACCTCCAGTAAGCGGGAGTCAACCGAATGAAATGCGCTGCCATAATGAACTCTGTTGAACGTGCCGTGGGCAAGGTAGGAAGTTGAGTGTGTCGTTACGGGCAACCTAAACACACACACACTGAACTCAGGGATTAGTACAAGCTTCACCAGCGGTGTCTAGGACAGCTTGTGGGCAGCATGCCAATGAGGACAGAAGCATGCTATAAGGCAAAGGGTGGAGTAGAACGATGTTGAATGTTCCGCAGTATCAGATTTTCATTTCACAGACGTCTTAAGATTTTCAAACATATCCATACTAATATTACAAATGCGAAAGTAACCCTGTCTGTTACGATTTCACGATTAAACCGCTGAACTCTTTTCCATTAAATTTGGTGTGCAGATACTCTATGTGATCAAAAGTATCCGGACATCCCCAAAAACATACGTTTTTCATATTAGGTGCGTTGTGCTGTCATATCAGCGACCTCAGTGGTCATTAGACACCATGAGACAGTAGAATGGGGCGCCCCGCGGAACTCATGGAATTCGAACGTGGTCAGGTGATTGGATGTCACTTGTGAAACACATCTGTACGTGAGATTTCCACACTCCTAAACATCCCTAGGTCCACTGTTGCCGATGTGATAGTGAAGTGGAAACGTGAAGGGACACGTACAACACAAAAGCATACAGGCCGATCTCGTCTGTTGACAAACAGAGACAGCCGACAATTGAAGAGGGTCGTAATGTGTAATAAGCAGACATTTATCCAGACCATCGCACAGGAATTCCAAACTGCATCAGGATCTACTGCAAGCATTATGACAGTGAGGCAGGAGGTGAGAAAACTTGGATTTCATGGTCGAGCGGCTGCTCATAAGCCACACATCTCGCCAGTAAATGCCAAACGACGCCTCGCTTGGTGTAAGGACGTAAACATTGGACGACTGAACATTGGAACAACGTTGTGTGGAGTGACGAATCACGGTACACAATGTGGCGATCCGATGCCAGAGTGTGGGTCTGGCGTCATCTGCCAGCGTGTGTAATGCCAACACTAAAAATTCGGAGGCGGTGGTGTTATGGTGTGATCATGTTTTTCATGGAGGGGGCTTGCACCCCTTGTTGTTTTGCGTGGCACTATCACAGCACAGGCCTACATTGATGTTTTAAGCACCTTCTTGCTTCCCACTGTTCAAGAGCAATTCGGGGGTGGCGATTGATCTTTCAACACGATCGAGTACCTGTTCATAATTCATGGCCTGTGGCGGAGTGGTTACGCGACGATAACATCTCTGTAATGGACTGGCCTACACAGAGTCCTGACCTGAATCCTACAGACATCGTTGGAATGCCGTGCCAGGCCTCACCGACCGACATCGATACCTCTCCACAGTGCAGCACTCAGTGAAGAATGGGCTGCCGTTCACCAAGAAACCTTCCAGCACCTGACTGAACCTATGCCTGTGAGAGTGGAAGCTGTCATCAACACTAAGGGTGGGCCAACACCATACTGAATTCCAGCTTTACCGATGGAGGGCGCCACGAAGTTTTAAGTCGTTTTCAGCCAGGTTCCAGGATACTATTGATAACATAGTGTGGCTTGAACGCTGAGGAAGAACATAGGCTAATTATAAAGCATGTAGGAAAACACATTTATCGATTTGAAGAAAAAGTAGACTTTATCTTTTTCTGCTGTTTTTATTTATAAAGTTCCTTTAATGTGTTAAATAGTGTGCCCTTGCAGAATGTAGTGTGTTCGTTTCAGACCTGTTTTCCTTCTGCTATTGCCTTCTGTATATGGAAGTTTTCCTCAATGGTCATTTTGCTGTATAGGCTGTGGCTGGTGAACAAATGAGCACTAACTGGGCTGGGACACACAACAAACCACAATCACACTGTGGTTTGGTGAAGTGGAAAGTGTTTTACTACGTTATTTGTGGAAAATACTTGTTATAGTTGCGTGTGCATCACAAAACCTCAACATGATGCGGAGAATGGAAGTGCTTGCCACACGAAAACGTAAGTGAAAACGAATATAGGCGCGAAAACATCGCGACAAACTAAATTACATTCTACAATATAGGTTAACTCCCAGCAAGAAAGTTCCTCATCAACATCATTTGGTTGCAGATGTCGAGCTACCTGTAGTAATTAACACACAAGTGATCCAGGAAATTCCTGCACACTAAATGTAAAGGTATTTACAAAAAGAAACGATCTGTTGTTTTAACTAAAGATGCACAGAATTTTATAATCATTTAGCAAAAATGTTTACATTGCAGAATAAATAAAAGCGAATACCCAATGATGATGGCACAGTGGTGCCGAAACATGTTTAGGTACTGAGAAAAAACACTGTTTTGCATAACAGGTGGACCTCACATCCAACAATTTTAACTGCTAACACGGGTAATACAAGGAGCCGCAAATCAAAATGATGAAAAAAAAATTCAGTATTATTTAAATATTTTTGGTGTACAGAAAAAATAATAAAATTCATATTTAGCACTAACTTTCGGCAAACAGACAAAGACCATTTTGCAGTTTTTTGTCACTCAGCTTGACTTGTAATTTTCAACTAAATCTTTGAATTTTTTGCATGGTGTGTACTACCATTCCAAAGTAAATTAATCGTACCTGCGACTGCATACTAGACATGGAGAATTCTCATCCTTCCCTCCCGTGATTCCCATTCATTTTTAAGGTTGGAGCGACAGATCTCTAGATTGTCTCTTTTTTGTCTGAACAATAACTTTGAATTTCCTTTATACTACTAGATTACTCAGCTTTCACATTCCTTTCATCAGTTTGTTCTTTCCATACTAGAACGACACTTGCGGACGTTATCATGTCTCTTAAGAAAACAACGAAGCTAATATTAGATCATCAGCTAACTAAAACTTCATATTATCATATGTAATTATATCCTTCGACACAGCTCACTTTAAAATAATGAGTAATGTCTCGTCTGAGGACAAGTCAGGAATGGTTCAAATGGCTCTAAACACTATGGGACTTAACATCTGATGTCATCAGTCCCCTAGACGTAGAACGACTTAAACCTAACTAACCTATGGATATCACATGCCCGAGGCAGGATTCGAACCTGCGACCGTAGCAGCAGCCTAGAACCGCTTTTTTTTCGATATAGTTCGTTGCGTTTGGTTTGGGTGGACGTCACAAGACATCTGTTCAAGTTGATCGTTGACTCCTTGACTCAGTTTTTTTTTTTAATTACAGAGAGCACGCAGCCCTCTGACCGAACACGCTGAGCTACCGTGCCGACGCGAAGACAAGTCACTGAATGTGCAGCATTGAAGGGGCACATTACGAGGTCACCGTTGATAACATATTGGGAACTGGATTATACTGTTAATTAAAAGGCTACAGTATTCTGGCGCGCTTCTTGCTTGACGTGAAATGCTAGGCCTCGCACTATACCGAGTGGAAATTTGACGCCTCCAAGCGTTACCAATTACAAAGCGCCTACCCAGCGCTCCTACCGCGGCTAACACTTAGGGCCCCTATAAATAAATACAAAAATAGGAGCCAGCGGTATATTCGTGTTGCAATTCCTGCCTCGTTGATATTTACAGTGGCCAATCAGCAATTCATATGCGACGGGCAGCGCAATATTTCACCGCGGCGGGAGATGGAAGCGAAATTGCCGCCACCCAGATTCGGCGCTCGTTCCCCTGTAATGGATATAAATGGGGTGCGACGACCGGGACGGGGCAGTTGGAGCATTAAAAAAGCGTGTGCCGTAATGGACATCCAATTCCGACCGACGATCACAATCATGCCGTCTCATTAAGGTATAATTTTGGGAATTTTCGAACGGTAACTGGGCGCAAACACGCGTTCAGCGAACGATACGGAGCGGACTATTTCGCGCTAAAAGTGGTCTTTCATTAGCCAGAAGCACACGTGTTTCTAGAGGGAGTCGAGGAACAAACGTTGAATTTTTTTCCGAAAAATCATTATTTGCATGTAACGGAGATGCTACAACAGTAGGAAAATAATGACTTTTTTAAAGAAGAGGGCAATGTTCTGCCCCTAGTAAAACAAACACATGTGTCACTTTAGAAGATAAAGTCGACGACGTGGTCATTACAGACAGGGTTCAACGAAAGGATGGGGTAAATAAGTGAGTCGTGCTGTTTCTAATAGACAATCGCGGAATTTTCTTTACGTGATTTAGGGAAACCACAGAAAACCAAAACCTGAATGGTTAGGTGGAGCTATGAATCTCTCGAACGGCTCTACTTGCTGGGAGAGAGGAGTGAGGATGAACAATTTTATTCCGCCACGACATCTTGCTCAGTGTGTATCTTTTCACCGTTCAAATTTTTTCCTCCACGCCATCTAGCTCAGTGTGTATCTCTTCAACGGTTTTTTCTATGGAAATATTTTAGAACTGTGTGGCATATATTCGTCGGCACAACGGTGGGTGTTTTGGTTTACTCCAAGAAGAGAACGTGTGGATACTATAGCACATGACACATTAGTTCCCTGTACTACAACATAGGTAAGATGAATTACTTAACTTTGTACATTCCATTTCCACAGGAGTATCCTGAGTGTTCACAACTGTCTGAATTTTAATATATCATTTTCTACAGTCAAAATACAAGTCTAATAAAGGTTTCTCGGGCTTCCAGCCGCGTCAAGTGGCTTAAAATCCACGAGCTTTCGGCCGAGTACTCTTCGGCCATTGTCAAGTGGTGACTGTCTTCTAGTTGCTGCTGCCGTCCTTATACAGGGTGTTACAAAAAGGTACGGCAAAACTTTCGGGAAACATTCCTCACACACAAATAAAGAAAAGATGTTATGTGGACATGTGTCCGGAAACGCTTAATTTCCATGTTAGAGCTCATTTTAGTTTCGTCAGTATGTACTGTACTTCCTCGATTCACCGCTATGTGTCCAATTGGTGCTTGTGTTGACATACGACTCATTGCTCTACAGTACTAGCATCAAGCACATCAGTACGTAGCATCAACAGGTAAGTGTTCATCACGAACGTGGTTTTGCAGTCAGTGCAATGTTTACAAATGCGGAGTTGGCAGATGCTCATTTGATGTATGGATTAGCACGGGGCAATAGCCGTGGCGCGGTACGTTTGTATCGAGACAGATTTCCAGAACGAAGGTGTCCCGACAGGAAGACGTTCGAAGCAATTGATCGGCGTCTTAGGGAGCACGGAACATTCCAGCCTATGACTCGCGACTGGTGAAGACCTAGAACTACGAGGACACCTGCAATGGACGAGGCAATTCTTGGTGCAGTTGACGATAACCCTAATGACAGCGTCAGAGAAGTTGCTGCTGTACAACGTAAGGTTGACCACGTCACTGTAAGGAGACTGCTCCAGGGAACCAGATGTTTCCGTACCATGTACAGCGTGTGCAGGCACTATCAGCAGCTGATTGGCCTCCACGGGTACACTTCTGCGAATGGATCATCCAACAATGTGTCAATCCTCATTTCAGTGCAAATTTTCTCTTTACGGATGAGGCTTCATTCCAACGTGATCAAATTGTAAATTTTCACGATCAACATGTGTGGGCTGACGAGAATTCGCACGCAATTGTGCAATCACGTCATCAACACAGATTTTCTGTGAACGTTTGGGCAGGCATTGTTGATGATGTCTTGATTGGGCCCCATGTTCTTCCACCTACGCTCAATGGAGCACGTTATCATGATTTCATACGGGATACTCTACCTGTGCTGCTAGAACATGTGCCTTTACAAGTACGACACAACATGTGGTTCATGCACGATGGAGCTCCTGCACATTTCAGTCGAAGTGTTGGTACGCTTCTCAATAACAGATTCGGTGACCGACGGATTGGTAGAGGCGGACCAATTCCATGGTCTCCACGCTCTCCTGACCTCAACCCTCTTGACTTTCATTTATGGGGGCATTTGAAAGCTCTTGTCTACGCAACCCCGGTACCAAATGTAGAGACTCTTCGTGCTCGTGTTGTGGACGGCTGTGATACAATACGCCATTCTCGAGGGGTGCATCAGCGCATCAGGGATTCCATGCGACGGAGGGTGGATGCATGTATCCTCGCTAACGGAGGACATTTTGAACATTTCCTGTAACAAAGTGTTTGAAGTCACGCTGGTACGTTCTGTTGCTGTGTGTTTCCATTCCATGATTAATGTGATTTGAAGAGAAGTAATAAAATGAGCTCTAACATCGAAAGTAAGCGTTTCCGGAAACATGTCCACATAACATATTTTCTTTCTTTGTGTGTGAGTAATGTTTCCTGAAAGTTTGGCCGTACCTTTTCGTAACACCCTGTATAGCCGCGCTGCCTTCCGTGACGTCGCCGGTACCCGCTCCGGCGCCACATATGGTAATGTTTGCGTTGCCGTGAAGAGAAGACTATTCCACGTTTTGCTTACGTGAACCGCCATATCAACACTGCTGCTGCCAAGAGAATTTTTCGTCATGCCAGCTTCGCCCTGTTGCGAGAGAGGATACATCATAGTAGAAAGCAGTTGGATACAAATGGACGCGAGTTAATGGCCGTCCACTTGGGATTGTCGGAGCCACTCTCGGCCTTGGATTGGGCATGGATTGATGCAGCCACAGTTACACGACAAATGTCACCACAGAGCACAACCACGGAAAGGCAGAAAGGGAAATTCTGCTGGCTTTCACAGTAACAGCATGGAGCAGAGCGGAAAACAACAGAACGCGCCGTTATCAACATGACAACAAGAAACATGGACGCGGGTGCCATGTCGGCTCTCAAGAAGGGACTTAATTATGCACCATCGCCGCAGAGTATCCCTTTTGCTGACATAATAAGTGGCGTGGAACAATCAGTTCACAAGATGTCCAGTGAAACTGCAGAAGAAATTCGCCGAGAAACGAGCTGCATCTTTTCTAAATCCAAGCCGCCGACTTCGAATATGACAAGAGCTGATCGTAATGGTCTTCGTGAACTCCGAAACTCTGACGTCATGGTATTTCTTATATGATGGAGAATATTTCAACAAGATGGACGGTGTTGCTACGGGAAGCCCATTAGCTCCAATTCCGGTCAGTCTGTTCAAGGAGTACTTTGAAAACATCGCTCTGGACACGACTCCTGAAAAGCCTAGTCGCTTTTGCCGTTACGTCGACGATACGTTCGTTTTCTGGTTTCATGGACGTGAAAAGCTGTGAGAATTCTTGGATCACATCAACACCATCCACGACAACATCAAGTTCACGGTGGAGGTAGAGACAAAAGGTTCCTTGCCGTTCCTTGATGCCCTCGTCCGCCGCAAATGAAATGGGTGTCTCACGTACAGCGTTTACTAGAACCCCACCCGCACAGACCGGTATCTGCACGCTAACCCATCCGTCGCAGAAAAGTTCTGTTCCGAGGGCCTTTGTGCATCGAGCAGAAACCGTCTGTCCAATGTAAAGAGATCCAGGTGTTACATTGGACAGACAGTGCGCACCATCGAAGATCGTTACCGAGAACATCAGAGGCACACTCGACTTATGTACCCCAACAAGTCGGCAGTCACAGAGCACTGTTCGTCCGAAAATCACGAAATGGACTACCAACATACCGGGGTCTTGGCACAGACATCTAAATACTGGGACAGCGTCGTTAGAGAGGCTATCGAAATTCGTACCAGGGACGGACTCATCAACAGATATTGCGGCTATAACCTCAGCAAGACATGGGAACCAGCACTGAGTCTAACTAAAAAGAGGCTCAGCAAAGAAAACGGACGAGCGACCAGGGCGGACGAGGAAGTAACACTGACGCCGCCACAGACGCCGACGCCAGCCTCTCAGCGACCGCCGACGCGCGGCCGTGGGCGCGGACCGCGGAGAGAACGCCTCGCGTGGGAAGGGCATTTAGGACGGCCGCCCGCCCTCAGCAGCTCATTTCAAAAATGGTTCAAATGGCTCTGAGCGCTATGGGACTTAACTTCTGAGGTCATCAGTCCCCTAGAACTTAGAACTACTTAAACCTAACTAACCTAAGGACATCACACACATCCATGCCCGAGGCAGGATTCGAACCTGCGACTGTAGCGGTCGCGCGGTTCCAGACTGCAGCTCAGTTCGTCAGCGCACCTGACGATAGCGACATGTCTGATGCCGAAATATTGTGTCCGTTGGACACTATTGACCGGCAGTACACCAGTAGACTGTTCGAGCAACCAGAAATTACACTATTATTCAATGACAATAATTACACTGAAGTCACTGCGATTAATGATGGTCCCTTACACATTAAAAAAAGGCGGGACATGGTTCTTAATAGGGTGTGTGATCACTATGGACCGCAACGCACACGCTCCCATACTGGCCATGAGGTTGGTAAGGAATTCTTGTAGTAGCGCATACCATTCCCTCACCAGCGCGGTTGACAAATGTTGGATGCTCTTTCTTGCAAGAGGACGAGCTGAAATACTTTCCCCCACTCATCCCACATGTGTTCGATGATATTCGTTGGGACAACGAGTAGGCCATTTCATTCGCTGAGTATCTTCTCTTTCCAACAACTCGTCCATCTGCGTTCTTTGATGCGGTCAAGTATTGTCATCCATAGAAATGGTGTCCGACCTGAACGCGTACATGAAAAGACACACGTGGGGAAGGTTTACAGTGTGACACTAACACTGACCGGTGGGTCTACAGTGCTCAAGGATTTGCAATGATTTCAAGAGCATAGGAACTGGGCCATCGGGGAGTGTAATCGCGGGTTATTCTAGAATGAGACCAGATTCAGTCTGCATAGACATTATAGACATATCCTTGTATGATGAGAGGTGGAAGCATGTAATGTACCCAGGAACATTGTCGAACATGATCGTTTTGATGATCCAGGTGTTATGGTATAGAGAGGCGTAATGTTGCATGGGCGTATTGACACTGAAATTTTGAACACAGTACACTCACCGGTCAGTGTTATTGTGGCACTATACTCCTTCTCCAAGTGCATCTTTTCAGGGGTGTATTCTGCCCTGACTTCATTTTTATGGATAAAAATGTAAATGTCATGTGATTATGGCCTCCCATCAGGTAGACCGTTCGCCGGGTGCAGGCCTTTCGATTTCACGCCACTTCGGCGACTTGCGCCTCCATGGGCATGAAACAACACAACACCCAGTTCCTGAGCGTAGAAACTCCGACCCAGTCGGGAATCGAACCTGGGCCCTTAGGATTGACACTCTGTCGTGCTGACCACTCAGCTACCAGGGGCGGACATTTTTATGAATGACAATGCACGACCGTATCGACAAGTGCAGATAGAGGAACTTTTGGAACGAGAGCATATTCGACGAATGGACTGGCCTGCCCGTTCTCGTACCTTGCATGTCATCGAGCACGTGTGGGAAGTTTGGGGAGGCGTACTGCTGCACCCCCGCATGCATCACCGAGCGTCCACCAGTTGATAACAGCGCTAGTGGAGGTATTGAACGTCTTAGCACGACAACTCCTTATCAAGTCTGTAGTTAGTATGGGAGTACGTTGCAGAGCACGCGCTACTATCCGTGGTGGTCTCACACATCCTATTAAAATTCATGTCTCGCCTTTTGTAAGGTCCAGGGGACAAGATATGGGGAAGGCTAACCAAAGACCGCGTTTTATTGGCAGGACACTTAGAAAATGTAACAGACCTACTAAGGAGACTGCCTACACTACTCTTGTCCGTCCTCTTTTAGAATACTGCTGCGCATCGTGGGATCCTTAGCAGATAGGACTGACGGAGTATATCGAAAAAGTTCAAAGAAAGGCAGCACGTTTTGTATTATCGCGAAATATGGGAGAGAGTGTCTCTGAAATGATACAGGATTTGGGCTGTAAATCATTAAAAGAAAAGCGTTTTTCGTTGCGACGGAATCTTCTCACGAAATTCCAATCACCAACATTCTTCTACGAATGCGAAAATATTTTATTTACAGATCTACATAGGAAGGAACGATCACCACGATAAAATAAGGGAAATCAGAGCTCGTACGGAAAGATATAGGTGTTCATTCTTTCCGCGCGCTGTACGAGATTGGAATAATAGAGAATTGTGAAGGTGGTTCGATGAACCCTCTGCCAGACACTTAAATGTCATTTGCAGAGTATCCATGTAGATGTAGATGTAGTCCATCATAAATCGCGGTGACTTCATTGTATTTATTTACTTTGAATAAAAGTATCATTTCTGCCGGCCGCGGTGGCCGAGCGGTTCCAGGCGCTGCAGCCCGGGACCGTGTGACTGCTACGGTCGCAGGTTCGAATCCTGCCTCGTTCATGGATGTGTGTGATGTCCTTAGGTTAATTAGGTTTAAGTAGTTCTAAGTTCTAGGGGACTGATGACCTCAGATGTTAAGTCCCATAGTGCTCAGAGCCATTTGAACCATTTTGTCATTTCTGTTTTGCACATTGTGTGTTTCTACAGTTGATTTCTGTACTTATTGCAGCAGTTCTTTCTATGTATGGACCAAGTTTCATAGAACTGTATTACTTGGCAGTGACGCATCATGCGAAAGTTACTTTCGTCCTTAAGTGTGCACACAAAGCTAACAGCACAGAACTCAGAATGATTTTAATCTCATATTCGAAGCATTTAAGCAATCATCTACAGTCCGCCCTTTAAAATGAATTAACGTCCTAATAACGTTTTCGAACAGAAGAAATGAATTCTGGAATATTTCAACACAGTTGCTCTTCTTTTCCGATCCACCGAGATCTATATCCGTCACGTATATTTCAAGTTGTCTTCTATAAAACGCAGATCTATGTTTCTACCGGAATGAGGACCGTATCACAGGTATAGTGAAAACAAACGGGTAAATACATAATTCCTACTCGAGATTCTAACTGGAGGCTGTCAGAAGTCACTGATTTTGTAATTCTAAAATCACAGGTTTCATTTCGATGGATTATTACTAATACACTTTGGATGGAGGGGCGTAAGTGGTGTTAGAATTGAGTCAGTATTTCAGGCAACATGCTTCTGCAATTACGAGTAAATACCCCACCCCGATACTTTAACTAATGGAACGTCCGTATATAAAGCTGCTTAAAACGTCTGATTACTTGAAACGTGAGATAATGCGTTAAGTATTTGACGTTAAGTATGTAAGCGAGAAATAGCTTATTGAAAGGTTTGAAATTGCGTTTAAAGATTTTTTGAAAGTCGCTAAGTGCTCTCATTATTCTTTAACTACTGTCCCTATCACTAACGACGAAAGATGCTAAACATGGATTTATCTACAAGCAAGAATGGGTGGTCATGTTTGGACTCGAAAAGACGTGAGGTAAGGTTTAGTGAAGGACATGATTTCGAATGCAGTACCTAATCGAATTGTTAACAAAGCACAGTCAAATGTTAAATATCAAAATTTTTTACCAGTAGTGAGATGTTTGAACTTGAAAAGACGGCATGAAAATTTTTATACCTTACCAGAGTTCGAATTCGAATACTATTACAATTATATTCTAGTCAAGATTTGATGTTAAATGTCCGTTTCTTTCGCCAGCAGCGAGATCTGTGCATGTTTCAACTAGAAGTAACGTAACGAAAAGTTTGTGTGTCCTATTGGAAGTCGAAACCATTTCCTATCGTTTTTAATGACAACTCACAAAGGGATGGTAAAAAAATAAAGTTATTCTTCACCAATAATTAGGTGTGCACGTATTACAGCTTAAAATGACACGATGAAAATTTTAGTGCAGTACGGGGATTCGAAGTCAGAGACACGCATTTTGTCAAGTCCTTGAGGTGTTCAGAATCTTAGGGAAACAATGAAATGATGGAACTGTATTTTCCCGAAAGGCTCAAATCTCGCAAAAGGAGAGATCTGAGATCGAATTACAGTGCAGCACTAATATTTTCAAGATCTCAGGTTCAAATAAAATAAGAAAGAAATTTCCTGTGATCTTTTGTGACTGTTAGCTCATAAAATGAATAACATGAATTATTCGTGATATTCAATAGGTCCAACAGGCTTCGACGAAACGTTTATACAGTTTACGACTATCGTCCGTAACAGTGTATCCGAGAATTGTCAAATGTGATGAACTGTGAGCATTCAAACTTTGTGCGACACTTGCGTTCAGTGACCAATGTTGGGGAAAAAGAAAGAAGTAATGATTAGGGTTAAGCGTGCCCTTGAAGACGTCATTACAGACAAAGCAGCAACTTGAATTGGGAAGAATGTGTAAGGAAATGCGCTGCGCCCTATTGAAAGAAAGATTTCAATTCTTTCCTTATTCGATTTAGGGAAATCACCGAAAGCTTAAGTCAGGATGTCCAGGCGGGAATTTCAACCACCGTAAGTTAACCCCATTGAAAGAAAATAAGGGCTGAGCCCTAGAAAGAAACATATCTTAAACAAAGGGCAGTGTCAGTCCACAAAATATATGGTTAATTTATCTCTCATTTTTATCTGCCTTGTTCAGTAGACAAACGCTATAAAATGTGAACTGTGCTGAAACAAATGAACTGCAACTCATCGTGATAGCCTTACGCCAAAATACTGTCTTAATTAAAAATAAAGTACTCGTAACATGAGCGTGTTCAGATCGTCACGAATCAGGAAGTCTGTGCAGTCCGGCGTCATACTCAGTCAGCATTATAGGACTGCCACATATGTGAGAATGCGGCAGTGGAAGCACACATAAAGAAACTCAGTTAGTAAATTAAGCCGAGCCACACTGAAATCACACTGTGTATTCTCAAAAACTAAAATCATGTCGGAATAAGGGGAAAATGGAAGTTTTAACAAGGGCGCAACGTCGAAATAATTTAATATTTTTCAGCTGTAGATCCGGGGGGTATCAGATCAAGTTCGTGATAATAACTGAGGTGCAGAAGTTAAGATTTCCTCCTGTTTTTCGTTGTGGCAGCTTGTAGGCCGGCAAGAGAAGAGATAAATTTCTGAAAAACCACTTAAACCTCCAGATGTGTGGGAACACAGGAAAAGGCAGTTTTGCTTCACAAAGCGAGCACTTTAGCACTTAGCTATTGAGCTAGTATTGCCTGTACACAACTCTCATTGCCATAGTAATTGATAAAAAAGATAATTTGTAATGTAAAATGTGAAATTAGTGAGTGATAGATTCTTCGCAAACGACCTTCTTGGAGGAAGGAATCAGTAATTTGATAATGCAGTGTCAAACACTGAGAGTAATTCAGATTACATGATGGGAACGATAAGAAAATATGAACTGAATTCTGCAGGATAATTCTGTGCCACTCCAGGAAGTAAGACGACGATCTCACAGATTCCAAATGTATTCGACAGTGTTACCAACTCTCATCTACACCAACGGCAAGAAGAATACGTTCTTCCAGCTGATATGTTTATTGAGCTGACCCACACATAGGAAGCTCACACTTCAAAGATATAGCAACCGTGGTGATGCCAGTGACAACAAGGAATGGTGACTGAAGGACCTACGGTGTAAACCAATGAGTTTTATTCCCATTTCTATAGTGAGTGTTGGTGTCTAAAGAGTAGTTACGAATAATATCAAGGTGCACTGACTGCAGAATCATAAGTAGTGAGCAGGGGGAATTTTGGGGCAGCCCTCCTTTTCAGTAGCTATCGTAACTATTTTTATTTTTCTGTCTGAAGCGTACTGCGAACTAAAAGCTCATTCACTGAAAGTCGTTCGCTTTTCCAGCATCACCAGAGACTTTTGAATATTATAGACTGAAAACCCCAGTTTTCCCTAAGAATGTTTTTGGTGGTGGCAGCTGTAATACAGAAGAGCACAAATGAAAAGACAACATAGTACTGATTACAGAATACTAACATTAAAAAAATAATAAGCGTAAGTAACATAAAGTTTCAAATCAAGAAAGAAAACTATGGAATGACTGCAGCTATACAAAAATCGTGAAGAAAAAGAAACATGCCAATGAGTGCACGCAAGCTCAATTCCAGCTTCTGCTAACACGAAAGGAAAAACATTACCGATCAGGACATGGAAGAAAGAACACAAAATGCTGACAGTAAGGTCTCGAATATGTATCCTTAAGTAAAACTGTCATTCAGTCTTCAAACTACCAAAGGAAGTGTCAACGTCTTGTAATGATTACAATATAACTGCAGCTGGTGCTTTGTCAATAAAAGCAATGAATGTAGTTTTCAATTTTCAGATGAGTTAAGACAGACAAAGTAACAGGAAGAGGTTCATCCGGGTGAGAGACTTATTTTCTGTGCAGCTACTTGCAGTTGCCGCATTTTGCTCGTAATGTAGCTCCTGTTTGTTTCGGTCTAACGTCGCCTCTAGGCTACCACAACATCCACCTGAGAAGTGTCGAGGTGTAATTACTAGAACATACTGCTACGTTAAATACTATGGTTCTTCCGGCCAAATCAGACTCAGTGGGCAACACTAACTGTAATTTCATTCACCTGTTATTGTTGCTCACTGACTCTTGCTTGAATGAAAAAATTGAGGGTCACAAAAATACAGCAAAACCACGACGACAAACGGACACGAAGACTAGACATTCACCCTTGGCATCACTTTGAAATAACTTGAAAAAGTCTTTAAGAAGTAAAAAAATTGATCAGGTAATAGCGTTAGCCGATACGAGATACGAAATTAATGGAACATTTCGCGATCAAAAGTAGTTAATTGCTTCTTTAAAAATTGATGTGTTAAAATTGTCACTACACGTCGAACAAACGCCAAATACGTACCATATAAGGATTCTTAGAGTCGTTTTAGATACTTGCTGTGAAAACTCGAGGTCTCGGCGAAGAGCTGATACGGTTCCCCCTATAAATTTCTCAAATAATGACATAATTGTGTCACAGTGACATCACATGCCGATCACACCAGGACTACGATGACTAATGGGCGGTGTACACTCCCCACAATGACCTCGAGTTATCGAAGTGTCTAAAACGACTCGAAAATTCCTTCAGCGGCACTGGTGGGAAGCCCCATGTTAAACAATGTGTGGTGAGCGATATGTTCCGAACCACCTTTGCCTCCACCAGCACTCTACTCAGCCATCAGATCTGCCATACATTGCCACTACTCTGCTCTAGTGACGAGGCATGTGCGCCCACCACCTTACCTCCAGTTCGTGATTTCACCGTCCTTCAACAAGTTTTCGGAGAAGCACGGGAACAGTTGAGCAGCTTCGCTAATTCCCAGGCACCGGGACAAAACAATCCGCCCTTTGTCAACGTCGCTTACGTGAGTGGATTTTTCCATATGTGGCCCCTTTTCAGTCTGGGCATTCAGAGGAAAAAGTTGGTGATTGGAATTTCGTGAGAAGATTCCGTCGCAACGAAAAACGCCTTTCTTTCAATGATTTCCAGCCCAAATCCTGTATCATTTCTGAGACACTCTCTCCCATATTTCGCGATAATACAAAACGTGCTGCCTTTCTTTGAACTTTTTCGATGTACTCTGTCAGTCCTATCTGGTAAGGATCCCACACCGCGCAGCAGTATTCTAAAAGAGGACGGACAAGCGTAGTGTAGGCAGTCTCCTTAGTAGGTCTGTTACATTTTCTAAGTGTCCTGCCAATAAAACGCGGTCTTTGGTTAGCCTTCCCCATATCTTGTCCCCTGGACCTTACAAAAGGCGAGACATGAATTTTAATAGGATGTGTGAGACCACCACGGACAGCAGTGCGTTCTCTGCAACGTACTCCCATGCTAGCTACGAACTTGATAAGGAGTTGTCATGCTAAGACGTTCCATACCTCGACTAGCGCTGTTATCAACTGGTGGATGTTCGTTGATGCATGCGGGCGTGCTGCAGTACGCCTCCCCAACGCTTTCTACATGTGCTCGATGAGATGTAAAGTAGGAGAACGGGCAGGCCAGTCCATTCGCCGAATATGCTCTCGTTCCAAAAGTTCCTCTATCTGCACTTGCCAATACGGTAGTGCATTGTCATCCATAAAAATGTCCGCCCCCTGGTAGCTGAGTGGTCAGCGCGACAGAATATCAATCCTAAGGGCCCGGGTTCGATTCCAGGCTGGGTCGGAGATTTTCTCCGCTCAGGGACTGGCTGCTGTGCTGTCCTAATCATCTTCATTTCATCCCCATCGACACGCAAGTCGCCGAAGTGGCGTCAACTCGAAAGACTTGCACCCGGCGAACGGTCTACCCGACGGCAGGGTCCTCGTCACACGACATTTATTGATAGTCTCGGCAGTACATCGTGATGTTTGGCTAATTAGTGTATGTAGACTACAGTGTCAATGATAAATTATGTGAAAGTGACAAAGGAATTGGAATAGGGGGATGCAGTTCATCACCGGTGGCAGAGGCAGGGATGCCACCACCATAATCGAAAAGCAAATGTGCGAGCATAAACTGCAGACATCGACAGACCGCTCCTTAGTGAAGTTAAAAGGATAAGTGAGAATGGTGTCACGCACCAGCATAGCTAATTCGATCGGAGCACAACCTGAGCAAGGAATCAACTAATTTTCCGTTGCTTCACACAGTTCTGAAGTTTTCCACAGTGAAATAACGCAACGCAACAGTATACATGATGCCGCGTGGTATTGTGTTACATGCGACGATAGTCACCACTATCAGGGACAGTACACCCCTGCAATGTAAAAGAAAAACGGAGAGTAAGGTTAAAGTGTAACGTCCCTATGACCAAGGAAATCATTAAAAACGAAGTAAAAGTTCGTACGGGACCATGATGGGGTAAGAAATCTGTAGTGTCTCTTCCTAACGAATCGTTATGATTGTCAATTGAAGGAAACCATAGAAAACGTAAACCAGAATGGCTGTTCACGGATTTGAACTGTTGTCATTCCGAATGCGGGTCTAATGGTGTGACTACCACATCGACAAGCTCAGTTGTGCGGTTTAATTGACAATATAGCAAAGCCACAATCAAGAGTAGAAGCTGATGTAGTTCTTATGTATTGAAAACTGTAAGTGAAAGACCTGTTAGACCATATGAGCAGAACTATGGTTTGCGACACAGGGAGGTGGTCCAGACCCGAATGTAACCTGCACGGTGGATTACCGGTAGCACGTCTGGTACAATGGAAACCCTAAAGAAGGTTTTTACATTGTTTTCCGCGCTCGTTTAGCCAAAAGTCAGGTTCTCAATCTCTGCCTCAGAAAATATAATGCATAAATAGCTAAAATAAGATAATACACAGAACAACGTTTACATAGTTTACAGATAGATGGCATATACGGCGAGGTTAACATACGATTGTGACTGCAAGGACATCCCGTCATATGTGATCTGAGGCTTTCTCGACGAATGTGCTGTATCCAAGGTTCTCGGGTGTCCAGCCGGATCCGATCGTCGAAGTTCCACGATATTTCGGCGAATAACCGTTCCGCCATCATCAGGTGGTGATGATGTCCATCAGCACCACCTGATGATGGCGGAACGGTTATTCGCCGAAATATCGTGGAACTTCGACGATCGGATCCGGCTGGACACCCGAGAGCCTTGGACACATCCCGTCATAGTTTAACATAAAATAAATTTTTAGCATCACGAAAAACAGCAGACCTCATATGACTGGATAAACTCTAGGAGTGGAGTTTAAAATAGCAAGTGAATGACATTGTTAGATTCGTCACCGATAAAGCGAAGCTCCTGGAAAGAGACACTTTGCAAACCAATACATAAAATAAATTGTGTAAAATATTGAGTTGGTGCATAAGTTAGTTGTGTTTTCCCATAAAATCAATAAACACAACAGATACACAAAACAGACACTTTAGTCATCAATAATATAGTCTTCTCGTAACTTTTAGATTCCGCGCTTGTAGAAATCACATAGTTTTGTGGTGAAGTCTTGTTCGGAGCACATTTTCATCCGGAACGGAAGTTCCTTGTAGGTTGTTCGATAAAGAGCGGAAAAGGTGAAAAATCTGAGGGCGCAAGATCAGGTTGATAACGTTGTTGCGCAAGGACTTCTCAACCCAGCTCCCGTGTGGTGTATTTTTGTGTCAAGCTGAATGTGGGCGGGCGTAAACGTGGAGTAGCATCACTTCACGCAATCCTCCTGATCGTTGTTTTTGGATTGCGTTGCTGTCAACAATAAATGTCAGCATTGATGGTTACACCACACCGTCCTTTTCCACCAGATGCTTAACATTATCAATCGTGATTGCGTGCAGGTCTTTGTACGGGATGTTGCTGCTACGTTTGGGCTCAACCATCTCTTTCTTTTCCCTACGTTGACGTAAAGATATGATTTCTCGTGTCCACTAATGATACAGGATAGGAATGGTCGGTGTTGTTCACGAGCCAATTGATGACGAGCAAGCAGAGATGCACATAAGGCCACCTGGTAATTTTTGTGATTTTGGCTTCGAGTATGCGATACCGATACATCCGATTTCTGAGTCTTCCCCACTGCGTAAATGTCCCACAGTTCATCACATTTATCAGTTCCGGAGTGTACTGATGTGGCTCATTGTGGATTAATCCGTTTAAATGATCTTCATCAAATCTCGAAAGTCTTTCTCAACGTGGAGATTCGCTGATGCCAAAACGATCCTCCTTAAAAACGAGAAAACCATTTTCCTGCTCTGTCCGTTGGGATTATGCCTATACAAGGAGCAAATGTTTCTGGTTGCCTCCGCTGCTGTCACCCCTCTACTGAACTAAAAAAAAAGAAAAGAATATATCGGAAAGGTTCCATTTGTCCACTTATCTCTAGCTCCACTCATTATCTCCAAATGAAAAAAGGACAATATGTGAAGTCAAATAGCAACATTGAACTGCAAATGAAAAATGACAATCGATAAATAAACCCATATCAACCATAATACCAAGACGCAAAACAAAAACGCTATGAATTTATGCATCAACGTATGATATTCACTATGATACTGGACTAAATTTTTGTGCAAGCGAAATATTTGGCAGTTGACGCGGAAAGAATTTAAGCGAGATAACTACCAGATATGCACAGTGGAGGTTCTTTATGACCCACTCATAGGCCACATTTCTAAGCAGATGTATCAAAATCTTCCGCAGCGATATTTTAGTGCTATTTATCGGTACGCATAGGACAGCATGGACGACCTAATATGTTCCCAAACGCCGCGTATAGAAAAGGGATTCTTCCGGAGGTTCATATCTCGTGTTCTGTTGGTGTCAGAAATGTGGGGTAAGTGTTTTGGATAGCCCTTGGACTAGGGACCATTTGTATGCCCAACAGGAGGATCGTGTTAGTGTCATTATCCAGAAGTATGTGCTCAAACTATGAATATAACACACTTCCTTCTCCATAGGAAAATGGAGCAAATCGGTTCGTTCTTTTTATATTTAATATGATCTACAATTGGCTTTAAGGGACTTGTGGAAGCACCAGCAGTTCATGGGCGGTTCCATAGAAAACCCCAACAAATGTTTTTTATCAGTCATTGGTACCAAAAGCGAGCCGCGGATCCAAGACGGTTGTGTATAGCGAATGGCTGAAATTTTTAAGATATGTTCCTAAGATTCCTAAAAGCCTTGAAAATTTTCTAGATATCTTTATTTACCTTAGAGATACAGAAGTTCAAAGTTACCCTATGTATACACGCACGTAAAATCCGGTTTAAAGCGGAAACGTAGCTTATAAATTGACGCATCACCGAGACATTTCTGTGAAGTGTCTCTGTTATCATCAAATGGCTCAAATAGCTCTGAGCGCTATGGGACTTAACGTCTGAGGTCATCAGTCCCCTAGAACTTAGAACTACTTAAACCTAACTAACCTAAGGACATCACACACATCCATGCCCGAGGCAGGATTCGAACCTGCGACTGCAGCGGTCGCGCGGTTCCAGACTGTAGCGCCTAGAACCGCTCGGCCACTCCGGCCGGCTGTTATCATCAGAAAGGTTCTGATGATGTACTACATGTCGTAGTACTGAAGCACATGCATAATATTTCTGCACGTAAAATCCGGTCTGAGATGGACAATTAGTTTTGCGTTATTTCGTTTTCACATAAGTGAACAATCAAAAATTTTACTGATCCATAAAAATTCTTTTCATATGAGTGACATATCCTCCTGTGGTAGGAAAAGAATGAAACCAGAGGTACAATGTTCCTATCGGAGAACGAAAGAGGCGAAAACGCTTCTATTTAAAAGACTGACTTAAAAGTGGGTACCATCTGCCTCATTCCACCTTCCTCAGCACCTTTAAAATTTTTCCCAAGAATTTTGGCATGCGAACATAATCGCGTTTCTTATGCTGAGAGAGTAGGTGACAGTGGTGCTGGGAAAGAGAAAAATAATAAATGCTAGCCGACGGTAGACAGTGGTTGTGGTATATAGCGAAGGCAATGGCAATGGCAGTGAAACATAACTGACAGTGACAGAAATGAGCTAGGAAAAGTGTGAAGGAGACATTACCAGTGGGGAAAGAATAAAGGGAAGGAGAAAGTGGAAGTGGATGAGAGTCAGTGATAATGAGTGATAGTGTCTATGATAATGGCAACGAGGAAGACAGATGTATTGACAGTGAGAAGAGACACGACAGTGGGGGGGGGGGGGGGGGGAGGTGAATGCGATAGTAGCAGTAAGAGAGAGCAAGATGAAGACAGTGACACTGAGTGGAGATAGTAATAGTAGGACAGGACGAAGGTGAAAATGAGATCAGCTCAATAAATAAATGAGTGAGAATGGTCATGAGGGAGTGGATAGGTAGGAGCAACTTACAGCGAAGTCCTAGAGGTTGTGGGCGAGACACAGTTAGGGGAGCTTGTGGGAGAGAGCCGTGAGTTGCTTGTCAAAAAGAGCGCGAATATGTTCACATGGCAAAATTTTTAGGAAGGCTTTTAAAGATGCTGAGGAAAGTAGAATGGGCCACTTTGCACCCCACTTTTCAGTCAATCTTTGAAACGGGAGCATATTTCGCCACTTTTGTGCTCCGATTGGAGCGTTTTTCCGCTTGTACGTTCATATTTGAATTATATTTCTCAAACACTCACACGTGAAACACACTGAATTGTAAAATAGTCTCATTCCTCCATTTGGTACGGAAGGAATCTAAAGAATGTTAATGACAAATATCATGAGTGTGTAGCTATAAATAAAATACACGTAAAAAAAATCGATATTATACCGCAAACAGTCAGCGATACATTCTACTTATATTAACCATATAACATAAAAATCAGGATTATTCTTTTTCAGTTTTGTTCTGATTAAGGTGGAGTGAGTAAAAAACAAAGCATTATGTCTTAGAGCATATCGAGAACGTCAGCAGATTCTCGGATTCTCCGCATACGGAACAGTTTCAGCCGAGCCTCATCGAATTTTTTTTTTTTTTCAGTGCTGTACGCTGGAGCGCACTAACAACTGGGGCACAGAACCCCGGCATTTCCACCTGCCCGGTGTGACGTCTGCCGTGACGTCACTCCTGACGTCAATAGGATGACGTCATAGCCGCTCCTCGTTCCACAGCCTCCCGGTAGTGGCGCTGATTCTCCTGGTATTCGATTGGAATCCAGCCGGCGCTTCGGGGGGAATATCTGTGCCGTCATATTGCACGCTGGGAGGTGGCGCACATTCTGAAATTCGAGCGGCGCTTACGTGTCACAGGAAAAGCTTTGTTTGGACAGGCGCAGCATTCGAAGTATGTGCAATGGGACTAAGGGGTGTATCGTAAAAAAAAGCGAAAACTGGAGCGGGTGAAAATATCCGCTGTAGAAACAAAAACGCACTAGCTAACATAGTCCGCAAACGAGCAGTTTCCGAGATAATAATTGGGAATGCGTTGTTGTTCATTTTTTCAGGAAATTCTCTGAAACGGTATGAAATTTTTAAACTAAAACTTGATTTAGTGTCATTTGTTCCGAGAAACTTCAAATTCATTTACTATATTTCCGAATGGAATTCATTAGGACCCTTACCTGAAAATAGGAAACGACGTATCATTTTACATAACTGTGTGAAGATATATAAAATTTCAATTTGTCTACAGTCTCGGGTATTCAACCAGTAAGCAGTATGCACCATAATTACTAGGGAAAACTGACAAACATCGAAGTCTACGGCAGCTGGGGCAAAAACGTTTCAGTAAACATTGGCTCACCATCAAAAGTTTGCGTGTGGCTAGGAGTGCCACTGACTTCATTGTGAAATATTGCCTTAGGTAGTATCTTCGTGTTTTAAGCGTAAATTTTCGGTGAAGTCCCCATCTAATCGAGCTCGAATTCCACCCGTGGCCTATACAGAGTAAATCACCTAAAATTGCACCGCAAATATTGTGGAAATGGGAAGTGTTATTTTCCATAGAATGGATTGTTAGTCAGGGGCACGTATTGTTAGCCCATCAGCAGGTTGTAATAATACTTAGAAAAAGTTTTTTGGTGCAAACATACTCTTTTGTAAATGGAACAGTGCCTATTTAAATGAACAAACTGAAAGTATGGTAAATAAGAATGTCAGTACTTCGTGTTAAAGATTCTATTGCGAGTCGTTTACGAGACATCGTACTTTGGAAGTTCCTACACCGACACTTGTACAATACCTGTGGTAGCACATACTAAAGAAGAACACAAATGCATACACTAGTTATATGGATTCTGACCAGTAACGAGACAACTAACCATCACAGATTGTGTTCAACACGACCCCAGGCAGCATCAAAACACTCTTTTTGTTTGGTATGGAACGACTGTAGCACGTGTGCTGCCATTTCAGCGAAGACTCGCGAGCAGGCTGCAGTAATACATTGTTGCATGTCATCGGATATAGTTGGTATGTCATTGTGGACAGTATTTTCAGCTTTCCCCACAAAAAAGTATACAGCCGTCAAATTCGTCGAAATGGGCGGACCAGGTAGAAGTCCTCTGTGTCCAAACCAACGATTTTGAACCATTTCCTGAAAACAGGCTGAAGTACTTCGTGCTCTATGGGCTGGACACCCATCATACTGGTACCACACGTTCCTCCTAGTCTGCAGAGGAATATCCTCTAGCATCCGTGGAAGATGGTCGTCAGGAGGCTGCAATATTTTTGCGCGTACAGTGTCCCGTCTATGAAAAACGGGACTATGAGCTGATGGTTCACTATGCTACACTATATGTTTACACTCCTTGGATGCTGACGTTCCACCTGCGAAGCCAGACTGGATTGTCAACAGACCAATAGTGCATGTTTTGGTTGCCTACCAAGCCATGATCGGTAATTTGGCTCCATCACTAAACAAGATACATGGAGTATCCTGTCTTAGTGCCCATGTACAGAAGTTAATACGATTCTGATGATCATTTCCATTCAGCACTTCATAGAGAGAGATGTGGTAGGGACGGATCCTATAACGATGGAGAGTCAGGCACTTCCTTTGCCAGCCACTTCCTCGTGCCATTGCGCTGGAGCTAACTGCGGATCAACTGTAACATCTACAAGAAAATTAATTTTCCCCTCTTCTTCGTCACTTGTTACCTTCTGATACCTTGTCTAGATGTTACAGTACCGCTTCCACGTAACTGTTTAAAGAGACTGATAAATAATTGCCCCGATGGTCTATTGGGACGTTTATTGGGATATCTTGCCACATACACCGTACAAGAACGAACTGCATTCTTCTTAACACACAATGAACGTATCGGATTTTCCTGTATTGGTAAATCCCATCGTCCACTCACTATCTAATGCTTGGACTGTCACACTCTAACTGACTAACAAATGGCAGTGCACCCAAGCAATACGCAAGAACATCGTGCCTGGCAACTATGCAGGTTGGCTGGTTCAAACAAGTATCGGTGTGGAAACATTTCAAAATGTGTCGTAAGCCTCTCGCACTAGAGTCCTGCAACAAACACCACTGACATTCTAATTTCCGTGGTTTTAGTATGTTAATGTCAATAGGCATTGTTCCATTTAAAAAAAGATGTACACGAAATTACACTTTCTAAGTATTATTTCAATCTGTTGATAGGCTAACAATACGAGCCCCTGACTACCAACCCATTCTGTGGGAATCGCGCATAAACAGCACTTTCCTTTCCGTAATATTTGCGGCGCAAATTTTGGATGATTCGCCCTACATTTTAGGCGATTTTGTTTTATGTATGATGGGCCTCGTCATATAATGTAATGTAATACATCTAACGTACCAATAGAGTCCAAGATGGGTAAGTCGAGCGAGACCTCCAAGATCACTCAACCCTAATCTTCTGAATTTTTCCGTCTGGGGTCATCTCATTTCGGTGTTTAGACTTGCCGGTGCTTCAATTATTTCGAAGCGTCCAAGTAGCACAGTAATTGTGGCATCGTGCTCTAGAACGTCAATGAGGGGTAGGCTGACGCATGGCATTATTTTGTTGCAGGGCAAAGTCTGTCCACATGTAGCCAAGGCTGTTTCCATGACGATGCAGATGTTTCGCTGGGAGCCCTTACATGTCCCCCACAAATTCCCGATCCTGCGGCAAGAGATTTACATATTTTTTGGAGCCCTTAATAAAGACATTCGCGCCATCGATTTGCTCTGGACGAAGAGATGCACGCCTGGATACAGTTATGGTTCCGTAGGCAACCGAAAACGTTTTCCATGAAGGCAATGGCGGTGTTCACTCACCGTGGGATAAATGTATTAACAGTTGTGAACATTACTTTTGAAGTAATAAACAGTTTACTTAATTTTTTTCTATCTACCTCGTTTTCGTTGGCTGCCCCTTATACAGTCAGGTTGACATACCATCATTGTTCTGGCGTCTCATCACACGCTGGTCATTGGGGTTCAATTCGAAGTGGCGCTGATCACTGAAGACAATTCTACTCTGGTGAAGATTAGATAGGTAGATCACGTAACTAATGAAGAAGTACTTAACAGAAATGGGGGGGGGGGGGGGGAGGGAAATTTGTGGTACAATCTGAGTAGAAGAAGGGATCGGTCAGTAGGACGTATTCTGAGGCATCAAGGGATCACCAACTTAGTACTGGAGGGCAGCGTAGAGGGTAACAATCGTAGAGGGAGACCAAGAGATGAATACACTAAGCAAATTCAGAAGGATGTAGGTTGCAGTAGTTACTTGGAGATGAAGGAGTTTGCACAGGATAGAGTAGCATGGAGAGCTGCATCAAACCAGTCACTGGACTGACCTCAACAACAGAAAAATAACGTATTGAAACTGGTGGAGAGTGGCGTCACGTATATCGAAAGAGATACTTTAGAAGTTTCGGCACGTACGTACAGACGCGTTTGTGTGGTGGAAATGTGGCGTGAAAAAAGTTTTTTTATCTGTTCAGCAGTCTGGTTGGGGAAGGAAATAATAGCCTTGATGTGATTTTCGTAGTAAGGAGTTAACGGATTCACGCTGGAGAAGAATAATATGACTAAAAAGTATCATTAAGAGGACTGGTTCAAACAAATGAAATGAACGACTGGCTAAAATGAAGCCATCAATACGATGTAAGTAACAGTATGCGTGGTGCAGTTAGCAAAAGACTAGAAATACACAACAACAACAACAACAACGATAGCAACAACATCTGAGTAAGATTAATGTCAATGATATATTTAATCAAACAGAAAAAAATTTTGTTTCGAGGTTAGTAAAGAGCAATGACCCTTGAAACTGATTCGATTAAAAATTAAATTTCTATGAAGTGTGACTTTCTCATGTGTAGCACCTATGGTGTTACGCCACTGGCTCATTCCTAACTGTATGAGAAAGATTTAATTTTAATGAAATTGAAAGTAAAACGAATTAGCTGATGTGGAAATTCTCTGCGCGCTGTTTGAAATTCGTATCGCGCTTTTATTGGTATCTGAGGAACGCAAATTAACAATATACACCAAACTCATGATTTAATTACACACTGTTAATTATATTAATGAAGTCAATATACCTGAACAGTTTAAACAACATGCTAAACAAACGGACATAGTTGTGGAATGTGTACAGTTAGGTAATGAGTATGGTGCCATATTGCAGGTAAACAAGATTTTTTTCTGATATAGCTGTAGAAGCGCACTGAAAACATTGGAACTTGCTTATGGTTCTTCAAAAACCGTAAACGTGTGCAAAACACAACTATGTAGGCTGTTACAAGACTGATACAATGAGGAAGTAATATGTTATTTGACGTTGGACCATGTGGCCCAGAAACTGCCTCAAAAAAGAATCGATCACGTTTTTGGATCGGGGGCTAATCTCTCATATCTGCATACAGACTTCACAAACAATTTTACGGTATGTGGCGGTAAGTACTTATAATACTGTTTTCATTTTCTTTGTATTACTTCATTGGTGATTATTGCGGTGGACCAAATACTGTCGGTAATCTCCCACATCAACTAGAGTTTTTCTGAGTTTCAAGTTATGTATGTTGAAGGTAGCATGAGTCTCCTTAGAATGTATCCTCTAGGAAACTTAGCAATTAACTTTCTTCTTGACACATGAATCTTCCTTGAAGTGTCTGTCACATTAAGTTTAAAGACCAAGTTTCGTGTTTATAAAAAAAAGAACTCTGTGATGACAAGCCCACTCTTTTTCAGATCTTCTTTATATTCTTTACTAATCCAACCTGATGAGAGTCCCTGAATGACAATCAGAATTGAAGAAATCAATTGAACAGGTGTTAAATACTTGTTCCGAGAGTTAGCTATAGTTCTCTTCTATTCTTAAAGCGTGTCTCAGTTGACATCTAACGTTACAACTTGTTTTACGTGGTCGCTATACTTTAGGTAGTTGAGAATGGATTCTCCTAGATATTTTGCGATTGTTACTGTTCCCACTAATTTATCGCCAATAGCGTATTCGAATATTAATGTAAATTTCAATATATATAATTTCAATATCTGAATACGTTTTGTTATGCTTAGGCTCAAGTACTAGTCCCAATATCAAGCACAATCCACAATCCTCCATAGGTCGTCTTATATTTCATTTTTAAAATGGTTTCGTCTGTCCGTAACCAACCTTCTTCCTACCACAAGAGGAAGTAGAGAACTATCTTATAGCTCCACATTTTGCTACAGTATTGTGATACGACTTACCACGGAGTAGGAACTGCAGGAGAAGGAACTATAGAAGTTTCCAGATGCTGTCAACTGCTCAAGCAGGGAATGTTTTCATGGCATTCCCAGAGCGGTCTCCTCATTTTGAAATGCAAAATGGATCAACGAAATTATGAATCTATCCTTGGGGACCATATTCAGGCTTTTGACAGGTGCTCACATTAATGTGAGTGGATGGTGTAAGTGTTATACGGATGGTAGAGAACTCATGTGCATTTGATTCAGTACTTGTGTGCATAAATTCATTGTAAAAAAATGGCAACTGTCAGGATGGACTGCTGATGGGCCATATTTATTTTAATTTACAAATTTGCACTGCATGATATGCAGTGACATCGTTTTAGCAACTGTCGTTCGCCTTCTCAAACGCGAAGAAAACTTTAAATGAGAACATTTAAGCTTAAGCTTTACCGTGACTATTTTTAATATCGAATGAAACAGTGAGTTTTCTGTTACCAGGCACTGATTTATTTATATCTACAACGTGAATCGAAGGTTTACACCTCCATCATCAGGTGGATTTACAAGTGTTAGTATGACATATGTGTGTGTTGTGTTACGATTTTGGTGTAACTTGAGGCACTGTCTACTGGAGAAACAAAAACAATATTACAGAGCATGGTTTTGAGGAGGTTTTTGCCTAAAAACTAAACGTATTTCTAAATGTGAAAATAAACAAGTAAAATAAAATACCTCCAGTGGTCACCTGTTCCTTTCTCTATCGTAACACATAATTAGTTATGTTACCTTCACATTCCCAAACAAACAATGGAATGGACTCATTTAGAAATGTACAATCACACCAATAACTTGTACCTGCTGTCAGCTTGAAACTATATGTACATCAACTGAAAGTATACATTTTATATCCACCTGAATATTTTTAAAGCTTTAACCAATGTGTTATTCGAATCTTTACTTAGTCAGATATAATCTAAAGAACCCCCTACTACAGAAGAGTATCTCCCCCGCAGTCACTGTTTTCACCGTGTATCTGAATCTCTATCTCTCTCTCTGCGTCCTTTCATCCCTATTTCTAAATCCCAGGCAAAATTGTTATTTATGTATAATCTTACCACTGCTGGCAACATAATTACTGTACTCAAAGTTTGCAATATGTCACCTGATTGTATAAACGAGTATGAAATTCATGCTATATACACTTGACAGAAATGGATTTGCATACCCCTTGAAATATTCAGCAACCTAAACAAAGTACTCCACAATCCTTTAAAACTTCATCCAAATATAGTGTTATGATATACATTCTTTGTACTTTCAGATAATGTTTCTGTTTTGTTGTATATACTTTGCATGTAGTAGTTTCCAGACATCATATTTGTTTAAGAAATATGGGAGTTTACATGTGACGTGAGCACTGGAGGTATTTTATTTTACTTGTTTATTTTCACATTTAGAAATACATTTAGTCTCGTCAAAAACCTCCTCAAAACCATGTTCAGAAATATTGTTTCTGCTCCTCCACTAGACAGTGCCACAAGTTATCCCAAAATCGTATCACAACACACACATATGTCATTCTAACATATATAAATCCACCTGATGATGGAAGTGTAAATTTTCGATTCGCGTTGTAGATATAAATAAATCAGTGGCTGGTAACAGTAAACTTGCTTTTTCATTCGAAGAAAACTTTCTAACAGGGGGCCATTTCTATTATTTTGTGTACAGTCTGCCTACCACATAAGCAGTGTCGGGAGCGTGTTACTCATTGCGTCATTAGTACATACTCGTAGCTTAGGTGAAGCAAAAGTAATTATGCAAATGTGATTATCTTGTTTCACTCTGGTGTGTTAACGTGGAGTAGTTGAGTACCGCGTGTCTGTACGCTTATTGGCGAACGTAGCCGCAGATACTCCCGTGGATTTTGGTACAGGGAGGAAAACACTGCTGCAGGAGATTAAAGGTTCTAACACAACAGTAGCCGGTACATGGCCATGTGAGCGTAAAGGCTCAGAGGCAAATTCGTGTCGGTGACAGCGATAGTACACGATGGACCAGATTACTCGCAGTCCCGGAGATAAACAGCTTGTTTTCTCGGAGCAAGAAAGCTCAGCAGAGCTGGATTAAACTCGGAAGCTCTCTGTGTGGCATGAGTTATTTACGTTACAGTTACCTTAGTGAATGTGGGACTAAATTACTCTGTCCGTCAAATGTAGTTGATGTAAACCGCTTGTTATGATGATCTGTAGCCAATACCTAATTTCCGAGGGAGTGAACGGCTGAGCTTCTGTATTTTAGCTTTACGGAAAATATTATTTTTTTAAGCACTTGCCGGAAGTAATATGCAAGGGAGTGGAGTAAAAATTGCACTGAATTAAGGTCTGTTGGAGGACCACTGTCTCGCTTTCCATATGTCTAAAGGTCCAACTCTCTGACGGTTCTCTCTCTGCATGTTCTCACATGTTAGATCTATGCGTCCAACATTGTTCGATCTATGCGTCTAACATGAGAAATACGCAAAATGTATTAGGTAATTGAAATTTTGTCTGTATGGATATTCTCGGGTAGAAGAGAAAGTAAAATAACAAAACTTATTTTTTCAGTATTTGTTTATTTACTTTCTTTTGCATCCGAAGAATGAGCATTAACGTATCAGTCGGTTTTCTGACATCCTGCAGGCAATATAAAATGCTGAAACTTGTTGAATAATGTTTAAGCCCAATAAAGTCTAGTTTGGGGTGCTGTATGGCCAGTTTCAAATAAATCTAGAGAAGTACAGTCAAAAGATTTTTGTGGTATTTACAAAGGCGGCAGCTAAGAACTGGCTGATTAAAAAGTGTGTCAGAACTGGGCTGGAAGTCATAACTCCACCTTTTCTTTTGTAAACTAAGATACTCAGGAAAGAATCACAACCCTCTCTGATAAGGAGCGTATGTTCACTCGGTAAATATAAATCTGAAATTTTTTTGAATGTTTTTGTAGGTGATTTACAACAGCGTAAATGTATGTTTTGAAGTGTATGACGCACAAATTCATTAGCAATAATTTCCACAATAAGATTATTAATATAGCTGTATATCATGAAATAAAGCTTTGAAACTCAGTTTTCTTCTGTCCAACAGAACAAGTCTTACTTTTTAAAGTTTTATCTTCTACATCTACATCTACATCTATACTCCGCGAGCCACCTTACGGTGTGTGGCGGAGGGTACTTATTGTACCACTATCTGATCCCCACTTCCCTGTTCCATTCACGAATTGTGCGTGGGAAGAACGACTGCTTGTAAGTCTCCGTATTTGCTCTAATTTCTCGGATCTTTTCGTTGTGATCATTACGCGAGATATATGTGGGCGGTAGTAATATGTTGCCCATCTCTTCCCGGAATGTGCTCTCTCGTAATTTCGATAATAAACCTCTCCGTATTGCGTAACGCATTTCTTGAAGTGTCCGCCACTGGAGCTTGTTCAGCATCTCCGTAACGCTCTCGCGCTGACTAAATGTCCCCATGACGAATCGCGCTGCTTTTCGCTGGATCATGTCTATCTCTTCTATTAATCCAACCTGGTAAGGGTCCCCATCTTCATAACAGTAACAAAATAGCCTCACTTGCAGCTATAGTTTTATAAGTTTTATTTCATGACCAATTCCAAGACATTACATTTCGTCTTTAGATGTACCTGTACACACAGCAAAAACATTTTTCGAGATTACATACGTCAATGTATAAACAAAATAACATTATTTTTTCTAAATTACGCGTTGCAAGCTAACCAATCTACCTGTCGTAAGGTTAAGTTAGAGGTCTTCCGCTAAAATCATAATATATAGGAATTATGATTATCCATACTAAGTTAATAGTACCAATACTAAGTCGAAAATATTATCTGTTTTTACACCTTTGTCAATATACACTATTATTATTAAATTCTCAGATAAAGGTATCTATCCTGATCAGCCAGAACGTTATGACCACCGACGTACTATCGATATAAACCCGTCGAGGCGATTTCAGCGCCACCTGACGAGGAGCGACTGCTAATAGACACAAGAACGGTGCAAGTTGTATCAATGAGCGTGCTGTCCGTATGTAGAATAGGGAAAGCGCGCGATCTATTTCAGTTTGATGGAGGGCAAATTGTGAAGGCCCCGAAGGCTCGGTACGAGCATTTCGGGAAGTGCACGACTTTTAGGGTGGTCGAGGAACGCTGTGGTGAGTGTCTTCATCACGTAGCGAAACCAAGGTGAAACCACGTCCAGGCGTCATGGGGTTGGGCAGCCACCCGTCAGACTAGTAAAGCAGGACAGGGGGTGAAATGTGGCAGAACTAACATCAGACTCTAATGCTGGAAAGAGTACAAATATGTCTCAGCAAAGTGCACCAAACACTCCTACCGATGTGCCTCTGCAGCCGACGACCCATGCATCTACGAATGGTAACACCACAACATCGGCAACTACGATTGAAACGCGCACATGGCCATTCGCAATGGACGTTGGCGCATTGGCAGAGCGTTGCATGCTCTGATGAATACCGATACCTTCTTCATTATGCCAATGGGAGGTCGCGAATCCGTCGTCTTCCAGGGGAACAGCTCCTTGTCACCTATACTGTGGAACGGAGACAAGCTGGTTGCGGCTCCTTTATGCTCTGGGGAACATTCACGTGGACATCTGTGGGTCCAGTGGAGCTCGTGTAAGGCACCATGATGACCAAGGAATACCGTACCCTGGTTGAAGACCACGTACACCCCTACGTGACGATCAGGTTTCCCGAGGGCAGTGGCACTTTTCAGCTAGATAATGCGACATATCACATGGCCAGGAGTATGTTGGAGTGGTCCGAGGAACACAGTGGTGAGCTCCAGTTGATGTGCTGCCCCCACCTCCCTCCCCGCGTCGCCGCTGTTATCAATGCCAAAAGTGGAGACATCGGATCAATGCCAAAGGTGGAGACACAGTTTATTAGGTAGGTTGTCATAACATCCCGACTGGTCAGTGTATATGAGAGTGCATGACCACTCACTAACATGAAAACGATTAAGGTATTATACTGTCCTTTACATCGAGTAGATCAGCCTATTAGTTCGATTCATCGGCGGTGTAATGTAATGGGATCTTTTATGACATAAAGACATCTAAATAGAAATCCATCCACATGAATTCGGATTAAATAATCACATAAATTATCTATATCCTATAGTATTAAGTGTTCATGGTGGCTTAATTCGTGGTATACATTTGACGTTATTACAATCGTATACCTCCGAAGTTATGATTAAACAGCCGAGGAGGCGCAGAATAGTGTTTTATTGTGTCATGTTATCTAACCAGTTTTAGCGTATCGATCGCAATTTGTGATATTTTCTCATATAGGTAATTTAATTTTGAATGGGTACCTTTTAGCGACTCTTCACAATGTTTTGTCTATAGCGCCAGCGTGTAATCCTATGACTTAAGTTTTTGCTTGTTTCACTTAAAGATTACTTTTCATAAGGCTTCATTGTACATTTGTGCCTTGACGTGTGCTCCCTCTGGCTGCTTAGAAAATGAGTGTGGTGAGCAACGTATCGGGCGTGCTCTAAGTAATTTCTGGTCCGTTCGTCGGACCTCACTGCCTGACATGTGATGGTTTCATATCAAGAGCTTTAACTGTTTTTTGTTTCCTTTTAATGAACTCCTTTCGTTGGTAATCTTGAGTCATTTCTTGTATTTTATTCTGACACACTCTATAGTTGTTTGTAACTCGCCTGTTTTAAAGACTGTTTTCTTAGAACCTTTCAAGGGATTGTTATGTAATTTCAATTTGTGAGATATTGTCTTGCTGAAATTGGCTGTAAATATTTCAGCAATAGTAACTAGTGGCACACAAATTGTATGTTTCGAAAAGAGAATAGCATTTGTTGTAAATTTAAATTTTGAGACTTCATGTTTCCATGAATTTTTTGACGAGTTGATAGCAAGTATTTGAATTAATATTGTAACCTTTTGTCATGTCATCTCAATGAAATATCTAACATTGTTGATCGTTTATCAGTAATTGTTCCTAAATGCTTTCGTCCAGTTACGTATTTTTGTCGTAATATATCGAGGTTCCGTTGACCTAATTTGTTATTTTGGTTGAGGAGTGTTAAAGTATTGATAGGAATGATGTTCAATCCTTATTTTGCCTGGTCCTTCTACTGCCAGATAACCTTACACTACGAGGGTGTACCAGCCCTAAACGTTTTTATGTTGATGAGTGGTCATACAATCGCATCTAGGTTCACTTCACATGGAAATTGCGTAATAATGATTTGTAATGACATCGACATCGAAAGACAGAAAATGTTATTGACGTAGTATTGACATTTGCTATGACTAATCGTGATTTCTACATATTATCATATTAGCACTAGACCTCTAACATAATCTTACGACAGGTAGACTGGTTGGCATGTAATGTATACTTTATAAGAAGCAGTGTTATGCTGTATATGTATTGACATATGTAATTTTGAAAAAAATATTCTTACTATATGCACAGATATATCACAAAATGAGATGTGAAGTCTCGAAACAAATAATGAAATAACTTACAATTGCTGCTGCTGCTGCCTGAGGCTATTTTATTGTTATTATTAATATTATTGTATGCAGTTGCGTTCCCACCATCTACTATGCTGGATACTGAAGATACTTTCATCCTCTCTTTTGTTATCTATCAGAAGAATCGTGAGTAATTTCTAGAAACTGTCGACGTTGATACAAAGATCACCTGTTCGATCCCACTAAAATAATCCTATTATCTGTTTTTTACCTTCACTGTAGTTGCTTTGATAAAAATTCCACTAATTAATTCGTTATTGAATGAAATTGCGATGGCGTAGAATTTCAGATATTTTCTAACAAACGTATATGATACAGTAATTAAGTCAAGAAAATTGTTATGTTTATGTAAATCACTAGATGAGAGTTCTACAGTTTAAAGAAATGAACCACAGGCAGCAAAACTTGATTCATTATACAAATAGAATCTAACCTGTGCTGTGAAATCCTGTTGGACAAAGAAATGTCTGCATGATTAAGTTTGTGGGCCTTACCCCATACCGAGAATCCCTAAATCTAAATTAACAAAAACAACTAGTATTCGTATTAACTAAGTAAAACAACTTGAATGCTTACTTCAGTCAGCCAAAGTGTCTGGACACGCTTAAGAATTAACAATACACCACGAAAATGATTTATGGATTCTTTCGTTACTTCCATATTTAAGGCTGAATAACAAGTACTGTTTTTGTTCTATTGATTTTTATTGATTACAGATTTGTTTTCGGCGTATTGACTGCTATTTAGGATACAACTGACTAGCGTCCGATAGGGTCACTATTTAATTAGGTAACGAAACATGATAATCAAAGATACAATCCACTTGCGTGAGTATTATGGATCAAACTTGTTTCTTAACTTTCAGATTATAGTTTACGCAATGAAGCACAATAAATAATCAAACTATACTGTATTACAGACTAAACCCTTGGTGAGTAATAGCACGTTTCCTTACAGATCGGGGTCAAACTGCGTTATGCGCGATAACTGGAATCGTGGATACAATGAAAACATGGCATTCACTTATTACCAACCAGAGGCGTGTTTAGATAATGGCGACCCTGCCAGGATGGTTAATTATTGAATTAATTAACATAGCAATTGTTAAGAAAGCACTGGATTTCATTGAATACAGAAGTCATACTTCGAGCTTGTATATATCAGTAGGAGTATAATTTAAAGTACATGTGTGACACACTAATAGACTGCATTGAATTAACTGGATTAATTTAGTTGAATTAAGAGAATTTCACGATATTGAACACTTTTGTGTAGTTGAGCAGTAGTGATTCTAGTGCGGCTGGCGCTCGCTCCACGATCTACACTCCTGGAAATGGAAAAAAGAACACATTGACACCGGTGTGTCAGACCCACCATACTTGCTCCGGACCCTGTGAGAGGGCTGTACAAGCAATGATCACACGCACGGCACAGTGGACACACCAGGAACCGCGGTGTTGGCCGTCGAATGGCGCTAGCTGCGCAGCATTTGTGCACCGCCGCCGTCAGTGTCAGCCAGTTTGCCGTGGCATACGGAGCTCCATCGCAGTCTTTAACACTGGTAGCATGCCGCGACAGCGTGGACGTGAACCGTATGTGCAGTTGACGGACTTTGAGCGAGGGCGTATAGTGGGCAAGCGGGAGGCCGGGTGGACGTACCGCCGAATTGCTCAACACGTGGGGCGTGAGGTCTCCACAGTACATCGATGTTGTCGCCAGTGGTCGGCGGAAGGTGCACGTGCCCGTCGACCTGGGACCGGACCGCAGCGACGCACGGATGCACGCCAAGACCGTAGGATCCTACGCAGTGCCGTAGGGGACCGCACCGCCACTTCCCAGCAAATTAGGGACACTGTTGCTCCTGGGGTATCGGCGAGGACCATTCGCAACCGTCTCCATGAAGCTGGGCTACGGTCCCGCACACCGTTAGGCCGTCTTCCGCTCACGCCCCAACATCGTGCAGCCCGCCTCCAGTGGTGTCGCGACAGGCGTGAATGGAGGGACGAATGGAGACGTGTCGTCTTCAGCGATGAGAGTCGCTTCTGCCTTGGTGCCAATGATGGTCGTATGCGTGTTTGGCGCCGTGCAGGTGAGCGCCACAATCAGGACTGCATACGACCGAGGCACACAGGGCCAACACCCGGCATCATGGTGTGGGGAGCGATCTCCTACACTGGCCGTACACCACTGGTGATCGTCGAGGGGATACTGAATAGTGCACGGTACATCCAAACCGTCATCGAACCCATCGTTCTACCATTCCTAGACGGGCAAGGGAACTTGCTGTTCCAACAGGACAATGCACGTCCGCATGTATCCCGTGCCACCCAACGTGCTCTAGAAGGTGTAAGTCAACTACCCTGGCCAGCAAAATCTCCGGATCTGTCCCCCATTGAGCATGTTTGGGACTGGATGAAGCGTCGTCTCACGCGGTCTGCACGTCCAGCACGAACGCTGGTCCAACTGAGGCGCCAGGTGGAAATGGCATGGCAAGCCGTTCCACAGGACTACATCCAGCATCTCTACGATCGTCTCCATGGGAGAATAGCAGCCTGCATTGCTGCGAAAGGTGGATATACACTGTACTAGTGCCGACATTGTGCATGCTCTGTTGCCTGTGTCTATGTGCCTGTGGTTCTGTCAGTGTGATCATGTGATGTATCTGCCCTCAGGAATGTGTCAATAAAGTTTCCCCTTCCTGGGACAATGAATTCACGGTGTTCTTATTTCAATTTCCAGGAGTGTATATGTGACCTATGTGGTCGTGGGTAAAGACGCACGTAAAAGTCTCCTCCTAAGCCCTGAAACTGACTTCAGCCAAACTTTGTAAACATATTTTACACTATATGGAAGGGCTGTGGTGGTAATAACTAGCATGCTTGTGTTGAGGTATAACGTGGAGAGAGAAGGTGGAAGGAGGAGGAGGTGGACAGACAAAGGGAAAATGAGGGGATGGTCACAGAAAGGAAAGAGGAGGAGATAGACAGAGAGAGGGGGAGGAGATGGACAGAGGGGGGGAATGAGCAGATGTACAAAGGGGGAGGAGCTGATCTCATGAATTATGTGTTGTGGAGGTGGGCCGAGGGACAGAGAGCGGGGGTGGAGGAACTGGTCGGAGAAGGAGGAAGGAGGAGCTGGACAGAGAAATGGCGATATTAACTAATAGAAGACTGGAATAGATACATACCTGGGCAACACAGGGTACACAGCTAGTAGCGATAAAAACAACAAGCTTCATCAATTCCTGTATCGAGTGCAAAGACAGAGCCACGGATTGAAGGTATAGGCAGAGAAATCTAAAATACGTGTATTCATATTGGTGAACAATAAGACATGATTCGTAAAGAGGCCAAAGAATCTTGAGAAGAAATCAGGTCGCTAATGACGGAATGAAAGCACATACGTACGGAGTTCAATACGTTGCGCTCAGAAACACAAATAGAGGTAGAAGGTGTTGATTCATTAGCATGGAAAGCTACGAGCAATATACGCCACATAGTAGTAGACAATCAGATCCAGAAAAGAGTGACAAAAGGCGTGGGAGTGATATTGGCAAAATAACTGAGAAAAACGAACAACAGTTCACGCAACTTAGTAGCGAACTGAATCAAGCAATAGAAGCACATATGGACAGTGGTAGTGATATTTCAGGATCCATTGTGTCTGTAGACTTGCTGGTAGGACGCGAAACGGACGTACTTAAGAAAGTGAAGGACCGTCTCAGAACACAGAACAATTACAGGTGCATGTAAATAATTTACAAGAAAATGAGAGTTCGGCACAGGAGCTTCCGCCGAACAAAATATCATTAGTACCAGCTCCGCCCACGACACAAAACAACCGTGAGACGCTGGAAGCATATAGGAAACCAACGCGCCCAACACAGGAATTTTATGCACGAGGACGATGTTCAGAAGATGCCATTTTTTACACCTCTGCCCTCAATACAAGCCGATACGAGTTATGCTACAACACAGCATTTGCCGCCAGTACAGCAAACGTTACTGGACAGGCAAAATATGCCACAATCTACTTCACAGTCTGAAATAGGTAATTTTACGGCACCGCAAAGATCCAACACCCACCAACAGAATATTTCGTACTTATCATACAAGAATTCGGTACAAAAGAATGCGGGAAATCAATTTGACGATGATAAATTTCTAACAGTATGTGAATTTCAACATTACAAAGAAAATGGGAATAGTCTATACCCAAGAACATTTATTAATCAATTTGAAGTAGGTCTTCCACAACATTCACCATCAGACATAAATTAGACGTCATCTGTGGAAATATGGATGGAGCGATTGCAGAAACCATGCAGAAGATAGCGACAACGTGCAATTCATATGAGGAATTTAATTCAGCATTTCTGACAAGGTACTGGTCTGCAGAGGCTCATACCGGATAAAATATGAACTTTTGCAGAAGAAATCATTCGAAAGTTCGGGAGAAAAGAGTCCAATTAAGTTCTTCGATGAAATGGCGAAATGGAACCAATATTTGGATAATCCGTACAGGGACAGAGATCTAATTAGGATGAGCATAATCAAATTGACACTCCGATATTAACAATCATTAGTAGGCTGGGGCGGTGATAATATACAAGTGTTTAAAGGCATACTTCATGAGTTGGAATTTATTTTCAGTGAAGGCGACGAAAAAAAACAGAAAGATGGGCGACAGTAATGGGAATAATAGGCCAAGGAACGGGAAGAAATTTAATAATGGGAATGAAAATGGCGAGGGGAATAACAATATGAGTCGATTTTTCAATTCAAATAGAAAGTACCTACCACAGCATAATTTTGGCAACAACAATAAAGATCTTTTCAAATGGTATTTAACAGAAGAAAACGGAATTGGTCAAATGACGGAAATAGTAGTAGATCAGGAGGATTTCAGCAGAGGAACAAGACTTTTTCAAGACCAAGTAGTTCGACAGGCGCCAACCAAGGAATACAGAAGGCAGATGATGCTGGCGAACACCAAGATGTTATAGAAATTCGAGGTTCTAATCCAGGGAAGTCGAAGAACTGACTAGGAGACGGAGACGTGAACTGTTCGGATGACTGTCCAATCCCAACAGAAGACGACCTTGTTACTAAACGTATTAATAGCATGAAATGCAATTGGGCAGAAGGTGTTGGTGAAAACGCATCGTCCTTCATGCAAACCTAAAGAGCATTGCCACAATTTCTTTGCAGCATATAAGGGACTTCTGGAAATTAGTAAGATTATCCATAAAAATGCCGTGGAGACAGTACATCACAGAACAGGAAAATCATTAGGCAGATACCGTGTGAGTCAAAAAATGGTTCAAATGGCTCTGAGCACTATGCGACTTAACTTCTGAGGTCATCAGTCGCCTAGAACTTAGAACTAAGTAAACCTAACTAACCTAAGGACATCACACACATCCATGCCCGAGGCAGGATTCGAACCTGCGACCGGAGCGGTCGCTCGGCTCCAGACTGTAGCGCCTAGAACCGCGCGGCCACTCCGGCCGGCTGTGTGAGTCACCCAAAGGAATACTATGATTAGGTTCAGAAATGTTTTGTATCAGTTTTTCTGTAAAAGCGTATTGTCACCTAATTTACGAAGTTTACGTTCTAAATATTTTTAAATATTAACATATGATGCTAAATTTAATAACTTAATATATAATTCATCTTGAAGTTCTTGTATTTGTGTACTTCAAAAGAATCATATATATAAGGCAGTGTAAGAAATATGAGGATGCCATAAGAATATAAACACATGTGAGTAACTGTAAACAGTTATACCCCATCTCGTTAATGTTGGTAACATGGGAGACTATTCATTAGTTAGGATATGAAGAGAGATATTTAGATGGTGAACCGTAGAGGCACCGTCAGTTATTTATATATGTTTTACTGGTGTTTCTGATTGCAGAAAGCGACAGATCACGTCTTTATAATGGGTTTATCTTACGCACTCAATGCAAAAGAGCATGTGAGGTGTTGTAAGAACATACAGGCGTGGCAGTACACAGCTTAGAGAAAAAATGTTAGGGAGATTTAGAGAAAGAGATTCATGTCAGACTCAATAATGGCGAAGGTATAAAGTTTAGAGCTGATGAGTTTACGGAAAGCTGTTTATAATAAAGGGAAGGATAAAATAAACGTTTCATGAAGTTATTAAGAGTCAAGAAAGAGATATGATGTCGATCAGTTCAATGAACATCCATAAAGTATTAGAAGAGTTTTTATTTCAGACAAAAGTACAGAGAGAGGAGGAGACGAAAGCAACAACAGGAAAATGGTAGAAAAGCAAGGGAGTCCAAAAATGAATTTTTAACACTGACCTAAACCGTAAGTTCAACATGGTGTAGGGAAGGTAAACTACTAACTGCATGGACAAAATGAGACAGAATCACTCACTGGACATCAACATACACTACTGGCCATTAAAATTGCTACACCACGAACATGACGTGCTACAGACGCGAAATTTAACCGACAGGAAGGAGATGCTGTGATACGCAAATGATTAGCTTTTCAGAGCATTCACACAAGGTTGGCGCCGGTGGCGACACCTATAACGTGCTGACATGAGGAAAGTTTCCAACCGATTTCTCATAAACAAACAGCAGCTGACTGGCGTTGCCTGGTGAAACGTTGTTTGGTGATGCCTCGTGTAAGGAGGAGAAATGCGTATAATCACGGTTCCGACTTTGATAAAGGTCGGATTATAGCCCATCGCGATTGCGGTTTGTCCTATCGCGACATTGCTGTTTGCGTTGGTCGAGATCCAATGACTGTTAGCAGAATATGGAATCGGTGGTTTCAGGAGGGTAATACGGAACGCCGTGCTGGATCTCAACGGCCTCGTATCACTAGCTGTCGAGATGACAGGCATCTTATCCGCATGGCTGTAACGGATCATGGAGCCACATCTCGATCCCTGAGTCAACAGATGGGGACGTTTGCAAGACAACAACCATCTGCACGAACAGTTCGACGACGTTTGCAGCAGCATGGACTATCAGCTTGGAGTGCGGTTACCCTAGACGCTGCATCACAGACAGGATCTCCTGCGATGGTGTACTCAACGACGAACCTGGGTGCACGAATGGCAAAACATCATTTTCTCGGATGAATCCAGGTCCTGTTTACAGCATCATGATGGTCGCAACCGTGTTTGGCGACATCGCGGTGAACGCACATTGGAAGCGTATGTTCGTCATCGCCATACTGGCGTATCACCCGGCGTGATGGTATGGGGTGCCATTGGTTAGACGTCTCGGTCACCTCTTATTCGCATTGACGGCACTTTGAACAGTGTACGTTACATTTCAGGTGTATTACGACCCGTGGCTCTACCCTTCATTCGATCCCTGCGAAACCCTACATTTCAGCAGGATAATGCACGACCGCATGTTGCAAGTCCTGCACGCGCCTTTCTGGATACAGGAAATGTTCGACTGCTGCCCTGGCCAGCATATTCTCCAGATCTCTCACCAATTGAAAACGTCTGGTCAATGGTGGTCGAGCAACTGGCTCTTCACAATACGCGTCACTACTCTTGATGAACTGTGGTATCGTGTTGAAGATGCATGGGCAGCTGTACCTGTACAGCCCATCCAAACTCTGTTTGACTCAATGCCCAGGTGTATCAAGGCCGTTATTACGGCCAGAGGTTGTTGTTCTGGGTTTGATTTATCGGGTTCTATTCACCCAAATTGCGTGAAAATGTAATCACTTGTTAGTTCTAGTATAATATATTTGTCCAATGAATACCCGTTTATCATCTGCATTTCTTCTGGGTGCAGCAATTTTAATGGCCAGTAGTGTAGTTTCCAATCAGACTGTCCTGTTTTGAAACTGAGGAAACCTGGATAATCTTAAAAATAATGTAAGCCTGGCTGTAAAGTAAAGGAGGTGGATTGTGTAGATGAGGTCATGACCATAATCTGTAGAAGCTTCATTGTAACGCATCACCAAGATGACGACGACGTGCCACTGGAAATGGGGACGCATCGAGCATTGCAGCAAGGGTGATAAGCAGTTTCCTGGCATGAATAAGGCGAGGGAGTAGAGAGGGAGGGAAGAGTGTGTGTTTATAGCTAACAATGATTTCAATGGGCGGACCAACCACACTGTTGCATTGTGAAATCGAGGGTGGAAGAAGCAGGAGTTTCTGCTGTACTTCCAGCTGACCAGTCTGACAGAAAAAGAAAAAGCTGTTTTGGGTAACGGAAATAAACATGGGACAACAGATGAGTGAGCATAAACGAATGAGCGAACCGCTATCCAAGGTCCCGCGCATTGGCTAACTCACAGGCAACGAACTAGGGGACAAACCGGATGGAAGTTTTGTGTTAAGGCCGACCTAGGCCCAAGAATTAGCTTATTTCCTTTGCGCACGCGATGGTCACATCTGGTTAATTTTTGTGGGGAAGGAATAAAATTTGTTAGAGCCGGTAACATTGTTCAACTCGACATTGGTATAGTCTTTCACCACAGAGTCTTTCTGTAAGTTAAAATAAGTAACTATCCTGAATTCTGTGATGTTCTTGATCTTTTATATTTTATTTTATTTGAAAAATTTAATGCCAGTATCCCCTTGTCTGAACAGGCGATACCTTAGATTGCTCTTGTGTATTGTAATGACCCAACATGTGCAAAATTGATTCCAATAAATAGATTTATAGTTAATAGTTGTTGTCTGTTCTAAGATAGAGGCCCCTTCCTATCTGATTGGAATATTTTAGGAACGTTGATGGCAGATATTCTGAAGTCTAAACCCTTGGTGAGTAATAGCACGTTTCCCTACAGGTCGGGTTCAAACTGCGTTATGTGCGCTAACTAGAATCGTGGACACAACGCAAACATAGGATTCACTTTTTACCAACCAGAGGCGTGTTTAGAATGGAACTGAGTGCACTATGAGTTAAACTACTAGTAAACACGAATCAACATTTGCTGCATATACTGTATTCATTCGTGACTGATTTCAACCAATTACAGTCATTGTCAGTAATAGATGAAAAAATGTTTTCTGTAGAAATGGTACAGTTCCATGGTTATTTATCCACGTGTAGTTGCGATCAACTCTGAAGTTTTGGTGGAGTAAAAAGAAAATAAACATTTTTGATGTTTTCAGTTATATTGGTATCAGCCCTAGATCTCAAGTGCATTTAAATGCCTAGCGTTTCGTCTCCTAGAAACAACGAGATAGTCCATACTGACTTTGTTAGCGGTATTACAGCTTAGGTATTTGTTGGGAAGTACTGATTTATGTTCAGACTGTAGTTGCGCTACCTGGTATTTTAGTCAAATTATAAGTCTTTAGCAAAAGTAATCATAAATAGTGTGGAAAGCCGCCAGGGATCACTGTGTTAACAGCCACAAGTCGGTAGCAACCAGTGTGGCGACATGTGGGTCACACAATGGACTTGAGAAACTTGGATAGCCGAATGCAGAGGTAAACAGTACCGCACAACAGTAACCCTGCTGCAAGCGGGTCGATGTCACCACACAAGGGCAAGTCTCTTGTTTCGGTCGACATGACTAGATGCCAGGACATGGTGTCACAGCCCCGCCGACTTGCCATCTGGATCTGCCGGCTCCAACATTGAGTCGTTACTGGGACTACAAGTTGGCAGCGAGTCGCAGTCCACGCACATCTGTCTTCACGCGCCATCACGGTGACGCAAGTGGAGCGAGGGCTCCGAGTACTTCACGACTCTGGGAAAGTCGTGCGCTGCTCACGTCAATAGCTGTGGCCTCTAGAGGCCACCTGCTGACCCCAGTCACGCTGTCAGCAGCGCCGCGTTATGGCTCGGCAGCCAGGGTGAAGCCGCTGCCCATGTATCAGCACCGGCCAGGGGTCGCCTCACTACATCATGTATTGAGTCAATTAAATTCATTCTTAACTGTCAATAGTGTTTCCGCTGGGGGCCCACCAGCCCAACATTCACTCTACAGACTCTTCACGTCCATGAATGGTGGTAAATAACATACCTAGTTGCAATCGCTATTGATTAACGTAGAGTCTAAGAAATGGAATACAAAAGGCAGCGATGGCATTGGGGCATCACGTGAAGCACTGATGGGTTTCATAGGTATAATTTACCGCCAATGGCAAACATAATGCACGAGCAAGGTATGTAAGGATTACCAACGCATGTCCTGTGTCGAAGATTAAAATCGCTTGTTTGCTGTAGGTTACATTTTATACAAGGCCTCAAGACTGCTCTCTTCCGATTAGTATTTTAACGATTATTTAAGAAACATCGCATATATTACACATTAAAAAGCCAAAACATTATAACCACTGCCCATTGAGAGATCGAATACAGACAGGTGGGGTAGTACGAACGTGAGGAGGTTGGGATAGAAGATAATTGGAGGACAGACAAATGGGGAGAATCATTCTGTGGGCGATACGCTGCTGTTGTGAGGCTCTATGGGAAGGGGTTGAAAGATGGAGAAACCACGAGTGGGCGACAGTGTGTTAGACGTTTATCACAGAGCGCGGATTAGAAGGACAGCGATCTGTGGCCGATCTGACGACAAAGCACGATTCTGGTGCAGCCACAAATGTTTCTGAGCACGCCGTTCAGCACATGTTGTTCAAATTGGGCCTTCATGGAAGCAGACCCCAAGGCGTTCACATTTTCACCCAACGACGTAGTTAATTACAATTGCAGTGGACGTAGGACCATCGAGATTAGCCCACGGATCAATGGAAACGTATTGCCTGGGCGGATGAATCATGTTTCTGGCTACAGCACGTTGATGAATGAGTCCAGATATGCTGTCATCCAGACGAATGGTTGCTAAAACTGTGCACCGCTCCATGCGCCGCGTCATGTGCGACGGTGGGAGAACTGTTATGCTGTGGGGGACATTCACCTGGGCTTCCATGGGATCTGTGGTACTAATCCAAGCCACAAAGCTGTGTGCTACGTGAACATTATCACAGATCAAGTGTATGGCTTCATGCTTGATATCTTTCCTGATGGCAATGGCATCTCCCAGCAAGGTAATTGTCCTTGTTACAAGAGCAGAATCGTGCTACTGTGGTTTGGGGACCATGATAATGAAGTCTTGGCCACCAAATTCGCCTGATATCATCCATATGGAACCCATCTGAGACGATATTGTGCGACAGCATCGCGCCCACAAGCCATCGGCCAGTAATTTACGGATATCGCGTGATATATGGAGCCAAACACCTTCGGAAACCTACTAAAGGCTTGTCAAATCTGTGCCACGTAGGATCGCTGCCGTTTTGCGTTTAGAAGATAGACGCCGTCACGGAATCCACCAACAGACATGACTGACCAGTAACTCAAAAACATTACCTAGATTTCTATGGAACATCTCTGAGTGATCAATTGAAACTCCTCACCGCTATGTGTTACTAATGACTGGCGATAGATCTGAGTAGCTGCCGGAACCCCCCAGAATATTATTTCTCGTCTGGACTACAACTCCTGAATTATTCAGTACATGACGTGGTGTCTATCAAGTTGAAACGGTACAGTAGTTTCCGCTCTATAAGCAGCAGGTTTTGTTGCTCGCTCGCACGGGGAAATAGAAACAGAGGCGGCTCCACCGCCAATTTTATCGCACGACGCGGCCGGCCGCGGGCCAATTGAACCCATGTGGACAGGTGGAAAAAAATGTGTCAGGCTTCATAATACGTATTTATATGTGTCGTGTATTATGCATTTCTTGTACGAGAATGTGAATCTGCACATGAACTTTCCCAATCCTCCTCAAACCTTTCCGTAAAGCGTGGCCAAATCTTAGTTGGGAAGTAGTTCTGTAGTATAGTAGTGCCAACCTCACTCCTGGGTAGGGGATCAGAGAGACAGCACAGGCAGGTAAAAGTCAAAGACTTTCCAGTGTCACAAGATTTGGGGTGGAGATGTTGGTCACGGCCAAGTTGTTCGACCATCCCCTCCACCGGGACCCAGGAAGACCTCCGGGTGCCCGCCATATTCGGGGAGTGTTACAGAAGACGGGTAAGTGAGCAGACGTGCCCTCAATGCGCCTGTCTCAATGTTCACGCATGGAAGAGAGGTATTTGAATATTTGTACTAATTATTTTATTTCCAGCTTCGGATTGTGTAAGGAAATGAATGTTCTCGTTTAATTTCGGAAATTTGACCCCTGTGTTAATGTGTCTGGTCCCCAGTTTGCCCGTTATTCTCCTCACATAGTGGATCTCCTATGTAAAATATTGGGAGAATTTGGTGGTATACATTTGGCCAACGCAATTCCGTCTTGCCCGTAGAAATGTGCGTGCATATTAGTATACAATATACCCGAGCTATAAGCTGTAAAATTGTAATATCTGTAAACTGGATCAATTGCTGCAATCGCTGTAAAGTCGAGTGATAATGTTTAAAATAAATAGGTAATCAATTGTCATCAATCTTTAACGTACCTTAAAAATCACAAAGAAGTCAAGTTAGAGGAATTCATTTAAAATAAAAGATATAGAATGCAGGGACCCCACACAGCTTGTGAGCCCTCCAGCCCCTTGCCTAGTATGGTACAGAAAGGGCACGCTCTCTAGGTAGCGCTCTCAAGCTCCACTCCCCAGTTATCCGTTGCGCAATTTTCATTCAGGGCTTGATGACATCAACTTTCATCTGGCGTCTCTAGGCAAGGAGGTTTGACGGTAATCTTTCAAAGTGTATACACAGATGGTCGAAAAAATTATGAATACCTGCTTGACAACGTGTTGGATCATCTTTGGAACGCAACATAGCAGCGATTCTTCATGGCCAGGATTCGACAAGCCTTTTGGTAGGTTTTCGGAGACACGTGGCACCAGAAGTCACGTAGTTTTCGAAAACTGCTGATCGCCGATTAGTGGGCGCGGTGCTGGAGCCCCACTGCGTCCCAGATGTGTTCCATCAGGATGAAATAAGGCGAATTTGTGTTAAAGTGGGTTTACAAACATGCTCCTCAAACCATTGTAGCACGAATAAGGCCCTGTGGCGTTAACAATTATCCTGCTGCAGGATGGTTTCGCCATTGCGGAAGAAATCGAAACGATGGGACGCAGTTATTTGGCAATAACGTTCACGTAGTGCGCACCTGTCATGGTGCCTTTGATTACTACAGCAAACTTAACGAAGCTCAGGTGAATGTCCCCCATAGCGCAATACTTTTTCTACCGGCTTGCGGTGGTGGAGCGGTGTATGTTTTGAGTAGCCTTTCATCTGGATGGTGACATTTCTAGACGTGATAGTCGATCTGGTGCAACAAGAAACGCGATTTATCCGATCAGGTGACACGCTTCCATTGATTCGCGGTCCGGTCTCCATGTTCCTGTGTCCTCTATAATCGTAACTGACAATGTCGTTGTGTGAACACGAGGGCGAGGGGAATGGGGCGGGGCGGCGAGGTGTGGCTGGGGTGTGAGGTCATCAGTCCGCTAGAACTTAGAACTACTTAAACCCAACCAACCTAAGGACATCACCCACATCCATGCCCGAGGCAGGAATCGAACCTACGACCGTAGCGGTCGCGCGCTTCTAGACTGCAGCGCCTAGAACCGCTCGGCCACACCGGCCGGCGTCTGTTGCAGAGCCGCATGTTCAACAATGAGCGCTGAACAGTGTTCTCCGAAACACTTGTACAACAACGTTGTTGTGTTGTCAAATCTGCCAGAAATTGTCGCCTAGCCTGCTTTACGGATTTGGCAAGCCACTTTCTATCACGAAGTGTAAATGATTACCGCCTTCTCACCTACTATTGGTTTCACTGTCCTTCAAGAACTGTTTGCAGATGCTCACGACAGCAGCATGCGAACAGCTGACGACCACTCACTGTTTCTGAAATTCTCGTTCTCATATCACGGGGCATAAGAATCTGCCCTTTGCCAAAAATCGCTTACTCAGTGGATTTTCCCACGTGTGGCCTGTACGAGGACTAGAATGGTCCTCCATTCATCCCTGCTCCATTTACATACTTACCTTTAGAGATGGGCAAAACTGTTCTTTTCAGAGATTGGATCAGAACTGTTCACTCCCTGAAATGAATTAGCTCTTTTTCATGACTCACCACTCATTTACAATAAAAAATAAATGGAAGGCACATTGCCCTTTAAACTTGGTTTATTCCAGTACTATACCTGTATTTTGATCTTATTTGATCCTATTTTGAAGTAACACAGATAATGAGTAAGAATTTTGTATTGTTTATTGAAATTTCCACGATATGACAAAGTTTTTGATTATTGATTTATTTTGCACTATCGTGGTTTTTTGGGTGATCGGAAAATGTTGTAACTTGAGATTTACATTAACAATATATTTGGCTATAATGTATTAAAATTTCATTAACCTCATACAAATTCATCGCAAGCCATATATTTTTAAAGTGAACGTTTCCTTCCGAAGACGCCTAAAATCGCAAAATCCGTACCAGAATAAGAAAAAAAATATAAATTTGACTGTAAAACGAAAGTGCTACATATAGCCTTACGCAGAATAAAACAAGGAAAATATTGGTGTATCACATTTTGCGATACGTTTATCGGTTCGCTCGTAATTAAAGTGTAAATTCGAGTGTCCATTATAAAAATCCTATAGTAAGAGGAGTCATCAGGAACCTAATCTAATCAGTTTAAACAAATAAAAATAAAATAAAAACAATTGATGTATACATAACATAATAATGTAATATACATAGCGGTATTACTACGAAGAACAATATCCAGTAGGGACGAACTCCGATGCAGAGGCGCTGAGTCGAGCAGGTTGAGCCGCAAGCTGTATTACTGCATGAGCTGAGACCGCAGAGACCAGAGTGACACCTGAGTCGCTTTGCTCAATGCTCTGGCTAGAGTCGAGACAGTGGGTGAGCGTTGAGCGGGCGAGTTCCGAGGGTGGGGGGAGCAGTGAACTCACCCGCTCCGAGACAAATCGTCCGTTCCCTTGCGAGCAGGTTGTTGCAAGTAGTTCCTATGTTATCCGCTAGGTGGCTCTCTGTCCTGTTGCTCGCATCAACTGCCCAGAGGGCAGGACGTGCGACTGAAACGATCGCCGACAGAGTGCGATGCTAAGTTAAGCTGCGCCAGACACTGCACGATGTAGCAACCTTGACTGCACGCGGCAGAGGAAGCACAGGGACGGCACGGCATATGTGAAACACAAAATCCAATGGGGCACTGCACAATGCAGGCAGCCAAGGTAGAAGCAGGGCAGAGGCCGGCGCTGGCTGTGTTGTGTGGCGTGCACTGTGCTCTGACCAGCAGAGGCGCTGCTGATATGCTCCATCTCTCTCTCTCTCTCTCTCTCTCTCTCTCTCTCTCTCTGCCGTGGGAAACGTTTGGAGCTACCATTCTTTTCTTCTGAATCACTGATTGTTCACTCCTTTGAAAGATTCAACTCTATGAATTAGTTCAAGAGCGGATCCCCCATCTCTACTTACCTTACCGCGTCACGTCCTCTCAGTGCCACCAGGTGACACTGAGTACCAGAGTAGGCAATGGGCCTGACGTTATGTCACTGTAGGTAAGCTGACTATCCAGATGGGTGTTGATTATTATATGTAGAGTCCGGATTTTATGTAATGTCAAATTAAGAAATATATACAAAAATATGTAACCAAAACTGGCGAATATATAAATAAATGTGTAATGAAGCTATTATATGTAAAACCCAAATTTTTTTTCTAGAAAATGTAAGTTCATAGGTTGCCTAGTAAAATTTTTCTGTTAATTTTTTATCAGTTTACTTCTGCTATGACGTTTTGAAGTAGAAGTGTCTCCTATTCAAGCATTTAAGTCACTGTGGTAATATACTTATCCAAATGTTCTGTTGCCATGCACGGTCTACTGTCCGACGATATGGTTTTTATAAATAGGGAAAGATCGCTCAGCGTCGCAGACACCGGTGGATATTTACACAGACGGATTGTGCTAGGAATAATATTCTCAAGTGGTTCTACAATTTGACCGTTAAATTAGCGTGACAAAATAACAGAATTTCAGTATCCAGGGTTCTTATTCAGCACAGATTGCAGTTTACTGGAAACCACACCATCCGCTTCACCTGGTACAACACTGACCCCCCGAACGGCATCTTCCATTAACCCCACAGTCTCTTGGACAGGCATTCCTGAAGCCTCCGGTTTCACTATACTCGTGGAAGGCCAGCTGAAGTGACTTGCGATGCACGAAACTGAACTGGGCACTTTAGAACTGTCGAATGTCGGCAAGGATTCATTCACAGACACCGCAAGATCAGAAGGAAATTCTTCCATCACTGACTTCGCAGCTTCAATGTGCTTACTGTAGAAAATCACAGCTCCAGTTCATGTTGCCCACCTTGTTACCACTGGCTCCAGAGGTACAACAGCTACTGCTTGTATAGTTGTATATGATAAGGTCATTACAAGAAAAGCTTCTTCATTGTTGATATCATTGTATTTATTTCTGGCAATTGATGTCAAACTTTCACTGCCACCTGTTGCAATGTCATCTGGGCACAGTACCATTGTTAATGACTCTAGCAACTGTTGAACTATTTGTGGCTTCCAAAGGTTTACAATAAGGTATATAGGGTTTAGATGCAATCTTAGTCCAACTTGTCCATCATTAGATTTCAGATGAATCGGCTTACAGTATGCGTCGTCTAATCAGCAGAGATCCATGTGGGTGATCTGCCAATATCACCCCCCTTTTTTTCTTACATGTCAGCATAGCAAGAATCTAAGTCAATCTTCCTGAGAGTGCACTCATAGGGAATGCTGTGGTTGCAGTACTTCTGTAAGAAACGTTTAAATTCAGGTACCTGAAATTTGTCCCAGTGTATGTTTCCTGCAATCAATTCAAAACAGTTCTTTGGAAAATTTTCTGTTAGATGATGTAGGCTGTTCCTGCAAGTTTGTAAGTAGAACCTGTTTGCCTGAAGAAATCCGTTCTTTATTTCTAACATATAGAGATTGCTTCATAAATGTTGTTCAGTTTGAGATTTCATCGTACATCCTATACGTTTATCACAAATTTGACAGAGGACTCCTTTACCATCATTGGTTAAAACACTGTCAGTAGAAATCCAAGTGTTCAGCTTTGATGACAACGACGATGCATCCGGTGTCACGGGTAACTTAAATGCAATTGACTATTACACAGTGTAAAGCCTTTGAGAACAAGAAAGGAGAGCGTTTAAAACGAGTCATTGTTGTCGGCATCTAACTTGTGTAATTTAGTTTTGAATGTAACGAGATTGACGACAGTATGTGAAACACAATAATGAAACTTAAAATGTTTCCTTTATTGCTATGTAATTAAAATGTATGAGACTTACAAAAATTTATAATAATTCCGCAATAATATTAATATATTAAAATTATGCAGTATCATGTGAAATATGTATTATAACTCAGAATATGTAATTTAAAACTTTAAAATAAGGTTCTTTTAAGTGTAATACGTCGACATTTTACTTTTTCTTATTACTACATATAAAGAAACAGAATACATAATTACATAAAACCCGGGCTCTAATTATATGCTTTAGATCGTAGGACTATCACATGGACATCTGGAGCAGCGTTGCGAACGTCTTATTGATAGCCCCTGTCTCAAATGTTGGCAGGCGAAGAGACACCGCTAGTGGACTGTAGATTATTGGAAAGGTGTTATCTGCTCAGCCAAATCACATTTTCTACCTTTTCACGAGCGACGAGAGACCTCGCTTTTGTCTTATATCTGACGGAGAAGGTGCTCATTCGAGTGAGTTCCAGTACGTCTTAAATAAGAGGTGAGTTGTAATGACAGGTAACATTCTGGACGATCATATTTCATTGTTTCACCCGTTTACATCAGTATTACAAGGCCTGTCTCTAGCTGTGCAAGACGATATAAATATTTTTTGACGTGTGTGTACATGGGTACGTATGTATGTATGTATGTGTGTGTGTGTGTGTGTGTGTGTGTGTGTGTGTGTGTGTGTGTGTGTGTGCATGTGTGTGGGAACATAGCACTAAATAGGCTTTAAATCTGATACGCACATCATCAACCCAGGTCGAAACTGGTTGGCAACGTATGTACATGGTCATCTTGTATAACAGAACTGACAACCTACGGTGGTTTTTAAATTACGTCGAGACTGTAGACTCACACGTGAAGAAATTAATCAAACATGCTGAAAGGCCAACAAAAGACCAGTTGTAATAACTCACGAAATGGTTATACTTGCAATTATTTAATGACTTAATGGGTTTGAGATATGTCCTTGACGACACATAATCAGCTTAAAAAGCTAAGAATTGCTGCAATACAACATATATTTTTGGCTAACTGCCCATCTATGGCTTAAAGAAGAAACCAGAAAACACTCTGTGAGAAATCCTGTACCTTCCCCCTCAAATTCATATTCTGTTAAGATCTCAATATTGCGACGTATCAGTTAAAATATCTGTATCCACACTCGACAGAATCTGCAGAATACAATACAAACACAAACCAAATAGCCCCACTATCCTCTGGACCCCATTCTAAACTCACCAAACATTAGCCTGAAAATAGACGATTGTGGCCCTCTAATGTTTCTACAACATAAAAAGGACACTGATGCTACCATGTGCTACACGAATGGTTACCAAAAAGTAGATGTATACTGTAATCCTTATTTTGTTATTTGAAACCGCTGCATTATTTTCAATTTTGAGTTATGTAGTCTAAGAGCAACTAATCCCATCTCCGTATCCACTGCGGTCTCATACACAAGTGACTTTGGAAACACCCATAGGAAATAATCAAGGGGATTCAGGCCAAGTGACCTCGCAGGTCATGGAATAGGCCCTCCACTTCCAGTTCAGCGACCAGGAAATATAGTATTGAGATGGATGTGGACATCCGCATTGAAGTGAGGCGGTGGGCAGTCACGTTTTCTCCACATTCTCCAACGAACAGCCTAGGTTACTTCCTCCAACACCTCAGGTAGGACTCTTTGCACGAGCCTCAAGTACAGGTGGCCATTCAGATGGCCAGGTAGAAGATATGGCCCAATGAGACTGTTGCCTACAACGCTGGCCCAGATATTCACAGCAGAACGTACTTGATTGTGTGACTCTACTACAGAATGAGGGTTTCCCTCATCTTCACGTGACTATTCCTGCTGTTCGAAATATCATCACTATCAAATGAGGTCACATCAGTAAACAGCACGATTTGGAGGAAATATGGTCGATCAATCCAGTGTTGGAGCAACCACTGACACAATAATCATAAGCATAGCATGGACTCGTTGTGGATAATACGGGTATAATTGTTGCTCGTGAAGCACTCGCCACACACCAGAATGTGCAGCGCCCATCTAACGTGAAATACGATGAGTACTTGTAGTGGGTTCAAATGGTTCAAATGGCTCTGAGCACTATGGGACTTAACTCCAGAGGTCATCAGTCTCCTAGAACTTAGAACTACTTAAACCTAAGGACGTCACACTCATCCATGCCCGAGGCAGGATTCGAACCTGCTACCCTAGCGGTCGCGCGGTTCCAGACTATAGCGCCTAGACTTGTAGTGGGCTTCGCTGCAACACGTACCAGCAGCTTCTCTTCAAAATCGAGTTTGCGAGTCATCCTCATGTTGCCAGGTCCCTCGTTTCTTCTTTCCAATGAACCCATCTCCCGCATTCGTCAATCGAGAGAAATAAACACTCATTTTTTTTCCCCCGAAGGGGGCGGGCTGGCAGCAGCTTAGTATGCCGCTCTTCAGCCTACAGACTTTGTGTGAGAAAGATCAAGAGAATAAATAATAAAAAACAGGCGATAAAATCGGAGACTTAAAGAGTAACATGGCGTAAAGAAATCGTGGAACTTAAAACAAAGAACAGAGGGATGATGATGCTAATAAAATACATACGAAGCAGACAGGGAAAACAATAGACAGACAATTAAAAAACACGGCGACAGTCTGGATTCTGTTCGCAAAAGACATAAAATTCACACCTAGCGACAGCATGGTTTCTGTTCGCAACACGAGAAAGACAAACAACACTGAATAGTCACTGGAACACTGCACTAAAAAGTTGGCAAATGTGACGTACCACAGTCGAGAGCAGGTGGGGGGAAACTGGACAGAAGATGGGAGAACAAAAAAGGGGGGAAAGGAGAGTAAAAGCGAAGGGGGGAACCGGGAAAGGAGCTGATGGAGGATGAGGACCCATAAGAGGGGTGGGGCGCAGACGCGACAGGGAGTGGGGTAGGCAGAGGAGGGGAATACAAAGGAACTTGGGGGGGAGAAGGGAGGGAGGGAGAGGTTGAGTGGGGAGAAAACAGAACGGAAGGGGGGGGGAAGAGGGAGCCCAGGGAAAGGACAGAGGAAAGGAGGGGGAGTGAGGATCAGAGTTGATAGGAAGGATAAATGGAGGGAGAGAGGGCATCGTCCGGGAGGGGGAGTTGATGGAAGCCACCTTGGGAAAGGAGATGTAGGGTATAGAGATGGAGGGTAGGGGGGACACAATGGTGAACACGTGGCAGGGGGCGGGGATGGGAGAGGAGAGGAGCAACCAGGGGGTGAGGGGGTTCAAGACGGCGGGAGGTGTAGAGGATGCGGATATGTTCGAGGAATAGGAGCAGATGGGGGAAAGGAAGGAGATCATAGAGGATCCGCGTGGGGGACGGGAGGCGGATACGGAAGGCGAGGCGGAGGGCATGACGCTCAAGGATCTGGAGGGACTTACAGAATTTGGGGGGGGTAAACACTCGTCGCGGCGGATGATGCCTGTTAGGAAATAATTCCTTTCACCAGCGAGAGCACTGCAACGTACTTCCTCACACACAAGGCACATTTCAGTGAATTCTGCGAAACTGTACTACGGTACTACTCTATCGTTTTGTAATATACGTATCTGAATAGCACTGAGTAATGAATATTCATAGCACGATTTGTCGTGAGATAATATAAATACGATACAACAGAGCCACCTTACGGACAAGTAAAGTAAACAAAACCCGCATCATAACTTCCTAGTAATCAGGCTCGTCCTCCTTGTTTCCTTACAGGAAATAATGTTCAAAATGTTCAAATGTGTGTGAAATATTATGGGACTTAACTTCTAAGGTCATCGGTCCCTAAGCTTACACACTACTTAACCTAAATTATCCTAAGGACAAACACACACACCCATGCCCAAGGGAGGACTCGAACATCCACCGGGAAATAATGTACTTGTAAACTTGTGTACATCTTAGTTGTAAATAAGCTGGAAAACAGTAATGCTAGACAAAGCTGTAGACAGTTTTACTCAGATATATCCGTTAGCTGGGTTCTCCGACCTCAGGTTTCCCGCCTGAAATCGTTCAGTGGAGCATTCTATTTCTCCTGTTACATTTCTGATTGCTCTTACGGAAATACACTGTAGATATGGATTTACTATTTGGCGAAGAAGCATCCGAAGAAGAAGAGCCTGGGACTTGAAGGAAGAGTAAGAGAACCTAACAAAGTGCACTATTTAGTCGGTATCCACACAGCTTAGACTCAGTAAGAGAACTCTTTGAGGTTGCGCTACAAACCCTCCTTTCGTGGTAAAGAAAGTATTTTTTGTGAAAGTATTTTTAAGCATTATGTCATATGTACTTGATACTGCAGTTCAGTATTATGTTGACAGATACAATGCAGCACTGTTACAAAGAGTTATTTCAAGTGTTTTTATTAGGCAGCCATCCATTTTTATCCATGTTTATCTCAAATGTGAAGCAAAGACCCGCTTTGCGATGGTTCACGCTGTTTTGTTTTAGCTAAAATGTAAATTTCTCGGTAAGTGATAGACAGAGTTATGATGAGCTATAGGTAACACAACCCAGCCTGTGACTTCAAACTGAAATCGTGGAAAATCTATCTCTCATTGACCGCAATACTAAAAAAACTGAGAATTGCTCACTTACCGTAAAGGAATAGTTAATTTAACATTAAGCAGGAAACACTCTCAATGTCCTACAAAATTATATTTACTTCCTCACGAACTACCTATCGGCTTCTTAGTCCATCTTCAGGTTAATTGGTTAATTTTGTAATGGGGGGGGGGGGGGGGGGAAGTATGAGAGGCAAATACTGTAGAGGAAGAGCAGACAATATGCAGATTCAAGTGAATGTATGGTGCCACGGTTCTGTAGAAAGAGGACTGCACAGGTTACACCATTGTGGAGAGCTGTATTAAACCAGTCTTCAAGACTGGAGATGGCAACAACAACCAGAGCATGTAATTGCACGTGAACAGCTATATTACTTTTAAATGACTTTTCAAAGTACTGTTTCCTTTACATTTATGTTGCTCGTTCTGTTGTTGTGCAAAGTGAGGGAATGTGTAAATGCTACGTGGGGCAAGGCATTTTGTGACTGGTGTATTAAATCCGTAACGTTGCTACTTCTTTATTGGACAGCCATTACGTCGCTCAGCAATGCGTACATTTTGCTTTGGGAACAAGAGCAGAAATATTGCAAATTTTACTGGTTGTGATTCTTACTTTGTAATGTAAATTGCTACAGTTTCAAGTGGAAGGTGGAGGGGGCGAGAATGCTTTGTGTTTGTTACGTATCTTTCCCACACGACCACGATATTAGCTCGGATCTGCAATCACGTTATACAGTAGCGGAAAATGGAAAAAAGATACCTTGTAGCAATCGTCTCACATGAATGAAGTTTTATTCACCCATAGTATACGTCGTACGCTGCCACTGTGTTTGTCGATGCTTTCTTTACGTGTCTGCTTTGTTTAATGATCCTGCATGATGCTTCAAAAGAGGTAACTCTTTCAGCAAAGAAACAGAGTTCTATTACAGAAGAACGCAGGTTATATTTTGTTGTTGACGACATTGTATTATTTGTGTTAAGTATACTGGATGAATATTGCATGATATTTGATGACGATTTACACATCTGAAACTAATCTATGTCTATATTAATAACAGATCTGTAGAACTGTCCTGTCTGTCTGTCTTCTTTGAAGACTCTAATCTACAGAGCTACTAGAGGAATTTTCATGGGGCTTTCGCAGATACACTATGTGATCAAAAGTATACGGCCACAACAAAAACGTACGTTTTTCATATTAGGTGCATTGTGCTGCCACCTACTGCCAGGTACTCCATATCAACGACCTCAGTAGTCATTACACAACGTGAGAGAGCAGAATGGGGAGCTCCGCGGAACTCACGGACTTCGAACATGGTCAGGTGATTGGGTGTCACTTGTGTTATTTGTCTGTAAGCGAGATTTCCACACTCCTAAACATCCCTAGGTCCACTGTTTCCGATGTGATAGTGAAGTGGAAACGTGAAGGGACATGTACAGCAGAAATGCGTGCAGGCCGCGACCTCGTCTGTTGACTGACGGAGACCGCCGACAGATGAAGAGGGTCATAATGTGTAATAGGCGGACATCTATCCAGACCAACTCAAAACTGCATTAGGATCCACTGCAAGTACTATGACAGCTAGGCGGGAGGTGAGAAAACTTGGATTTCATGGTCGAGCGGCTGCTCATAAGCCACACATCACGCCGGTAAACGCCAAACGACGCCTCGCTTGGTGTAAGGAGCGTAAACGTTGGACGATTGAACATTGGAAAACCTTGTGTGGAGTTACGAATCACGGTACACGATGTGTCGATTCGATGGCAGGGAGAGGGTATGGTGAATTCCCGGCGAACGCTCTGCCAGTGTGTGTAGTGCCAACAGTAAAATTCGGAGGCGGTGTTGTTATGGTGTGGTCGTGTTTTTCATGGAGGGGGCTTGCACCCCTTGTTGTTTTGCGTGGCACTGTCAAAGCACAGACCTACATTGATATTTTAAGCACCTTCTTGCTTCCCAGTGTTGAAGAGCAATTTGGGGATGGCGATTGCATCTTTCAATACTATCGAGCACCTATTTGTAATTCACGGCCTGTGGCGGAGTGGTTACACGAGAATAACATCCCTGTAATGGACTGGCCTGCACAGAGTCCTGACCTGAATCCTACAGAGCACCTTTGGGATGTTTTGGAAAGCCTACTTCGTGCCAGGCCTTACCTACCGACATCGATACCTCTCCTCAGTGCAGCACTCCGTGAAGAATGGGCTGCCATTCTCCAAGAAACCTTCCAGCACCTGATTGAACGTACGCCTGCGAGAGTGGAAGCTGTCATCAAGGCTAAGGGTGGGCCAACACCATACTGAATTCCAGTATTACCGACGAAGGGCGCCACGAACTTATAAGACATATTCAGCCAGGTGTCCGATCACTTTTGACCACATAGTGTAGGTGGAGTACTGTGAGCAAGATATCATAATACCCTGGCGACACATGTGACGGAGCTCCAGTGTGACGACTGTGCAACCAAGCGTCGCACAGCCCTTCCTGTAAACACGTGTTATCTCGGGAAGTATGTGTTTCCACACCCATGTTTATTGGACTTTCGATGAGTGGTACCACCTCTCAAAGTATTCTACACTTTTATTGAACACCCTGTATTTATACGTGACGTCGTTAGAAGTAGAGATTAGTCTTTTCTCCTCTAGTGTATGTCAAGTACGAATGCTGTGGTAGACAATGTATTTTGTGGTACTGTGTTATAACCATGGACGACGTAACATTATTGCTGCTCTGCGATTTTTGCGTTGTGTAGTGAGTGACTTGGTTCAGAAGCAGGAAAAGTTTGTGTGTGCAGTGAACTCCTTAACAAGATTTTGTGTATTAAATGCATCTTGCCCAGTGTGTGCTTAACAAGCGGATTCGAAGGTATAATTCACTCTGTTTGCAATATAGTTACATATTTTCTATTGCATTATAATGCGGTAGTTCTCCTCTAATAGCCTGACGTTACTGATTTAAGCAGACAACAGATTTTTAAATTTAAAATCAAGGCCTACTAATTAATAAAAGTCGAAAATTTAACGGGAACTGCAATGGGTTGATCGCTTCTTTCTCCTCCTGCTCCTCTCTCTCTCTCTCTCTTCCCCTTTCTCTCTCTCTGCACCCTCGAATCCCCTAGCCCCTACCAAAAGTATCAGTTTTAGTAGGGTTTTGGCATTTATTTTACAAAAATATCGTGATGCTGTCCGCTAGTGTGGAACTTGCTTGAAGGAGCTAGCCGTGGCAGCATCCGACTTAACGCCTTCTCTTTGAGCTTTTAAAGGCACGAGATTAGCTTCCGCCAAAGACAGTGACCCGGGATCCAGTTCCCTTAGTGGCAAACGGAGCTGACATTAGTGGAGGGGGGCAGGAAGAACTTGCTTAACGGGTAGTCCCCGTCACCTCCCGTCCGGTCCGGCGCGCGGAGACTATTACAAACTCCTAATGGTGTAATTAATGGGCCTTCAGCTGCAGATTGCCTCAATTAATTATTTGAGATTGTTCCCATTATCTCGCAGTTCTTCCCTCGTTACCTCTAACGCGATTACTCAGTGTCAGTAGGAGAGGCTACAAAGGGTAAGGACACCGTCTCCTTCTCCGCCCTCTGAGCTGACACTTCAGAGCAAATTCCGATTTTCGTAGGATTATAAGAACTTTGACCCATTTTTTATGTAACTCCTCAAACATCTTTGCTTTCATAGCCGACACCTTGTCGCTGCCCGGTTGCCACTTTCCACTCTTAAAAGCCGCACTGTGTACTTTTGCATACAAGGCAGCACGCAGCCCCCACCCTCTCTCTTTGTCTCTCTATCTTTCACCCACACACACACACACACACACACACACACACACACACACATACGCAATCAGACACATACATTGTAAGAAATACCAAAAGTATTTTGACATTGCTTTCATTATGCAGAAAAATGTAAATAAATACACGTTAGAGTAACCTTTTTCTAAAATATATGAGGTTCACTTTGGGATTATTAAACTCTGTGTCCGTACTTGCATAAGATATTTAAGAGGGCCTGGCCTATGTTAATCACAGTTACTGGTTTGTATTTGTCCAGACTCGTATCACCACAGTTGCGGCACCCTCAACGGGTGTTATTTACTTTCTCTGATAATATATATGATACAAACACGGTGTGATTTCTACGGTTTTCATTACGTTGGCATCTAATTGTAGCTTGCTTTTAAACTACAACTCGTTTTTTTCTGACTGCCTACTTCCAAAAATGGTTCAAATGGCTCTGGGCACTATGGGACTTAACATCTGAGATCATCAGTCCCCTAGACTTAGAACTCGTTAAACCCAACTAACCTAAGGACATCACACACATCCATGCCCGAGGCAAGATAAAAACCTGAGACCGTAGCAGCAGTACGATTCTGGACTGTAGCGCCTAGAACCGCTCGGTCACATATGCCGGCGACTGCCTACTTATTCAATCAAAATATTTATGGCTAATGGAACATGCCATCTGTAACTTCTAAGTGCACTTCTTGCGAAAAATTAGGCTCAAATTTGTGATATCAGAAGAACACATATTGGGGATGGGAAAAGAAACGTTAGTTTACGCCAACTCTGTGTTTACTGTTGGAATAGACTTTTTCTGAGCCTTGTGGGATGAGTCTCAAATTAGAGGCTCACTGAGGATGCCAAACACGTGCTGAAACATGTTTGGTCAAACACGAACATGTAACTGTGTCTTCTTCGGGGGTGTATCCTTGTATTCATAGTACGAGAATCGCCCAGAAGTGATTACAATATATCATATGTCAACAAACATAAATCGTATCAAAAGATAACTTGTTTTGCAACAATACAAATATCATCGGTATTTTCTCACTATGTCTCCATTGCCGTTGAGGCAGTTACGCTAATGATGCGTAAATTCCTCATCATCGCTGTTGCAGTCATATGCCACCAATTACTAAAGCCACGAAATTGCTACTTCTTTGAACATTTCATCATTTTTAGACTCTTTTTCCCTTTATAAACTCTTTCATATTTAGGAACAGTCAGAAACTGCTAAGTGTCAAGATGGGCCAGTAAGACGATGTTCAAAAACATACTAATTTAATCGTTAATTAATTGTTCTGGTGTTGGGCACCAGGCCAAGCACTGTCGTGAATCAATAAAATCAGCAGACATCTTCTCAAGCCATTTGCTTCGAAGGTCTTCTACATTTGTTAAACGGTGTAATAGTAGGCTGCTGAAGATAACTCCATTCGTGGTGTGAATGCTACTGTGAGTAAGTTCTTGGAGGCACCATTAGACAGCTCACCGCCTTGATGTTCAAGTTTGGAGTGCGTTGTTCATATTCAGAATGAGAGTTTGTGTGACGTCACTTCATTACCAGGAGAATTTTAACCAGTAACCCCCACCTCTTCAGAACTAGCGTGACAAAGCTCCCTTCTATAAGTCAACTCAAAACTGGTCTTTGACAGTGTTCAAGTAAACTGTGACACCGGAAGGGGCCGGAACATCGATTGTCTAAAAAGGAACTGAAGAGGGACTAAAGACGGCGAAACAACTCTGGACATTTTAACTTCGAGTTTTCATGTTTTTGGATGTCCACTGGTCGGTAACAATCTTCCTTAAGTACGCCTATCATTCCTTTGTTGAACGTGATACTCCATTTCCTCGGAAAATGATTACTAGTTTTCACTGAACACTTTTTTGTCTACTTTAGAGCACCGTAACTCTTGTTCTGTACAGAAAAGCTTCCAGAAAAGAGCTTCGTGATAGATAGAACAACTAAATAATGCAAAACTAGAATACTTTGATGACATTCAATCAAGAGCATGAGACATACACGACATAGTCACTTTAATGTGGCCACCACCTGTGTACCGGCAGGTGGCAGTAATAGCAGTGGAGGGTGTCGGAGGATGCGAAAAACACTGCAGTCGTTGTCGCAATGCGGAAGCAGAGCGGTTTATCTGACGTCCAAAAGGGCATGATCATTTACTCCGGGCCAGGGTTGGAAGCATTTCCGAAACGACTAATTTTGTAAACTGTTCGCGTACCGTATGGTTCAAATGGCTCTGAGCACTATGGGACTTAACATCTGAGGTCATCAGTCCCCTAGACTTAGAACTACTTAAAACTAACTAACCTAAGGCCATCACACACATCCATGCCCGAGGCAGGATTCGAACCTGCGACCGTAGCAGCAGTGTGGTTCCGCACCGAAGCGCCTAGAACTGCTCGGCCACAACGGCTGGCGTTTCCGTACCACACTCGTGAAAGTATATTCTGCATTGTATCGTCTCAGTTGTGCGACTGGATTCGTGATTTCCTGCCAGCAAGGTTCGTAGTAATAGACGGCAAATCATCGAGTAAAACTGAAGTGATATCAGGTGTTCCCCAGGGAAGCGTCCTGGGACCTCTGCTGTTCCTGATCTATATAAATGACCTGGGTGACTATCGGAGCAGTTCTCTTAGGCTGTTCGCAGATGATGCTGTAATTTACCGCCTAGTAAGGTCATCCGAAGACCAGTATCAGTTGCAAAGCGATTTAGAAAAGATTGCTGTATGGTGTGGCAGGTGGCAGTTGACGCTAAATAACGAAAAGTGTGAGGTGATCCACATGAGTTCCAAAAGAAATCCGTTGGAATTCGATTAATCGATAAATAGCACAATTCTCAAGGCTGTCAATTCAACTAAGTACCTGGGTGTTAAAATTACGAACAACTTCAGTTGGAAAGACCACATAGATAATATTGTGGGGAAGCGAACCAAAGGTTGCGTTTCATTGGCGGGACACTTAGAAGATGTATTTACCTTAATAGTGTTCAAAAGTCATAATATATATAGCAGTTCATGACATCCATTCTTACAAATGTACTGTTTCTGGTGGACACACGTCCAGATCATCCGCTCACAAAAAATCCGCCATCTCACTTCCCCACATCCACCACTGCTGGCGGCTCACCTCCAACTGCGCAACGCTACGCGCTGTTAACAGCCAACAGCCCAACACTACAATAGCCAACATCAATGCAAGCCAGCCACAGACTGCACACAGCACAGCCAGTGATCTTCATACAGAGCGCTACGTGGCGTTACCAATATAAAAACCTAAACAGCCTACTTACATTACGAACAACTTCAGTGGGAAAGACCACATAGATAATATTGTGGGGAAGGCGAGCCAAAGGTTGAGTTTATTGGCAGGACCCTTAGAAGATGCAACAAGTCCACTAAAGAGACAGCTTACACTACACTCGTTCGTCCTCTGTTAGAATATTGCTGCGCGGTGTGGGATCCTTACCGGGTGGGATTGACGGAGGACATCGAAAGGGTGCAAAAAAGGGCAGCTCGTTTTGTATTATCACGTAATAGGGGAGAGAGCGTGGCAGATATGATACGCGAGTTGGAATGGAAGACATTGAAGCAAAGATGTTTTTCGTCGCGGCGAGATCTATTTACGAAATTTCAGTCACCAACTTTCTCTTCCGAATGCGAAAATATTTTGTTGAGCCCAACCTACATAGGTAGGAATGACCATCAAAATAAAATAAGAGAAATCAGAGCTCGTACAGAAAGGTTTAGGTGTTCGTTTCTCCCGTGCGCTGTTCGGGAGTGGAATGGTAGAGAAATAGTATGATTGTGGTTCGATGAACCCTCTGCCAAGCAATTAAATGTGAATTGCAGAGTAGTCATGTAGATGTAGATGTAGATGGCGAAATGGTGCTATCCAAAACCGGCGCTGAGGCAGTTGTGGTGCACCACGGGCCGTAGATGACAGCTGCGGAAATGCGTGCTGAGAAATAGACGTGCAACTGTTGCGCAACTGCGCGTTCATATGAACCAAGGTGCCACTTATAGTGATTCCTCAACGACCGCTCAGGGAACGTTGCTGTGTACTGCATTCCGCAAGAGGCGACTGGTTGATGCACCCATGCTGACTGCTGTCCATAAGTAACGATGGCAACTGTATGTCCACAGAGTGGCGACTTGTGGCCTTATCGGATGAATCACGTTTTATGCTCCATCGAACAGATGGCCATTGGCCTTTGCGACGTGAAACGCCTGAAAGCATACACCCTGCAACAATTGTCAGAAGGATCCAGGCTGGAGGAGGGGATTCTGGAAGGCACAATGGACCAACACAGGTATGCATCTGTCCATGGGGACCATGTCCACCCCTACATGCCGTCTGGTTTTCGTCAGCACGATGGCATCTACCAGTAGAACAATGCAACGTGTCACACAGCTCGTAGGGTTCGAAGAGCACCAGGATGAGTTCACCGTACTCCCATGACACCAAACTTCCAAGGATTTAAACCTAATCGAGAATCTGTGGAATAACCTCGATCAGGCTGTTCACGCCATGGAACCTGAACCGAGAAACCTGGCACAACTGGCCCGACACTGGTGTCGTCATAGCTCCACTTCCCTGTCGGTAGCTTCCCGAACTTCATTGACTCTCTGCCTGCACGTTTCACAGCGGTCCGCGCTGCGGAAGATGGTTATTTAGGGTTTTGAGAAGTGGTAACATTTATGTGACTGAACAATGTACCAGTTAGAGCAAACTTGTTCTAAAAAATACGAGATTCAATCTAGAATCATCAAACTCTGTGCCCGTACTTGCAAGAGACATTTTTAGGAGGGTCTGCTCTCTAGCAAAACACAGTTTCATCTTTGTGTTTTCCCAAACACGTATCACCACAATGCAGCACCCTTAACAATTTTTTTCTGATATTACAAATGCCGTGTGTTTGCTACTTTTGCCTTTCAGTTTGTAGCTTCCTTTCAGATTACATATCGTTTTTCTAACTGTCTACGTATTCCAGCCATAGATTTATAATTAGCACATCACCTGCAACATTTGTTTCGGAAAATTAGGCACAAAATTGTGACTTCAGAGGAACACATACTGGGGAAAGGAACGTTAGGTTGAGCTAACTCCGGTATTTACGGTTGCAGTCGACGTGTTCTGAGCCTTGTCGGATGAGCGTGACAATGAAGACCCACTGAAAAGCCACAAATGTGCTGAAACATTGGGAAAACACAAAACATGTGTTCTGTTAGAAGGCGGGCCCTTCTGTTCATTAATATCATCCCTATTTTCTCACATGATCTCCATTACCGCTGAGGCACTTCGGCGAATGAGGCCTAAGTTTCTCAACGTCGACGTTTTAATTATATGCCTCCAGATGCTAAAGTCATGAAATTGCCACTTCTTTGAACATTTCATCATTTCAGAATAGCTAGGTATCAAGATGGGACGGTGAGACAATGTTCAAAAGTTAAGCGTTAATTAGTTATTTGATGTTGTAATTGCTTCAAGCTAAGCATTGTCATGATACGATAACGCCTCCGCAGACGATTTGTTTCAATGATCTTCCATATGTATCACATAGATGATGATGTTTCGTTTGTGTGGCGATCAACAGCGCCTGTACAAAGTCCCAATATTTACACAGTCCTATTTTTCTTACACAGTTCAAGCAAGCCACTGTCACGAATAATGAGAATGAAATGATGAGGACAACACAAACACTCAGTCCGCGGGCAGAGAAAATCCCCAACCCGGGCGGGAATTGAACCCAGGACCCCGTGAACCAGATGCAGGAACGCTAGCCACTAGACCACGAGCTGCGGACGTGTCACGTAGATGTGTGCTAGTAGCGTGCTGATGTTATCTCCCGTTCGTAGCATGAGAGACAATGTTCAAAAGTTAGAGCGTTAATTAATTTTTTTATGATTTTGTAACTGCTTCAGGCCAAGCATTGACATGATACAGTAACATCTCCACTGACGACTTTTCAGAATAACTAGATATCAAAATGGGACAGTAGGACACAGACGACTTTTTCAGAACAGCTAGGTATCAAAATGGGGCAGCAAGACAATGCTCAAAAGTGCAGCGTTAATTAGTTGTTCTGATGTAATTGCTTCAGGATAAAGATTGTCATGATCCCATAACACCTCCCAAGATGACTTCTTTGACGATATTTCGTATTTTCTAGCACCCTGCTGAAATTATCTCCATTCGTAGCATGAATTTTACTGCGAGTAAGTTTTACGAGGCCCCATTAGACAGGTTACATTGTTGATGTTCAAGTTTGGAGTGTGTTGTTCGTTTTCTGAATGAGAGGTCGTGTGATGCCACTTCTTTGCCGGAAGAATTTCATCTAATAACCCCTCTTCTTCAGAACATACGTGGGAAAGCTCCCGTTTATAAGTGAATGCGACACTAATCATTGACAGTGCTCAACTAACCGTAGCACCAGAAGGGGTCGGAATGTCGATTGTATACGAAGAAACTGAGACGGCCTAACAACCCACATTTCACCTTCGATTTGTCATGTTCTTTGGATGGCGACTGGTTGAAAAGTCTTCGTTAAGCACGCTTGCCATTCCTTTGTTGAACGTGATACTCCACTTCCTAACAAAAGGATTACTTGGACACTTGTTTATCCACTTTAGAGCACTGTAGCTTTGTTCTGAAGAGAAAAGTTTCCGTAAAATAGCTTTGTGACAGGTAGAGCAACTAAATAACGCAAAAGTAAAATACTTAGATGACATTCAATCAAGAGCATGACATGTACAGGGTAGTCAGAAATAGTCTGAAAAATTTGTAAGGGTGTAGCAGGGTAGATTTTGTCAAGAAAAAAAGAAGTCGATACATTGCACCGTTCCCAAGTTAATTAGCATTGAAGTTAGCCAATGAGGCCGTTACGGGCGCAAATTCAAGCGTCCCGCCAGAGACGGTGTCGCCAAACATGTTCTTCGTTTGGTTTCCTGAGTCCGAACAAGAGAGCGATGCAAAAATTGAGAACTCTATGAGAACAACTGACACTCATTTTATCTGGCGGGCCGTTTGAATTTTCGCGCTCAACGACCTGGTTGGCTAACTTCAACGCTAATTACATCGGTAGCGGCGCAACGTACCGATTTTTTTCTTAACAATCGTTTCTCAGTATAACTTACCCTGCAGCACCCAGACTGTTTCTGACCGCCATGTACAATAATTAGGCTAACGCTCTTACCCTGTGATAGAACATCCGTGCTACTGGACTGTATGAAAGTTCGTAGAAGACCAGTGACGTGTATCGCTATCTGTCCGTACTAAACGTTGTAGGAGTGACCGCTGCGTCTGATCGATACCAAAGGGTGCTTTCTTGATTTAGATTTTCCACGATTGTACTAAAAAATTCCGGGCGAAAGCTAAAATGATTCCCGACGGCAAGCTACTGCCGTTATCTTTTGTTTGTTACAACTAATCTGGAACATACGTTATACCATCACGTTGTTATTATTAGCATTGTTATTATTGCGTCTTGAGAATTTTATTGTGTATCTACTGTAGTCACATGTTGCATGATGACGTCATAATGTTAGAGTAGTCTAACGAATAAAATAAAAAGGGGGAACAGAAGAGCCGTCATTTGTGATTGCTGTTTGTTGTGTGGTGAAACTGCAGCCCATAAACTCGCAGACGAATTTACTGCAGAGATACAGATGGAAGCGATCTAGGAAATTTGCTGATTGGTAGTCGACGAGTTAACATTTCCATTAAACTATATTCACACCTCTCAAGGAACTGTAATGGTTACAACCGTTTTTGAAACATCAAGGTAATGAGCGGCTTTCAAACTCCAGTTAGATCATTCTAAATTAGGTATTTCGTAGTTTCCGCAAATCACTTAGGCAAATGTTTCACGGACAAGAAGGCGAATGAATTTTCTAATCTAGTATTCTGTGTGAAATGGTCCCAATGTTGACATCATCAACGCCATCATCATATCATCATCGTCATCATATCATTTGGCTAATTACGATGAAAACTGATACCTTGCTCACATTGTGTAAGTGTGTTGCCTTTCTAGGTGTTATGTCAGGTGCGTGAGAAACTGGACTGTCTGCTTGAAATGCTATGAGCTACTGCGTATTTCCGCATTCATAACTATCACAATAAATTTCTCTATACGTATACACACATGTATTTTTCTGTTACTGTGAGGAAATGAAAGAGTACGCGAATTCCCCGACAGCTCACAGGCGCGTGTCATATCTGCGCTAATTTAAGCGAATAAATCCGGTTGCAAATGGGAATGCAACGCGTCGTCCATCACAGAAAGAAATAAAGTGCTACGGGAATAATTTTTTTTTCGTTTGAAACCATTAGTAACATGATCTGAGACTTTCAAATAACCATTTGTTACATAAAGAGTAGAGTTATGGGATTTTATTGCTTCATCGTCGTCAAATATTGGTACGGAGAGAAATTTGCTGTATGTTTCGAAATATGAAGCAAAAGTTGGGCGACGTTAATAGAAATCGTTGGAACTCCCTTCGGTATACAGTTCGTTATAGACGTTATAGACGTATTTCCAACAAGGTGGAAGCGTATCGTTGCAGATTATTATTTTTTTTTTGTAAAAACGACTACACAGAAATCACCCGATTTCGTAGCCGAGGTCACTAACACACGCTTGGGCATTGTCATTCGACGCTGAGGTTGCATCTACTTTTACATCTACTAAATCTACATGATTATTCTGGAGCTCACAAAGAACCAGTTCGGTAGTTTCTTGGCCGTTCCACTTTCGAATAGCACGTGGGAAAAATGAAAACCCAAATAGTTAGTGAGAGCTTTGATTTATTTTATTACGATGGTCACGTCTCCCTATGCAAGTGGGAGCGAACAAAATATTTTGGCATTCACAAGAGAAAGTTGGTGATTAAAATTTCTTGAAAAAATATTTTCAGCACAAGTACAGGGGCTGGACAAAAATATGACAAAAAACTATAAACACAACATAATACTATGCCTAATACAGTGCAGGAAAACCATTGGCGCTCAAACCAGCGTCCATTAGTCTCGGAATTGATACATACTGGTGCTGTATGGTTTCAAATATACCACAATCCCTGCAAAAAGTGGAGAGTTCAGGTAACAGTGATGGGGGCCTTCTTTCACAAGTAGACCTCAAAGGCTCAATAATGTTGAGACCGGGTGACTGTGGTGGCCAGGGGAAGTGCCACAGTCCACCCTCGAGCACAGAAAAACAGTCCTGGACGATGCGAGCTATGTGAACAGTGGCCCTGTTATCTTGGAATACAGCATCGCCATTGGGGAAAGTCTGGAACCGCGTGACCGCTCCGGTCGCAGGTTCGAATCCTGCCTTGGGCATGGATGTGTGTGATGTCGTTAGGTTAGTTAGGTTTAAGTAGTTCTAAGTTCTAGGGGACTGATGACCACAGATGTTAAGTCCCATGTACCGTGGCATGGACCTGATCAGCCAATATGGTCACATAATCCTTGGCAGAGTTACCACGAGGCCCATGCAATACCATAATATGGGTACCCAAACAACCCCTGAACCCCTGCATGTTTCACCCTTGGGATGCAAATTCGGCCGAAAGTTGGAAACAGTGTGATACACGACTCAACCGACCAAATGACGTCCTCCCATTGTTCCATCGTCCAGGTTTTGTGGCTTCCGCAATACGTTTCCCCGTTACGGGCATTTACATCAGTGATGTGTTGTTCTGGAATTTCAGCTCTCCATGCAGTTGCTGTTTTTGGAGCTCCTTCTGTGTTGCTTTGGTATTTACAGGATTCGCGAGTGCCACATTCATTTCTATGGCGGCGTCTCCTTATTGTTCGTCGCAGTCCTCTTCAACGACCGTCACTATCACTCAACAAACACTTTTGCCCGCGTTGCGACGTAATAGACGACGTTACTCCGCTTCCGATACGGTGCCTCTCGACACAGCAAACACTTCTGCTGCCTTGGTTACGGAAGCATCCACCACACGAGCGCCAACAATCATCCACGTTCGATTTCACTTAGCTCCAACATAATCCACTCACAACTACACAGAAAACCGCCCCGAGCAAGATTGACACAACGTATTGACGGTATGGCGCTGGTACCGTTCGTGGCCAAATATAACAGTGCAGTCTGCAGACCTGGCTAGCATCTGTATTTACGAAGATGAGACAAATGAAAACTTTAAATATTTTTTAAAATTTTATTTATTGTGCATAAGTGGTACAACATAATCTCCCCCACGCTCAATGCAAGTCCTCCAGCGCCTACAAAGTGCATAAATTTTTTTAGAAAAAAATTCTTTTGGTAGTCCGCGCAACCACTCATGCACCGCGTGGCGTACCTCTTTATCAGAACGGAACTTCTTTCCTCCCATTGCGTCTTTGAGTGGTCCGAACATATGGAAATCACTTGGGCAAGGTCTGGTGAATATGGTGGATGAGGAAGACAGTCAAAATGCAGGTCTGTGGTTGTTGCAACTGTTGCACAGGCAGTGTGGGGCCTTGAGTTGCCATGTTGCAAAAGGACACGTGCTGACAACAACCCACGTCGCTTTGATTTGATTGCAGGCCGCAGATGATTTTTTAGGAGATCTGTGCATGATGTACTGGTGACAGTGGTCCCTCTAGGCATGTAATGCTCCAAAATGACACCTTTTTCGTCCCGAAAAAGAGTCAGCATAACCTTCCCTGCTGATGGTTCTGTTCGAAACTCTTTGGTTTCGGTGATGAGGAATGGCGCTATTCCTTGCTCGCTCTCTTGGTTTCCGGTTGCTGGAAGTGAACCCGCTGGCCGGTGTGGCCGTGCGGTTAAAGGCGCTTCAGTCTGGAACCGCGTGACCGCTCCGGTCGCAGGTTCGAATCCTGCCTTGGGCATGGATGTGTGTGATGTCCTTAGGTTAGTTAGGTTTAAGTAGTTCTAAGTTCTAGGGGACTGATGACCACAGATGTTAAGTCCCATAGTGCTCAGAGCTATTTGAACCATTTTTGAAGTGAACCCAGGTTTCGTCGCCAGTAACGATTCTTGCAAGGAAGCCATCACCTTCTCGTTCAAAGCGCCGAAGAAGTTCTTCACAAGCATCAACACGTCGTTCTCTCATTTCAAGAGTCAGCTGCCGTGGCACTCATCTTGCAGACACTTTGTGAAACTGGGGCACATCATGCACAATGTGGTGTGCTGACCCATGACTAATGTGTAAACATGCTGCAATGTCATTCAGTGTCACTCGGCGGTTTTCCTTCACTACGGCTTCAATTGCTGCAATGTTCTGTGGAGTCACGACTCGTTGTGCCTGACATGGACGAGGAGCATCTTCCACTGAAGTCACACAATTTGCGAACTTCCTACTCCATTCGTGACAAACATGCGTCACCGTACTGAACCTCCATTCGTCGATGAATTTCAATAGGTTTCATACCTTCACTATGAAAAAACCGAATAACAGAACGCTGTTCTCTCCTGGTGCAAGTCGCAAGTGGGGCGGCCATCTTTCTACTGGTACTGCGATGGTATCTGTGCATCTGCACTATGCTGGCACCTACAGGCCATTCTACACGCTGTTTGTAGCACGCTTACCAACTTACAGGATAACGGCGTGAAATTTCGATTTGTTATTACAAATGTAAGATTTTCATTTGGCTCACCCTCGTATGTTCAGACATGCATTTCTCGCGGTGTTTCCATATTTTTGTCCAGCACCTGTATTTGACCAGCAAGGGGAGGAGATGTAGCGATTACAGTTCGTGGTCACCAGACTTGGCGTCACTGTACTGGGTTAAATATCAACCTCTTCGCATGACTCAGGAAGTGAGGGCGTGTGATACTGTTGATGGTGATCCGTCGTTCAGAAGGGAACGGTAAGCTCGTCAGTCCTCTTGGGGCCAGACGATTCCTTTCATCCAAAACAACACACACGCACACAACACCACAGTCTACAAGCACTTATCACGTTCATCTACATACCGATCGAGGTAGTGCAGTGGTTAGCACACTGGACTAGATTTACTACTGGAAGGTTCGAACAACACGCAAGTGTTACGAAGATGCTTCGGGAAGTCAAATGGGGATCCCTGGAGGAAAGGCGACATTCTTTTCGAGAAACACTATTGAGGAAAATTTAGAGAACTGCTGTTTGAACCTGACTGTAGAACGATTCTGTTGCGTCCATCGAACATCGCGCGTAAGGAGCACGAAGGTAAGATAGAGAAATTAGGGTTCATACGGAGGCATGTAAACAGTTATTTTCCTTCGTTCTATTTGCGAGTGGAACAGGAAAGGAAGTGACTAGCAGTGGTGCGGGGTACCCTCCGACACGCGCCGTAAGGTAGATTGTTGAGTATCGATGTGGACGAAGATGTAAATTCACATTCGGGTGGACGATTGTTTAACCCCTGTTCGGCCACTCAGGTTTAAGTTTTACGTGCTTTCCTTAATCGCTCCAGGCAAATTCCACGGGGTTCCCCTCCAACTGGATATTTCTTTTCCGTTCCTTGAGGCAAAGCTTTTGCTCCATCTCTAATGACCTCGGTGTCGATAGGACGTTAATCGCCAATCTTCCTCCCTTTCCTCTCTGTCATCTACACGAAACGAGTACACATTTAACACTTCATAATAGGATGGAGGAAGGCAACTACAAACCACTTCCTATCGGAGCATTTTCTGGTGGGCAAAGCGGGTTTATTTGGAACCACTTGGACAGAGGAATTGCGTGATGTTTTTAAAAAGAGTGTCCTTGTTTGAAACGTTTCCTTAAAGAGAGATCCTGGCATTTATCTTAAGCAAGTCATATTAACTACGGGGAGCACGTTTCACATTTCCCGTATCATTTCTTGTACAGGCCCAGGAATCCTAACAACAATTTCCATTTCATGAGGCCACAAACAGTATTAGCACTGGTAGAACACTACTACGTCCACTTCTACACACAAAAAATGAATCATTTAGAAATCTGTGGAGTCGTATGAACGAAATATTGAAGTACGATACAAATACGTTAAAATGTGCTCAATAACAATGTTTTTTGAGAAGCTGAAGTATAGAGCTACGTTTCTGTTGTTCAGAGAAGTTGTTTGACGTGTCTCTGAGCCCTATCCACACTGGTTGTTTCGGCTGGAGTTCACATATCACTAGAACTGACTGGACTGTTGTCATGTGACTATGTTGCATACATGTCCACTCAGCAACCACCTGGACGAACGGGTAGGCCAACGAAGCTGCGTCCACATTTGTGCTGAGAAAAAGGTATCTTTATTTTGACAGTTAAGCAGACAGACGACAACTTGTTAGATTTAAGCGCCAGGATTATATTGAACGAAGAGGATTATTTACCACACCCATGAAGCAGTGTTTTCGAAACCATGATCTCACTGAAAATCTCCTCAAGCACTACGCTAATGTTTGTTAATGTAGCCTACTAGAAGTATCTAAAAGTAAGGCGAAAGATATCGCGAGACAATAATGCGAAATATCTGATTTGATCCATTATAAATGGTTCTGAAAGCCTGCGACTGTGAAAACATAGGTTTGTTTAATATAAATGGCATAACAAACACAAAAAACGCACTTGAAAATGGGAATCATTTTTCGAAACGCGTCGTACGAAAAATAAAGAAAATCGTGACTGGTAACAGATGAGTTATTTATAAATGGAAAATAATGCGAAAGATAAGATTAAAGTACCTATATTTACCTTAAAAGTAATCTACGTTGGCTGCAACACACAGTTACAGACTTTATGAGCCTTTAGGAAATCGTCAAGGAAAAATTCCATCCGATGCTACCGAAAATGAATGTCACACGTTTCAAAGTCCATCGAAACGGGAAAACAGCTGTGACAATGATGGTTCCTCACTTTGTTATTTATTGATTGGAACAACCATGGATATCAGTCATAAGCAACAATAAAATCTTCGTTTAGTATCCTCCGCAGTTTCCTTCCGCTCCTAAGTTAATTTGAGCTGTAGAATTCGGAAACACATCTACTGCTTACACAAATCTTTGTGAGTGGTGACGCGTTCTTTCTAGTCCCACAGCTTTCTCTATTAGTTTCAGAGACATTAGCCAATTTCTATAAAAATACTATTTAAGCGTGGTACAATAATGCGATCTGCATTAGCAACCTAAACTCTTTCCAGACATTCACTATGCAGTGCGGTGTGCGCTGTTTCGAAATTTCCTGGCGAACTGAAACTGTCTGCCTTGCACTGTTCTGGGTTCGAATTCCAATCTGACATTCGTTTTAATCTTTTATAGAAAGTTTCATTTTTTAAATATGAGAAGCCACAACTTCGTTAGCTTATTGACTGTTTTAGAACTTAACAATCGGTATATTGACATAACTAACGAGATAACTATTGCATTAATGCATACAAGAAAAAGGATTCTTGACTTTTTAACTTGTTCCATGTCTTCGATGACCACTTTACTAAGGATTTGTGAAAGAAATATACAGGGCGGTTTAGCTAAATGGGGACAAACTGCAGGAAACGATGCCTGAGAGGATAAGGAGCAAGTGCGGTCACATGGAGATACGATCGGAAATACGTTCCAAGGAAGATACACGCACCTGAAGGTGGAGATTAGAGATCTTTGACAGTGTAGGTTCAATGGCTGCAAGCTGCCTGTTCTGTCAGTCGGACCCCGATTTTTCATTCTGCCTTTTAACCTAGTCTTCACCTCGCTAGAAACCACATGTCGTTAACTTTAGGTTCCGTTTCCCCGATTGGGTAACCGTGGTAGGTTATGGACACGCAAGGTACCGCTGCTGCGTTCGATTTAAAAATTTGCACTAGGCCACTGAGCCACACGAAATTATTGCTATAATGATTGAAAGCACACGGTCCATATGACCTTTTCTGCTCGTTATCGTCTCAGGGATAATTTCTGGCAGATGGCCTCATTTAGGAAAATCAAACAGTATATTTAACATAATTAATTATCGTAGGAAACAGATATTTTGTATTGTGTTAATGGTACGCTTTACATCCCCGGTGAACTCCTGGCAAAGGGACTACGGAACGAGGAATGCAATGCAATCGAATCTATGTGCCAGCACCTGTCGCATATCATCGACATTACCTGACTTTACACTTTCGAGCATTCAACTCTCCTCGAAAGCGTTGTAAAAATTTGGTTTCAATTTAGTTTTAGACAGTATGTACTATGTACCACTTTTAAAGATAGCCCTCCATTCACATATGCATTGACGTTGTTTTTACCCTTCATTGAATGACGAAAGTTTTTTCCCAGCATGAAAAAGAAAACATGTTGGTATTTGCTCATTGGCAATATCAATGAACAAACTTGCTCAATTTATTGCGTGTTTTTAAATCTGTCTTGAGGTATGGGGTGGTAAATACTTATAGTAATGAATTAGGGGAACAATTATTATACAGAGTAATGCCAGACTTTTTTTGTAGTAGTCCGGCAAGGTACCCATCCTTGTTATGGCGCCACTTCCGGAATGCTGGAGTTCGCCGGCCCCGGATCCTCGCGCGACGGTATGCCATCCAGCCCGTTTGCGGTTTTTGGGCGGTTTCCCACATCCCACTAGATGAATACCGGGCTGGTACCCACGTGCCTCTTGGGTTACACGATTTGCAAATATTTAAAAAAAATTCTCTCGCTTTCACCTGACTAATACTACTTTCAGACAGTTGGGGTACACGTACTCCGTCCCGCGGGAAAACGATGTAGCGACAGGAGAGACACTCGGCCACCTCTTAAACTATCCGTGCCAAAGCCGATCACAACCATTACGACCATGTGCCGATACGGGATAGAGGCACAAGGGTACGGAGAGGAGGATGATGAAGAAGAATTCCAGTTGTTTAATAGTCGTGATTATGTTTACCAATTCAATTAAAAGGTTAATAAGTTTTATACTTTAGATATCGGACCAGCCAGCAGGCTATTTAGACTCGCCTTGTATAACATTCGAAAAGAAAGAAAGCGTCGTATGAAACTGCCGGTTGAGAAAACACGAATGGGGGGAGAGAAAAGGGGGGGGGGAGGCTAATCGGTAAGGACTTTAATTCTCCACCCGCAATGACCATTTTCCTTGTGATATGCGACTGTTGCATCTTTAAGATTATCTGTTAAATTACGTGACTATAATGGACTAGCATGCCGCCCGCTGCTTCTCTCATGTAGAATGTATGGCTTGCAAGAATTTTTTTTGTTTCTATTTAATGGAATTTTTATGTTACTTACAAACTGCAACACCTTCTAAACTTTTCGCGCTAATTAAGACCATATAACCATGGTCTTTACCGAACGAAACTTCTTACCAAAAAGCGATTCTGGTAGCTGGAGTCCAAAGTTTCTGTTAATATGCCTTTTGCGTTCTTTTGGAGATATTTCCATAGCAACTTTCATCACGTAACAAATATTTGTATGTAACTAACCGAGAAGTGAAGTACCATTTTTTATAAAATTAGCTTTAAAATCTTTTTTTAATCTAACGAAATATTTACTTAAAAACTTTCATCCCCTACTGCACTCCCTTAGGGGCTGAATTTCCAGAAACACTGAAACAAGTATTTCTTTATTTCTAACCAGTTATCATAGATGTAGCCTTAAAAATACTTTAGTAGTTCTTTAGTAATTATTTATTTAAAAAATTTTTGCACCCCCTATTTTACTATTTTACCCCCCGAGTGGTTGAATTTCCAAGAATGCTTAAGCACTTATTTTTTTCTTTCTGACTGAGAAACCAAATAACAGTTTCTGTAGTTCTAGCTACAATTTTCCCTTAATAGCTACGTACTTTCAAAAAACCTTTTACCCCGGTTTCACCCCCATAGGAGTGGAATTTCTGACAATCCCTTCTTGAACGAAGCCAACGGTATAAGATCTACACCCTCTCCGAATTTCAAATTTCTGTCCGTAACGGTTTGGGCTGGGAAATGAACTTATTTCACCCACTTAGGGGTTGAATTTCCAAAAACAGTGAAACGCATACTTTTTCATCTGTAACCGAGAAGCCAAAGACAAATTTTTCAAATATTTAGCTTTAAAAATGCTTTCGCTATGAAATATTTTCATAAAACATTTCACCGCCTACCTTAGGAGTAGAATTTTCAAAAACAGTGACATGTGTATGTTTTATTTGTAAGTGAGAAGCCGAATTTAAATTTTCATACATTTAGTTTCAAAAATGCTTTTATAATAAAATATTTTAGAACGTCTCATCCCGTATTTCACCTCATTAGTGGTTCAATTTCCAAAAACATTGAAACACGTATTTTTTTAATTTTTAACCGAGAAGTCAAATACCAATGTCCATAGATGTCTGGCTTCAAAATTGCCTTAAAGGCGCGTGGTGGTAATTTTTAAATCGATTGAAAGAGGCACTCTCTGTCCACTAGATAGCGATACCGTCTGTGACAACGATGAAAGATAGCGAGGCCAGATATGATTATTAATGACCAATCCAGCGACCACTAATTAATGAGTAGCTGTCTGTCTTTTTTGAGATTCCCAGGAGACTAGACGCATGTGTACGCCCGTCAATCTGCCAAAATCCACCGTAACAATTTTGGACGATCGTTAGGACCTGCAAGGACACCAGTGATAATGGAGGGACACACCGACATGCCACCACAGCGTTGAAGAGGTATAAAAAGAAAATTATTTCAAGACCGTTTTTAATTTTTATATCCATGTATTCTGAACGAAATATTATTATTCAACTTTTTCTTCCTTTACTATGGTGACTGTTCGGATAGCCGAAACGCCTCCTTTGTCCGATAATGTATTCCAGAATAATCTCAAAAAATTATTTGCCCCTATTAAATAATATTATCCTGATCCTCTCCAAATCCTTTTTCCAAAATAAATTAGCCTACAAGCGACATTTTTCAAAAAATTCCTTCATCCCCTATTTCATCCCCTCAGGGTTGGAATTTAGAAAAATCCATTCTTCAACGACGCCTGCAGATTGAGTTCCACACCTTCTCCAGATTTCAAGCTCCGATCCTTAGCGGTTTGGGCTGGGCTACGATGAGTCAGTCAGTCGTTCAGTACGTGGACTTTTATATATAGAGATGTGTGTACCGTATGGGAGTTGAAAGTATGAGATGATAAGAGAAGGAAGGGTGTGAAAGCCTTTGCGGCACATGATCTTCTTCTCTCATCCATTGTTATAGGCCCTCATTCCATGAGACATTGCGTGGACAATGGCGAAAGTCTGTTGATCAGGAACTTAATAATCACCTCTCCACTTATTGGCGGCCAAATTCTGGCTGTGGAAATTTCTTCCACCACTAGGATTCGATAAGGCGCCACCACACAGACGTGCGTTATCTATCTTGGGCGCAAGTTTTCCAAGTGACTGCCTGGTACGACATTTTAAAACGCTCAATCGCGACTAAAAGATATCTGTCTATTTACCGTTGGTCGATGTGACATTTTGGCGAAAGCGAAAGCAGCGAACAACGGAGCAGAGACGGGGGCCGTCACGGTCAAGAAAGTTTTTAAGAAATGCAGGAAAGTTTTCTTGTTGGCCAAGTCGGACAGAGGAGAAATCACGAGTTCCCAACAAAATCAGCCGAAAGCATTCAGACGCAGCCCGGTATTCGGGGAGAAATTGTGGTTTCAATTTATGCTCGCCTGCAGAAAGGCGTCGGGCAGTGATGTAGGAAAACGTGTTCCTTCGGCAGCGGTATAGTGCTACTAAGAACGGAGCTTAGCGGTGCGTTTAGAGAAGCTGCTTGCTTTTGCTCATGGAAATGGAAAACAGAAACTGAGAAGTTCTTATTTATTTTTTCTGGCTCATGGAATAAATTAGTTGTGCCTGGTTATAGAATATACTTTAGGCACCGTGTGATTTTAGTGCATCACTTGTTTTCGTTTCTGTATATTTCCAGCAGATGGCAGCGTCTGCTTAAAGAAAGCTGTATATTGTAATGTCAGTATGTCTTGTTTTTAGTAATTTTGGACTAGAATATGTGTAGTACAAGCTGAAATATCGTAATATAACCTACACTATCGAATAAGTGACTGTTTTTTCATTTTCTAACATGAGCAACATTCAATTTGAACCTTTTATAAAATTTTAGTAAATCACCTATTTTTTTAAAAAATTAGCATTTTAATTATATGTTGTCTCAGAACAACGCATTGACTGCCAATACGAACTTTTCATTCATAAGTTCTAAGCTCAGATCTGAGGAGGATATATCAGTCATTGTGCTCCAACCGGCAACCAATTCTAAAATACGCTTGATGATCATTTTCATAGTATGTAGAATGCGAGCCATCTTTAAATGCAAATCACCGTTTTATTTCTCTTTTCCTGCCCGAAAAATTTCAGACAGTGTGATTTACCGTTTTTACTTACGGAAGTGAAACGTGGGCTTCAAATGCGGCAGCCATTTAAAAACTGAGGGCCGTTTAGCAAGCGATAGAGACATATACGCTGGGAATTTCTAGGAGAGACAGGAAAAGAGAGGAAAGGACCAGCAAGGAGACGATGGTGGAAGATTGGAGACTGTCGTGGGAATGAAATAGAAATGGGCGGCAATGAAATGATAGGCGGACTGAGGAAATTCATTCCTTGATTTCAAGAGATTAGGAAAGACCGAGACCAGAACCTAATAGAGGCATCCTGAAGACATCACAAAAAATGCAGGGGCAACATGGACCCGTATAACTGCACACTGAAATATATGGAGACATTCATCAAGCTGTGAATGTCAAATTGCTGCCGATGGTGGTCCTCAGAACAATTCTGTTTCTAGCAATAAGAAAAAAAAAATGAAATGTACAGTATAGATTTCAAAACAGCTTTCACATGAAACTACTATGGCGATCACATACAGGGTAGGCAAAATGTAACCAGCGTGGCAAATGTTTCAAGCCCTTATTTTCCACGCTGGTTATATTTTGCCCACCCTGCACAAATTATTTTCTGTCATGCAATCACTATGTACAAAATGGTTTTTGAAACACATGCATTTTTTTATGATTGTGTAATTCGTTTATAGGCCTAAACACGTTGTATGCAAAAATTTATAAGGGAAAATAAATTTATTGGCAGGTTTCTTTGAGAACCCCGTTAAATTAAAGTACTACATATGACTGTGATCTCTGTTTATATCTCTTTTGATTTTGTATCACGCTGGAGGCTTGTATTATTCTCCAGATTTGAGCTGTAATTTCTACACCTGCCTAACATGTTTAGATGCTCTATTACATGTAGGGTCCCACAAGGTTCCATCTTACGGCCCATACTTTTTCTTGGGTATATCAATGACCTTTCATTAGTAACATTACCAGATGCCAAGTTTGTTTTGTTTGCTGATGATACAAACATTGTAATAAATAGCAAATCAAGTGTAGTCTTAGAAAGATCGGCTAGTAAAATATTTGTGGACATTAATCACTGGTTCCTAGCCAATTCTTCGTCACTAAACTTTGAAGAAACACACTACATGCAATTCAGAACTTGTAAGAGGTGTCCCACGAGTATATTTCTAACATACAATGACAAGCAGTTAGAAGAAGTGGACAGTGTTAAATTCTTGGGATTACAGCTTGATAATAAATTCAACTGTGAGGAGCACACCACAGAACTGCTGAAGCGTCTTAACAAATCTCTGTTTGCAATGCGAATTGTGTCCGACATAGTGGATATAAAAATGAAAAAGCTGGCATACTATGCTTACTTTCATTCCATAATGTCATATGGGATTATTTTTTCATCAAGCCAAGCTTAAGTTTTTCGGGCGCAAAAGCGTGCAATAAGAGTTATATGTGGTGTGAACTCAAGAACATCCTGCAGAAGTCTGTTTAAGGAACTAGGGATACTAGCTAATGCTTCCCGATATATTTATTCCATAATGAAATTTGTCATTAAAAATATCACTTTTTCAAACCAACAGCTCAATTCATGGAATCAGTACTAGAAATAAGAATAATCTTCACAAGGATTTAAGGTCACTTACTCTTGTACAAAAAGACGTGTATTATTCAGGAACACAAATTTTCAATAACTTGCCAGCAGCCATAAAAGGCTTAACAACCAATGAAACTGTTTAAGAGAAGCCTAAAGGATTTATTGATGCCTAACTCCTTCTACTCCATTGATGAATTTCTCAGTAGAACCAACTGATTTGTATATAATCTAACTTCTGCACCATTTCAGTGCAGTAATGTGCTCATTGTAAATAATTATTGTAAGAGTTCTATTATATGTTTATTATCTTATAAATAAAAGAAACATTTTTTTTTAAATTTTAAATTCAGTGCATTAATGCTATCCTAGTAAATAAGTGTTTATAAAATGATTCTTTCATATAGTGTTCATTAAGAAATGACGATCATTCCACTTGGGACCTGTGGAAGGTACATTAGCTTATTTGTTTAATTTGTAAATATTTCTCATGTATTATTGTTTTTTTTACATATTCCACATCCTGGAGGACCTCCTCACTACGGATCAATTGGAATGAAAGTAAATCCAATGTAATCTAATCTAAGTATAAGCATGCTAGGATAGTTTTTGCTACAGGCTCCCACTGTCAAATATAAAAATACAGATAAAAAATTCAGTGAGGGATATAAATGATACTTTAAACATAGAACTAAAAAATGATTCTGGCGATACTGGCAGTATGAAAAAATGTAGAACAATATCTCTGAAGTGTTATATAGAAATAAATAAAACATAGTAATTTAAGATAACATCCACAATATATACGATTTAAACAACTTATAACTTGTACACGCAATTATTTTCTATTCCTGAAAATAAATCCCCGTTGAATGTAAATAAAACGTTTTGGCGAAACGTGTGCACCTGAAAAAGAATAACACATTTTATACTCAGATCAGTCCCTGTTCCCCACTTATCTCCTCCCCACGATAGATGAAACAATAAAGGTGTCAATGACATCTGTTTGGTAAGGTGGTGAAGTTCCGCCGGAAACAATCATTACACGCCCTTGGGATTATACAGTGAGGCGACAGCGGTCGTGTGGTAGCGATATGCACGTATATAGTCGTCGGCAGTATCGGCTACACAAGGTATAAGGCAGTGTATTAGTGGAACTGTCATTTACACTCAAGTGATTCACGTGAAAAGGTTTCCAACGTGGTTATGACCGCACGACATTAATTAAGACTTTGAACACGGAAAGGTTGTTGCAGGTAGACGCAGGGGACATTCATTCAGAGAATTCAATATTCCATTATATACAGTGTCAAGAGTGTATCGAGAGTACCAAATTTCAGGCATTACCTCGGACAACGCAGTAGCCGACGGCCTTCACTTAACGACCGAGAGTTAGAATTTGTGGTTAGTTCCTATGGGACCAAACTGCTGAGGTCATCGGCCGCTAGGATTACACACTACGTAATGTATCTTAAACTAACTTACACTAAGGACAACACACACACACACGCATGCCCGAGGGAGGACTCGTACCTGCGACGGGGGGAGCCGCGCGTACCGGGTAAGGCGCCCAAGACCGCGCGGCTAACCCGCGCGGCACGGCCGAGAGTAGCGGCGTTTGCATAGAATGACAGTGCTAACAGACAAGCAACACTGCGTGAAATAAACATAGAAATCAATGCGGGACGTACGATGATGATGATGTTTGGTTTGTGGGGCGCTCAACTGCGTGGTTATCAGCGTCCGTACAATTATCCAATCTTTGCTCAGTCCAATTTCGCCACTTTCCTGGATGATGATGAAATGATGAGGACAACACAAACACCCAGTCATCTCGAGGCAGGTGAAAATCCCTGACCCCGCCGGGAATCGAATCCGGGACCCCGTGCTCGGGAAGCTAGAACGCTACCGCGAGACCACGAGCGGCGGACTAGGGGGCGTACGACGAACGTATCCGTTCGGACAGCGTGGCGAACTTTGGCGTGAATTGACTATGGCAGCAGATGACCGACGCGAGTGCCTTTGCTAACTGCACGACATCGCCTGCAGCGCCTCTCTGGACTCGTGACCATATCGTTTGGTCCCTATATAACTGGAAAATCGTGGCCTGGTCAAATGAGTCCCGATTTCAGTTGGCATGAGTTGACGGAAAGCTTAGAGTGTGGCGCACACGTCACGAAGTCATGGAGCAAAGTTGGCAACAAGGCATTGTACAAGCTGGTGGTGGCTCCATAGCAGTGTGGAGTGTGTTTATATGGAAAGGGCTGATTCCTTTGGCGCAACTGAACCGACCATTGACTGGAAATTGTTATATTCGGCTACTTTGAGACCATTTGCAGCCATTCATGGACTTCCCATTTTCCCAAACAACGACAGAATTTTAATGGATGACAGCACACGTTTTTTGCGGCCACAATGGTTCGCGATTGGTTTGAATAACATTCTGGACAGTTCGAGCAAATGACTTGGCCACCCATCGAACACTTATGGGACATAATCGAGAGGTCAGTTCATGCACAAAATCCTGGACCTGTAAAACTTCCGCAATTATGAACGGCTGTACAGGCAGCATGACTCAATATTTCTGCAGGAGACTTCTAACAACTTTTGAGTCCATGCCCCGTCGAGATGCTGTAGTACGAGGGGCAAAAGGAATTCCGAGCCCATATTAGGAGGTATCCCGTGACTTTCGTCATCTCAGTGTAAAGGAATTTATTGGTTTGACGTAGCAGTGATTTGGCGTACACCAGAAATATTGTTCCATTTAGTTATTCACAAAATGGTACCTTCTCTGCAAAAGCAAAAATTTACTAAGGGGGAGGAAAATACTTTTACCGACGGAGAGCGACAGCGTCCTTCATAATTATATCGTATAACGCTGATGCTCGTTTGGAACAGACTATCGCAAGTATTAAGGTTTAGATTGATTCCCCTGGTAGAAATTAAAAAAAAATTTCAGGAACGATGAATGAATTTGTGGGTCATTACTCGCTTTCTTCTCCGACAAAACACTTGGAAAGATACCGTGGCGGCGCGTGAAAGGTGGACTTATAAACGACCAGAACTGATATGTGATGTGTGTATTACACCGATTTCGTAACTCTTCAGTCAAAGTGAGCTGTTGTGTCCAACAATAAATCTCGTGAATTTATAAAATCCGTTTGTCAAGAATAATTCCATTCCAAGTCACTTCCTCCCTTCCTTCGAACAGTAGCTTCTGATGAAAAGAGTAACGGAAAAGATTGTGGAAGGCAATAATGTAGTTGCAAGGTGGTCTTATGTTCAGACAAATTAAGCCACGCAGTTCGATCAAAGGGAGCGTTTCCATTGCGCGTAATTCAGACCAGAGTTCCTTGTTAATATTAAATCACGATACACGGATAGTAATATTCAGAGAACTAGCTACTCCAAATTTTTCAGAAATAACTCATCACTTAGACTCGATCCTAAGAAAGGGCGTTAATGACCACGCTGTTTAGCACCCAACAATTTTAAATCAGTCCATCCATCCATCCATGAATACCTTCTTGTCGTACATAAAACAAACGAATACCAAACTAAATTATAGACTTATCTTAAATTTTTTACATAGTACTGTTAGAATCAAGTTATTTTTCAGTTAATGCTTGTTTTTAATGAACTTCAAATTTATTCGGTATTACTTCAGTATTTTTATTCAGTATCATTTGAAGCCTTATTTTGTTTTGCTCATTCTGTATATTTTTTTCGCTGTGAGACGTGCAGGGAGAAGTCAGTGAGCTTCTGGAAGGTGGCGACAGGGGATGTGAAGCCATGCCGACTCCAGGGGAGTGGCCAGCTGCACTAGGTTTCTCTGTTGAGGATCCACGGCACAGACAGCTCGATCAAGGTAGTCCCACAGCTGGTTCTCTTCGAACCACGCACGTACGCCGTGAGCTGTGTGACACGCTACATCGCCCCGAGAAAAAACAAACTGGATGTCGGGGTGGACACGGTTCCCAACGATAGACGCATACTTAGGTTAAATCATTGTGCCTTCCAGAATGACGACATCACCCAGGGAATGACACGAAAATACTCCTCAGACCATAACGCTGCTCCCTCCGATCTGGACGCTTCCGACACCATGCATACTTGACTTAAATCATTGTGCCGGCCGCGGTGGCCGAGCGGTTCTAGGCGCTTCAGTCCGGAACCACTACGGTCGCAGGTTCGAATCTTGCTTCAGGCGTGGATGTGTGTGATGTCCTTAGGTTAGTTAGTGCATGGGGGCTTAATTAAAATAAAATGCAAATATTTTTAGTAGCTGTAAGTCCGATTACGCTGTGTCGTAAACGGCTGGCCCTGACTAGTATTATTACGCAATCTGACTGCATGAAACAACAACAAACAATGAAATGAAAATTTCAGTTAATACAATTAATTAATTAAGTCCCCAGCAACTATAAAACCAACGCCACAACAAGCACAAGTGTAGCTGTTCTGTATGTGGTAGTATGACTCAACGCACATCTGGCACGGTTCTTCTTCAACAAGACAAGAATTTTTAAATACCAATTATACTGACGTGATAAAAGAAAATTAGAAATACTATAATTGTGCAAGAAAACCAAAATTACACTCTAATACAAGAACACAAGCCAGATGCTTTGTTGACTGAACCTGTAATGACACATTATTCAGGACACAGAAAGAATTAAAGAACATAGTGTTGTATTACCTTCATATATATTGACGAAAGGCACTCAGATCATTACAATATCTCCATTGGAATAACATCTGCTATCTCTCCCATCAAATAACTGCATAAACATGGAACAACACTCTCCACTACCACATCTCACTCCAACTTCACGACAAGCAGTGTCCACCACAACTTCTCGGCAAGAACTGCCTGCCGCTACTTCTCAATAAACACTGCCAGTGGAGGCGGCGGAACAATACTCTCTGGCGCGATCTCTGGCGCTGTGGCTCAGTGTAGCCACCTTACATTAGGTTTAAGTAGTTCTAAGTCTAGGGGACTGATGCCCTCAGATGTTAAGTCCCATTGTGCTTAGAACCATTTGAAATCATTGTGCCTTCCAGAATGACGACATCACCCAGGGAATACAGGGTATCGGACATCTGTCCGATAGAGCATAAAACGTGATACATCTGAAAAGGGAACCTGTGGCGCCTCGGCGGACGTCCAATTGCGGTAATGGTATGCAAATTCCAGTCTTCGTCGACGATGAACAATAGTCAGCATATGTGCATGAAGCAGGCGCCTGCTGCGGAGCCCATATGCGGCAACGTTCGCTGAACGGTCGTTGAGGACACACTGCTGGTGGCCCCATGGTTCATCTGGGGGTCAGCTGCCCAGCAACTGCACGTCTGTCCCCATTTATACATCTCTGCAGCCGTCGCTCACGCCAGTCATCTGTGACGCGGGTTCACCACACCTGCTTTAGCTCCGGTTATGGACAGTGCAGTTTTGCCATGCACATTGTGCTTTGATCACAGTGATACGTGAGCAGTTTACAAACTTAGCCGTTTCGGAGATTCCACCATTGACCCGAAAGACAATGATCATGCCCTTTTGCGCGTCAGATAAATTGCTCTAGTTACCCGCATTACCACAATGACTGTACTGTTTCCGCGTCCCCCGACACGCTTTCCGCTTTATACCCCTCACCACCACTCTAGTGCCGCCGCCTGCTGTCTGAGAGTGGTTATTGCACGTCGACGTCGAATATAGGCGTTGGTCAGTTAACGTGACTAGACTGTGCATAAGGCCTTATACTAATGCTTTGTGTAGAAGTACCAAACTACATACCGGGTGATCAAAAAGTCAGTATAAGTTTGAAAACTGAATAAATCACGGAATAATGTAGATAGAGAGATACGAATTGACACACATGCTTGGAATGACATGGGGTTTTATTAGAACCAAAAAAATACAAAAGCTCCAAAATGTCCGACAAATGGTGCTTCATCTGATCAGAATAGCAATAATTAGCATAACAAAGTAAGATAAAGCAAAGATGATGTTCTTTACAGGAACTGTTCAATATCTGCACCATCATTCCTCAACAATAGCTGTAGTCGAGGAATAATGTTGTGAACAGCACCGTAAAGCATGTCCGGAGTTATGGTGAGGCATTGGCGTCGGATGTTGTCTTTCAGCATCCCTAGAGATGTCGGTCGATCACGATACACTTGCGACTTCAGGTAACCCCAAAGCCAATAATCGCACGGACTGAGGTCTGGGGACCTGGGAGGCCAAGCATGACGAAAGTGGCGGCTGAGCACACGATCATCACCAAACGACGCGCGCAAGAGATCTTTCACGCGTCTAGCAATATGGGGTGGAGCGCCATCCTGCATAAACATCGCACGTTCCAGCAGGTTTTTATCAGCCAGGCTGGGGATGATGCGATTCTGTAACATATCGGCGTACCTCTCACCCGTCACGGTAGCAGTTACTGACGTTTTGCTGTCCAGCGCCATCTGTTGGACATTTTTTGAACTATTTTTTTTTTTGTTCTAATAAAACCCCACGTCATTCCAAGCATGTGTGTCAATTTTTACCTCTCTATCTACATTATTCTGTGGTTTATTGAGTTTTCAAATTTATACTGACTTTTTGATCACCCGGTATTTTCGTTGCCAATTTTATTTAAATTTAATTCAACATCACTTTCACTCGTAACGAATATTCAGAAATATGCCAATAATACACGAAGTCAACCAGTAGGCAACATTAAATCATTTCAGGTATCAAATATGACGTACGTTGCGTTAATTATGAGTGTCTGAAGACCACATCTGGGAGTAATCAGATTGCATTACGTTAACTGGTGCTTATTTTGTAGCAAAGGCAGCCTTTAAGCGGGACTCAGTCATCACCAAGTGCTGCCTTTTAAAATACAAGCAAAAATCTTCGCCAAAAAGACAACTTACAGAATAGTCACAACATTTACATAAATCGTACATGGCTTTTCTTTTAATTACCAGTTACCATGAAGCACAGGTCTAAAATTAGCATTTCACAATTTTAAATGTAGAATCGACATCCATCCGAGTCTCTAATTCTTTGGAGCGGGAGGTACTTTTGCCTTGCATCCACACTGGGACGTGGCTGGTCTGATGGCTAACCAACGACTGGTACTCTATTCTCAGTTGGCGAGCTCGTTTCGTAACCTCTACCTTTTCATTTGCCACACTTTTTCCCGCTAACACTGTGGGATATCCACCCGGTTTTCTATAGTATTATAAATCTATCGACCCTGCGCGTGGACAGTAAACTATACTGGGTGCCTGCGTGATGATATTAAAAACTTTCACGGATGATGGCGAAGTGTAAATGTATCAATTTGATGTTAAGGACCATATGCCGGCAACGACCGAGTCGGAAGTTGCAGGCGAAAATCGTTCTTATATTTATTTATGCATTTATTTTACCTGGCAAGATTAGGGCCTTCAGGCCCTCTCTTACACCTAACCAGGCATACTCAAATTGAACGAATTTCAGTTTGTACAGAACATTAAGGACATATAACGTGTTAAAGAAGATAAAAATAGAGATTATTACAGTAGTACAATGATAATTATAACAATCAAAAAATAATTATAATAATCAATAATAATAATAATAATAATAATAATAAACAAACTAGACCCTCCAACTTTCCAAGAAGTAGAAGAAATTCTTAAAGAACAAAAAAATTATAAGTCATGATGAGAAGATCAGGTTTTTGTTGAAATGTGGAAATATGCAAGTGACACAGTCAAGACCTCCTTACACATGGCTCTAACAAAAATTTGGGTAACAGAACAATTTCCCGAACATTGGACCACAGCTATCATCCACCCACTACACAAAAAGGGAGATAAGAGCAACCCAGATAACTACAGAGGAATCTCTCTCCTAGATTGCACATATAAAATTCTATCCAAGATCCTATATGAAAGAATCAAGGAGCAATTAGAACAGGAGTTAGGGGAATATCAGGGAGGTTTCAGACCATGGAGAAGCTGTGCAGAGCAGATAATTAGTTTAAAATTGATTATGGCATACTACAAGAAACGGAACAAACCTCTGGCAATAACATTTGTAGATTTTAAGAAGGCATATGACTGTCTCCACAGACCTTCAGTATTAAAAATTTTAAGAAATCTAGGACTCCATCCAAAATTAATTAAAATAATACAACTCACTCTAACCAACACCAAATCAAAAGTGAAGTTTAGAGGAGAAATTTCGGAACCATTCCTCATAAAAACAGGCTTAAGACAAGGTGACTGCCTGTCACCATTACTTTTCAACTGTGCACTGGAATACATAATGAGAGAATGGTACAATCCAAAGAGGATAAGAATTGGAAGTGCAAAAGATGATATTAGCTTAAACTGCTTGGGATTCGCTGATGATCTTGCTCTCCTAGCCAACACCGTTCAAGAAGCCAGGCAACAAGTGAAATCACTACAAGAAATAGCAGAGAAAGTAGGCCTTAGAATATCATTTGAAAAAACGGAGATTATGCTAACTGATCCACCACTTGCAAACAAAATTACAATAGGAGAACAGGAAATCAAAATTGTTGATAAATTTAAGTATTTAGGCAAAATAATAACATACAATCTAAATGAGAAGCCATCATGGCAAAATAGAATAAAAAAACTGAACTATGCAAATTACATTACCAAAACTACATACAACAAAAAAAGCCTATCTATAGATGCAAAATTAAAACACTATAAAACAGTTACACAACCAGAAATAACGTATGCAGCTGAAACTATCTTCAAAACAACTAATACAGCAGAAATTGACAGAATACTAAAAATAGAAAGAAGAACAATTAGGACATGTATAAATAAACAGTATAAAATAAATGGACATTGGAGAATAGCATCAAATGAAACAGTATATAAGAAAATAGAACCAGCCATGAGCACAATCACGAAGAAACGCGTCTCATTCTTTGGACATCTGATGAGAACTCCAGAAAACAGAATTAGTAAAAAAATAATACAAAAATTGTGGAATAGCAAGAGCGACATTAAATGGATCACAGAAATTAAGGAAGATATAAAAGAACTTCAAATTACAGTAGATGACCTAAAAAACAAGACAGAGAAAACCAGAATACTGCAAGACCCGCAAACCACATTACAAATGAAAATCAATAAAAGGAGTACAGGAAGAGTTGTCTCAGATGAAGAAAGAAAGAAAATATCTGAAAGAATGAAGAAATATTGGGCAGACAGAAGAGCAAAACACCTTTCATATAAGAATAGCCTCTAATAATTATATTACCTAAATATATTAAGTTATTGTCGAACCAAATTGTATCCATTTGTAACAACTTGTTTAGAACTTTGTATTTTTGACTACAGTGGTCCAATGAAGGCCATAAAATAAATAATAATAAATAATAATAATAATAATAATAGTAATGACTATGTATATGAAAGTAAACATATTTTTCTTTTATGAATGTCAGTCCTATTGCTAGTTGAGAATTTTCTCGTTATGTTCTTGCAGCTTGTGAGTTATTCTCATCGAGGAGAGACATAAGACGATAGAATGGGGTGAAAGAGATATAGAAGAGGTAGCTAGGTTAGAGGAAGAGAAGTAGAATGGTAAAATTCGAAGCTATGATGGAGAGGAGAAAGAAAGAGGTGAGAGGGGCACAACAATGGTGGCTATACCGTCCCTAATATGTAAGTTTTGAGTTCCCTCTTGAATGTTGAGTGGTTCTGGATAAGACGCAGATCACAGGGGAGCGCGTTCCATAGTCGTATGGCTGAGATGGAGAATGACACGGAGAAAGATTTTGTGTTATGTAAAGGTACAGACAAGATGCTAGACGTATCCGATCTGGTATTGCGGTTATGGAATAAGGTGTTTAATGTGAGAAGATAAGTATTGGGGGCACCAGTGGCTAAGAAATCGATGAAATAAGCACAATGTATGGAGATCGCGTGCCTTATGTGGGCGTATCTAACCTAGCTGGGAGTATGAAGGACTGATATGATCATACAACCGTATATTGCACACGTATCTAACGCAAGCATTCATCATTAGCTCGAGGCATCTCGAATTTTCACTATTTGTGCCGTGTTGAACTACATCACAGTAGTAAAGATTAGGCAAGACTAGTGTTTGGAATAATTTTTGTTTAACATGGGTTGGAAATATTTTTCGAAATTTTTGGATTGCATGTAGGGAGGAGAGCGATTTCCGGCAAGCTGTGACTGTTTGTTCTTCCCAGTTTAGGTGTTCATCCAAGATTATACCAAGTTCTTTTACAGTTTTTTGGTATGGTAGCTGGGTACCATTGAGGAATATTTGAGGAACTGTTTCGCGAAAGTACCGGCTGATTAACTTTGGATGAGATATAAGAATGACCTGGGATTTCTTGGGGTTTAGTTTCAGACCTAGGTTCTGTGCCCGTCGAGAAACAGAGCAAAGATCTGCGTTCATACTCGCTACTGCGTCAGCAATGTTCTTGAGGCTTGCACTTATGTACAGTTGGATGTCGTCGGCATATAGATGGTAGTTGCAGGAGTGAATGACTGAAGAAATATCATTAATGTACAGTGAGAAGGGTAATGGACCAAGGACGGAGTCTTGGGGAACTCCAGAGCGCACGTTTTTCCATGATGAGTTCGACCCACAAATGACTTGCTGACTTCTGTTTTTGAGGTAGCTGTCGAGCCAGTGTATTGCGCTGTTTGAGGAATTCAGCTGTTTAATTTTAATTAGTAATATATCAAAGTCAACTGTATCAAAAGCCTTGCTAAAGTCAAGCAGTGTTAGGATGGTAGCTTCACGTCTGTCCATAGCATGTTTAATGTCATCAGTTACTTTGATTAATGCAGTTGCTGTACTATGGTGCTTTCGAAAGCCTGACTGATATTTATCATGGGTGTTAAGAGTTTTGAGGTAATCCGTCAGCTGTTCATGGACGATGTACTCTAGGGCTTTAGATATTGCAGGTAGTGTGCTGATCGGCCTGTAGTCACCTGGTGACTTAGGGTTGTCAGTCTTGGGTATAAGTTGAATTAAACTTTGCTTCCACTCAGTAGGATATGTACTACTGACAAGAGACAGGTTGAAGATGTCTGTGATAACTGGAATAATAGTGTCTACGACGTTCTTAATCATGCCAATGCTCACTCCATCATTTCCTACTGCCTCGGAAGAGATTCTCATAATTGCCTTGTGTACTGTGCCTGTAGTGACATGTTTTAGGAAAAACTTGTCTCTCGAGACATTGATATCTTGGGGCTGGTAATTTGTCGCTGCGTAGCAGTTTACAGCTGTTGAGAAGAAACCGTTTAATTCTTCTGCAGACGTTTGATAAACAGCGTCAGATCTTCGCTTCCCTATACCGAAACAGCGCAGCTTTTTCCACAGTGCAGCAGGTTTCGATATGCCGCATACGACAGAGCGGGCATGTCTGATTTTGGCATTCCTCACGCTTTGCTTGGTTCTGTTTCTGAGTTTCCTGTAAGCTTCGTACGCCTCGGGAGTTGGGTTACGCTTAAAGGCCCTATGTGCAGCATGACGTTTATTCATTAACTGGCGTAATTCAGTAGTGAACCACGGAGCAGGAGCTCTCTTTACCTTGACGGTGCGTTGAGGAGCATGTTTGTCATACAGTGCAATAATTTTGCTACATAATTCCCGAATTTTTCCGTCTAAAGTCGATTCATTGCTTATATCATGCCAAGGGATGTCTGAGCAATCCTTTTGAAGAGCGTCATAGTTAACATTTTTTAGGTTTCTGTAGGTTACCAGGTAGCTCTGACACTGAACTCTTCTAGTACAAGCGCTTTGCTCTCCATATTTTAGGGTCAGTATGGGCCAAAAGAAGGAGTTGTCAAGTAAACATGAGCTCTAAAATTCAACCCTTCAGACCTATCAGCACCTGTTCAGTTGAGGAGATGTTTTCCACAGTAGCAAAAATGAAAAAGTACTCATAGCTCTTAAGTTTTGCGCTTTAGAGCCGATGTATACGGGTCTACTTTTCCTTGATTTGGTCCATAGTACCTCCTTCCAAAATATGGAAAGCAAAGAAGTTGCAATAGAAGAGCCCCACTGTCAGAGGTATCAGAACGATTCTTCCATACAGCTTTCGACTCGGCTGTTTCTGGGCGATGGTCCCTTATGTCAAATTGATTCATTTACCTTCTCCATCATCCCTGAAAGTTTGTAACATCATCACGAAATCATCATGCGGAATAATTTACAGTTAAGAAAACATGTACAGAAAAGTCCACATTCAACACAAAATTACAAGATAACGTAAATATTAACTAAGTTTACACAAAACACAGATAAAAAATTATTTATAAACAAGTGAAAAGCACGAGTGTCATGAAGGATTGGTGTTATAGCCCTAAGCTTGAGTACAGTAAGTAAGCTAAAATAGATGTGTAGGGTGACCCAAAACTCTGTTAACATTTGAAAATTCATTACGTTTTCGGAATAATGTAGGTGAAGATGTAAAAATTTACACACATGCTTAAAATGACATGGGGCTTTACTGAAACCAAAAAGAAGAGCAGAAAATTAGTAAAAGATGGCTCTTCAAATGATATAAAAGCAAAGCAATTCCAAGATATCGAGCGAGATGGCGCAGTGGCTAGCACACTGGACTCGTATTCGGGAGGACGACGGTTCAATCCAGCGTCCGGCCATCCTAATTTAGGTTTTCCGTGATTTCCCTAAATCGCTTCAGGCAAATGCATGGTTCCTTTGAAAGGGCACGGCCGACTTCCTTCCCTAATCCGATGAGACCGATGACCTCGCTGTCTGGTCTCCTTCCCAAAACAACCCAACCCAATTCCAAGATGCTACTCCATGCGGGTGTAAAAATAAATGTGCGCAACGGAAAATAATAAACGCTAAAATGAAGATTTGGCCCTGTCTGACTAACCACTGAAGCAAATCTTAGGATCTCTTAATGGACTTTATCATATAAATTACAACTTAAACGTAAATGAATGATTAAGGCAACTAATACCACTAAACGATAAACGTTGTTCCTGCTTATGTATTTATTGTAGATTAAAAACAAACTTTATATTACCAAGTTTACATTTCCTAAGTAAAATTACTAATCAATTGCCCAACTCTGCCCCTTATTATGACTGCTCGATCTAGTATCAATAACGCGAAATGACTGACTTCATCCACGTACCAAACACTAGAAGACACTACTTTCAAAGATGATCTACGGTGGTGTGGAACCTCAGTGGAAACAAACTAATGTGATCACAGCTGTTTAGCTTTTATAGCCCTAATAGGCCGAAGCAGTTTGCGATATCACCCTATGTACTGCGTCCGGTGCGTCGAAGTGATGGTTCTCGTAGTCGTCTGCGACGATGGAAGGACTCCAGCCACAAATAAACTCTTTCAAATACTAGGACGGCAGAAGACGGTCCTCTGACTAATATACTGTCTCTTCTTCTCTGTGTTCTACAGACGAGAAACGCGAACTCCCAGCCACAAGGACGGAGTTCAGATAACGTCTCAACAGAAGTTTAGGCAGAGGAAGTGCTCTTAATTTCTGAATGCTGCGTACTCCATGACGTCTTCCAACCAGGAGGTGAAATCCAGAATCGTATAGGTTCACAACAGTACAGTGCCTAACTGTTCTAGATATAAACTCTCCTGAGAGCAAAGACAGCAAGTCCGTCTGTACCAATAAAAGCTTATATCGAGCGATCGTCGCACATGGGCGCTTACAACGGACGACCTCGTCTCTCCACCGCTGGCCTCCCAGCAAGGCTCGGCTCCCCACCCTCGTAATTCCGAAAACGAATTATATTCCCGAAACCACGGAATATTCTCCCTCTCTACATATTCTCCAGAACGCCAACGAACCATATTTTAGTCTTTTGCCGTCCAGCGCGGAAAGTTTGCGAGGAAAAACCTATACTCGTACAATGGTAAGCTTCTGAGTAAAAATCCTTGGGAATAACCCAGCCTGCATGGTTTCCGAGGTGCCGTTTCTTCGTTCCTCTCACCTGCGTCCAAAATTTGCACAGTTCGGAAGTACACCCCTGGAAATTGAAATAAGAACACCGTGAATTCATTGTCCCAGGAAGGGGAAACTTTATTGACACATTCCTGGGGTCAGATACATCACATGATCACACTGACAGAACCACAGGCACATAGACACAGGCAACAGAGCATGCACAATGTCGGCACTAGTACAGTGTATATCCACCTTTCGCAGCAATGCAGGCTGCTATTCTCCCATGGAGACGATCGTAGAGATGCTGGATGTAGTCCTGTGGAACGGCTTGCCATGCCATTTCCACCTGGCGCCTCAGTTGGACCAGCGTTCGTGCTGGACGTGCAGACCGCGTGAGACGACGCTTCATCCAGTCCCAAACATGCTCAATGGGGAACAGATCCGGAGATCTTGCTGGCCAGGGTAGTTGACTTACACCTTCTAGAGCACGTTGGGCGGCACGGGATACATGCGGACGTGCATTGTCCTGTAGGAACAGCAAGTTCCCTTGCCGGTCTAGGGATGGTAGAACGATGGGTTCGATGACGGTTTGGATGTACCGTGCACTATTCAGTGTCCCCTCGACGATCACCAGTGGTGTACGGCCAGTGTAGGAGATCGCTCCCCACACCATGATGCCGGGTGTTGGCCCTGTGTGCCTCGGTCGTATGCAGTCCTGATTGTGGCGCTCACCTGCACGGCGCCAAACACGCATACGACCATTATTGGCACCAAGGCAGAAGCGACTCTCATCGCTGAAGACGACACGTCTCCATTCGTCCCTCCATTCACGCCTGTCGCGACACCACTGGAGGCGGGCTGCACGATGTTGGGGCGTGAGCGGAAGACGGCCTAACGGTGTGCGGGACCGTAGCCCAGCTTCATGGAGACGGTTGCGAATGGTCCTCGCCGATACCCCAGGAGCAACAGTGTCCCTAATTTGCTGGGAAGTGGCGGTGCGGTCCCCTACGGCACTGCGTAGGATCCTACGGTCTTGGCGTGCATCCGTGCGTCGCTGCGGTCCGGTCCCAGGTCGACGGGCACGTGCACCTTCCGCCGACCACTGGCGACAACATCGATGTACTGTGGAGACCTCACGCCCCACGTGTTGAGCAATTCGGCGGTACGTCCACCCGGCCTCCCGCATGCCCACTATACGCCCTCGCTCAAAGTCCGGCAACTGCACATACGGGTCACGTCCACGCTGTCGCGGCATGCTACCAGTGTTAAAGACTGCGATGGAGCTCCGTATGCCACGGCAAACTGGCTGACACTGACGGCGGCGGTGCACAAATGCTGCGCAGCTAGCGCCATTCGACGGCCAACACCGCGGTTTCTGGTGTGTCCGCTGTGCCGTGCGTGTGATCATTGCTTGTACAGCCCTCTCGCAGTGTCCGGAGCAAGTATGGTGGGTCTGACACACCGGTGTCAATGTGTTCTTTTTTCCATTTCCAGGAGTGTATTATCCGGTTATCCTTCCGGCCCTACTGCAACAGTGACCGCCTGTCACCCTACTGTGCTCCAGAGCTCAGGTGCCACGACGTTCGTCTGGCCACTTCCTGTGTTTAAGCAGGACCAACACCTGTGCGGACCTTCCACCCAGAGCTTGAGTTCTGCCTGCCGTTTCATCATCACTGGCGTTCCAACCTCCACTACTATAGGCAATCGTTCATTAAGCCGTTTTTATAATAATGACACTCCGTCACCTTCATGCAATAAGCGTTAACAATTATTTACAAGGCATACGTGACAATAAATATTCATACATATTATGTACAACCTATCAAATGATGTCTAATTGTGGTTGTAGTTCACGGCAAAGTAGGTGGATGTGTGCTTGTAAGGTCCGAAATTATAGCCACCTTACACAATAATTAACATAATAATCGTGTTTTTGCGAAGGCGATGTTCTTTATAACAAATGCTCAACATGGTTCAAATGGCTCTGAGCACTATGCGATTTAACTTCTGAGGTCATCAGTCGCCTAGAACTTAGAACTAATTAAACCTAACTAACCTAAGGACATCACACACATCCATGCCCGAGGCAGAATTCGAACCTGCGACCGTAGCGGTCACGCGGTTCCAGACTGAAGCGCCTTTAACCGCACGGCCACACCGGCCGGCTTGCTCAACATGTCGTCCGTCATTGGTCAATAATACTTGTAGTCGAGGAGCAATGTTGTGAACAGCACTGTACAGCATTTCAGTAGGTATGGTGAGAAATTGCCGTCGGATGTTGTCTTTTAGCATCCCTAATGAGGCTGGACGATCGCGGTAGACTTACTACTCCAGGTAGACCCACAAGCAATAATCACACGGACTGAGGTCTCCAAACCTGGGAGGCCAAGCATGACACATGCGGCGCCTCAGCACGCGATTCACATCAAACGATGTGCCCAAGAGATCTTTCACACGTGTAGCAATGTAAGGTGCAACGACATTCAGCGTAAAAGTCGCACCTACCAGCAGGTGTTTATCAGTCCGGTTAGGGGTGATCTGACTCCCTAATGAGGCTGGACGATCGCGGTAGACTTACTACTCCAGGTAGACCCACAAGCAGTAATCACACGGACTGAGGTCTCTAACTGTAGCTCATTTTATACACGATTCTCGTGCGGCATCACAAACGTGTTGCTGTCCAGTGCCATCTGTTAGCCAGCTTCTGCACTCATTTTTAGTTTCAGTAAAACACTATGACTTTACAAGCATCTGTGTCATCTTTTACTTTTATACCTACGTTAATCCGTGAATTAGAGCATCTGCAAATGTTAGCGGACTATTACGTCATCCTGTAGTTGTGCAAAGATAAAGCGATTTGCATGGAAAGCTGCATCGCACCACTCGTCGGACTGTATACTACAACAACAACAACAACAGCAGCAGCAGCAGCAACAACAACAACAACATTAGTATAACAAAATACGGTCGAAACCAGTAATGAAAACGTCGAAGGGAACAACGGTTTACGGTCGTCATAGCCGATAGCCACACAAACCAGGCTTTTGTTTCGTTTTTCGATAAAAATCTCATATCTGTAAATTTTAGGTTGTCACAGAGCTAACACTTCGGAAATTACTAGAAATGCAGTACACCTACAGTATTTGTAGAGAGGGACTGAAGAGACATTTTCCTTGTACTTCACTCAGTACTTGCAACAATAAAATACCAGAAAAATGTGAAAACCTTTAATTAGTGAAGAAAGAAGTAGCAACAATGTAAATTGTTCAACAATGTCGAACATGGTCTTGGATAATGAATGACACAAAACATTGAACATGTTTAAAACTTACTGTAAGTCCTGTATAGTTTAATAGCCATGAACGACAACCACGTTCCAGTTACCGTATTTCAAAAATAAATCGACAGTAGCGAAATGAAAAGACAGTATTTTTGTATCCATAAACTACACGAAGGCCTACACTGTCTCCTATCTTCCTCTTTAATATCTACATCTACATCTACATGATTACTCTACAATTCACATTTAAGTGCTTGGCAGAGGGTTCATCGAACCACAATCATACTATCTCTCTACCATTCCACTCCCGAACAGCGCGAGGGAAAAACGAACACCTAAACCTTTCTGTTCGAGCTCTGATTTCTCTTATTTTATTTTGATGATCATTCCTACCTATGTAGGTTGGGCTCAACAAAATATTTTCGCATTCGGAAGAGAAAGTTGGAGACTGAAATTTCGTAAATAGATCTCGCCGCGACGAAAAACGTCTTTGCTTCAATGTCTTCCATCTCAACTCGCGTATCATATCTGCCACACTCTCTCCCCTATTACGTGATAATACAAAACGAGCTGCCCTTTTTTGCACCCTTTCGATGTCCTCCGTCAATCCCACCTGGTAAGGATCCCACACCGCGCAGCAATATTCTAACAGAGGACGAACGAGTGTAGTGTAAGCTGTCTCTTTAGTGGACTTGTTGAATCTTCTAAGTGTCCTGCCAATAAACGCAACCTTTGGCTCGCCTTCCCCACAATATTATCTATGTGGTCTTTCCCACTGAAGTTGTTCGTAATGTAAGTAGGCTGTTTAGGTTTTTATATTGGTAACGCCACGTAACGCTCTGTATGAAAATCACTGGCTGTGCTGTGTGCAGTCTGTGGCTGGTTTGCATTGATGTTGGCTATTGTAGTGTTGGGCTGTTGGCTGTTAACAGCGCGTAGCGTTGCGCAGTTGGAGGTGAGCCGTCAGCAGTGGTGGATGTGGGGAAGTGAGATGTCGGATTTTTTGAGAGCGGATGATCTGGACGTGTGTCCATCAGAAACAGTACATTTGTAAGAATGGATGTCATGAACTGCTATATATATTATGACTTTTGAACACTATTAAGGTAAATACTTTGTTTGTTCTCTATCAAAATCTTTCATTTGCTAACTATGCCTATAAGTAGTTAGTGCCTTCAGTAGTTTGAATATTTTATTTAGCTGGCAGTAGTGGCGTTCGCTGTATTGCAGTAGTTCGAGTAACGAAGATTTTTTGTGAGGTAAGTGATTCGTGAAACGTATAGGTTAATGTTAGTCAGGGCCATTCTTTAGTAGGGATTTTTGAAAGTCAGATTGCGATGCGCCAAAAATATTGTGTGTCAATTTAAGCACAGTCTTGTACAATTTTTCTAAGGGGACGTTTCAGTAATTTTAACACCCAGGTACTTAGTTGAATTGACAGCCTTGAGAATTGTACTATTTATCGAGTAATCGAATTCCAACGGATCTCTTTTGGAACTCATGTGGATCACCTCACACCTTTCGTTATTTAGCGTCAACTGCCACCTGCCACACCATACAGCAATCTTTTCTAAATCGCTTTGCAACAATTAATGGTCTTCGGATGACCTTACTAGACGGTAAATTGGAGCATCATCTGCGAACAACCTAAGAGAACTGCTCAGATTGTTGCCCAGGTCATTTATATAGATCAGGAACAGCAGAGGTCCCAGGACGCTTCCCTGGGGATCACCTGATATCACTTCAGTTTTACTCGATGATTTGCCGTCTATTACTACGAACTGACAGGAAATCACGAATCCAGTCGGACAACTGAGACGATACCCCATAGGCCCGCAGCTTGATTAGAAGTCGCTTGTGAGGAACGGAGTCAAAAGCTTTCCGGAAATCTTGAAATACGGAATCAACTTGAGATCCCCTATCGATAGCGGCCATTACTTCGTGCGAATAAAGAGCTAGCTGCGTTGCACAAGAACGATGTTTTCTGAAACCATGCTGATGTTGTACAAATGTTCTGTACTGTGCCTAACAGGTAAAACATCCAGCACACTTTACCAGAAAACATAAAAAAATGGCTCTGAGCACTATGGGACTTAACATCTGAGGTCATCAGTCCCCTAGACTTAGAACTACTTATACCTAACTAACCTAAGGACATCACACACATCCATGCCCGAGGCAGGACTCGAACCTGCGACTGTAGCTGCCGCGTGGTTCCGGACTGAAGCGCCTAGAACCGCTCGGCCTCAGCGGCCGGGCACAAAAAATCGACCGATGAATATTATTCCTCTTCTGTACTTTGAAAACATGATACATGTTGGAACATAATTTTCTAGTTTTCTACAGTCACGGCAAAGAAAGTGTTGTTTAGTTTTTTAACCAGTTAATAAATGAATTAAATACAGTAACATATATCTCACTTAAGGTAAACAGTTATCATTGTTCGCTTTTTGCATTTAAGATACGCGTATGCATTTTGCATTTGTCGATGCGTCATTTGAAACCAATAATCTGCAGAAAACCTCAGTTTGAAAATAAGCGTTACATTGTTGTTAGTAATCCTCAAATATAAAAGAAACAAAATGAAAATTACACGCAGTAGTCGATGTATTTCTTCCAAAACGTAATGGAAAATACGTCGTGTTATAGGATCGCAATAAGCGATGTCATTCTAAGCTATGTTTTAAATATCGCGTTTAAGGGGTTTAGACGGGACCGTTAGGTTTCGCTATAGTAGCTTTCACTGGAGGTGAGGGTATCATCTGGAGTGCCCCAGGGAAGTGTGGTAGGTCCGCTATTGTTTTCTATCTACATAAATGATCTTTTGGATAGGGTGGATAGCAATGTGCGGCTGTTTGCTGATGATGCTGTGGTGTACGGAAAGGTGTCGTCGTTGAGTGACTGTAGGAGGATACAAGATGACTTTGATTGGTGTAAAGAATGGCAGCTAACTCTAAATATAGATAAATGTAAATTAATACAGATGAATAGGCAAAAGAATACTGTAATGTTTGAATACTCCATTAGTAGTGTAGCGCTTAACACAGTCACGTCGATTAAATATTTGGGCGTAACATTGCAGAGCGATATGAAGTGGGACAAGCATGTAATGGCAGTTGTGGGGAAGGCGGATGGTCGTCCTCGGTTCATTGGTAGAATTTTGTTAAGATGTGGTTCATCTGTAAAGGAGACCGCTTATAGAACGCTGGTGCGACCTATTCTTGAGTACTGCTCGAGCGTTTGGGATCCCTATCAGGTCGGATTGAGGGAGGACATAGAAGCAATTCAGAGGCGGGCTGCTAGATTTGTTACTGGCACGTTTGATCATCACGCGAGTGTTACGGAAACGCTTCAGGAACTCGGGTGGGAGTCTCTAGAGGAAAGGAGGCGTTCTTTTCGTGAATCGCTACTGAGGAACCAGCATTTGAGGCTGACTGCAGTAAAATTTTACTGCCGCCAACTTACATTTCGCGGAAGACCACAAAGATAAGAGATTAGGGCTCGTACAGAGGCATATAGGCAGTCATTTTTCCCTCGTTCTGTTTGAGAGTGGAGAGAAGATGCTACTTGTGGTAAGAGGTACCCTCCACCACGCACCGTATGGTGGATTGCGGAGTATGTATGTAGATGTAGATGTAGCCAATACGTCGTTAAAAGCGATGTCATTATGAACGGTACCGATTGTATTACCTAGTACTCCCCTCTCCCCCACGAGGTGTGTAAATTCATTTCTGGTTTTGAGAGCATTTTCACAACTATCCCTCAGCAGTGACGAACTTTCGGATGTGCTAATCAGCGCGAGGGACAACAGACCATTTTCAGATTGAAGATCTGGTGCAGGGTGGGCTGGGACGGGGGAGGGGGGGGTATGGTGAGTGAGGGTGGGGGGGAGGAAGGGAGAGTGCAAGACCCGAGAACTTGTTCTCGCCTTCGCCGGACGTCAGTTTCGTTCCTCTTTTTCCTACAGCCAGGCGTCAAGGAGCAATCTTTTAAGTAGTGGACGACAATTAACGGAGGCCGTCAGGGTCCGGCTTTCGATTGGAGTGGCTAGCCTTTCTTTTCTCTTTCAGCTTACAGATCGACCTCTCAAGATAAAGTATGTGTAGTGGCAGCAGTCGGAAGGAGCGCGAAAAGAAAAACAACAGAGGGAGAGGTCGGGGAAACACGCGACCGACTGCTTATCTCTTAATTAAAGAGCCCTCCAGCGGGCGCCGTAAGGTCCTTTGTGCAGACCGGCAGCGCGCCGTGCACGCGCGGTACCTGCTAAGGGCGAAGGCGCAAATAGTTGGCGCAGCCGTCAAAGGCTGCACCGCGCAAAGCCCAGTCAGCATTCTCTCCTCCTGCCCCACTTCCCCTCCCCGCGTTTCCCCACCACCACCCACTGCCACCCTCTCCAGCCCCCGCGCTTCGGGACTACACCGCCCTCGCTTTCAATCCCGCCTCGGGCTATTCGCGCTTCACCCTGCGCGTAATTTTCTCACCGCTCCTCTGCGGGATGCTGCGTGCGGAGAATTGACGGAGGTGTTGGGAGGGAAGAGGATTAGAAAGGAAGATGGAGTGTCTGTCCTCCACGCACTTTGCCTTTCTCTTTCCCTCTGTTCTTTCGCATTTCCGCAGTTCGGTTCCTATCGTGACTATCGAGTTGTTCCGTTTCCTTTTCAGCGATGGCGACTGTCTTGTTGTATAAATGCGGAACATCAGCAACGGGGGAAGAAAGTAAAATGAACCGAACGCGGTCTCAGTCATCATATAGGGCCATGTCAGATAAACGATCTAATTTCTCTGCTTTTGAGCCGTTCTCTTATGTTGATATATTTCCCTTTCACAGCTAAACAGAAGCGCCTGATTTCATACTGCTGTCCAGTCTTGCGCTGCTCTGCTTTCAGTTTTGTTTACCCAGTTCTGTTCCTTTGGCCTAAACATTTGTATATGGTGAGATCCATTCTGTCAAGTGAGATTATTGAGCGTGCAGCTGTATTTACTTGCAATATATGTTATAAATATCCCAGGCCGCTTTATTTATTTATGATGTTGATATGTGCAATATGTTACAGCTTTCGTAGTTATACAGTTGCAGTGAATAACCTTCAAAAAGCAGCACATCAATTACAAGGAATCTGTGCTTCATACAACCAGCACATTTCTGATATCGAACCCAAGGGCATGGTGCGGCAAAAGTAATATATTAGAGCGAATAAGAAATTTGAAATATTTCGGATACAATATAATGTATCACATGAACACGAAACTGACTTCCAACACAATACAGATTAATTTAATTTAATGACTGGTAGTATTAGGTGAAGCTTACAAACGAAAACAAGGAAAGAGACACTTCTGAAATTTTACGAACCACAGTTGCTCTTGGTTGTAACCGAAACATAAAAGGATACAATAAGAGCCCCAGTGTGGAAATTTAATTTTTCAGTCATGTAGCGGAGTAGACAAGACAAGGCTGAAAGCGAAATACAGAAATAATAGAATTACGGCTAATGTTTATAAATGAAAAAAGGTAAAGACCGAAACGGAAGCAACATAAGAGCAGAACATAGGATGACTCCTATCCAAAATGCTATATACATACAAACCAAATGGACAAAGATAAAGGAAGATGCAAAACCAGGTGAAAGGATTGGGGTTGATCTCCACATATTGGCGTAACAGGCAAAGCGTAATGCGTGCTTAAGATAAGGATGGAGGTGAGATAACTTGTAATGGAGCAGGTCGATAGCTCATCTTTCACTACGAATACTACTTGTAGATATACTAAAGAAGATTATACGATACCCTAATGGGGTACAGATAAGTTTGAAGTTGTAATTTCGTATTACATGAAGCTATAATGGCATCAATAAAATAATTCTGTACAATTACAATCAGAATGTGTGTTCAAATGTTGAATCTAACATACATAATACTTACTTTATTATTTTTAAAAAATTAATTATTTTTCATTTTGTGAATTTATTTCAAAACTTAGCTATTCAGTTTTGTTTCCAATTAAAATTAGTGACACTAAATTTGTTAATGACCGATTTTAAAAGAACTTCAAAGAAAAGACTATCGTTAACAAACTCAATAATAGTTGTATTATCTTTGTTCTTCTCAGTTGTTTGTGAGAAGTTGCTGTTATATGAAGTTGGAAAGATGTGAGGTATGAATGTTGGCTCTTTTACAGACATGTTGCGTTGTGTGTGTAATCGTTTCTTTGAAGGACAGTAATTTGTAAAGTATGTAATAAATGTATTAACACTGAATATGACCATCTGCGACTTTTATTATGAGTATTAAAACTCAGCAGTACACGAATAAAATATATTTGTGCATTCTACCAGGAATTTTAAGTACCTCAAGACTGCTATCACGACAACGTGAAGAAAATGTATTAAACGTCGAGAAACAAGATAAATCGAAGTAATTATTTTCAATGTTCATATTGGAAATGATAAGCTATTTCTAATCTGCCAACTTAGTTCTCCAGTTGTTTAAGAACGTGAAGAAAATTGACCCGAACCACTTCGTGCCGAGAAATAAAGTTAGCGAAGACATTTTGAATCTTTGATGATGTTTAGTATATTTTAAGGTGGAGGACATTAGTAACTCCATTAGATGGGTAGATCGGATGAGTAATGAAGAGATACTAAACCTGTCTGAAGCGAAAATAAATTCACGGTACAGTGAGTCCAAAGGAAGGAATCGATTAGTAGGAAACATCCTGAGGCATGAATGAATCCTCAATTTGGTAATGAAGGGAAGTGTGTGGTAAGAATTGTAAAGAGAGAGACCAAAGCTTGGCTCCAGTAAACAGGGTCATATGGGTTGGTTATGCAGTGGTTCAAAAAATGGTTCAAATGGCTCTCAGCACTATAGGACTCAACTGCTGTGGTCATAAGTCCCCTAGAACTTAGAACTACTTAAACCTAACTAACCTAAGGACAGCACACAACACCCAGCCATCACGAGGCAGAGAAAATCCCTGACCCCGCCGGGAATCGAACCCGGGAACCCGGGCGTGGGAAGCGAGAACGCTACCGCACGACCACGAGATGCGGGCTATGCAGTGGTATGCAGTGGTGAAGAGGCCTGCAGAGGGTAGACTAGGGGGGAGAGTTCCATTGACGCAGCCTTAGAAATGAAGTTCATAACAACATAATCGTCCACATCACTGACTAAATGAATCGACCATAGGGTGCAGTGAGCAAATCAAGTAGCAAGCACATAGAAGCTATACTGCGCACGCTTACTTTAGGAGCATTAAATAAAGACGACGCTACCAGGATGACCAATTTGACAGCTGCCATCTTTTAATGTATCAGTATCTCTAACACTCTGGACCTTACAAACAGCTGTAAACCGAAGTTATTTCTGGTGCACCTTTTACTTAATTACCTTACTACAGTACAGCTCAAAACAAACTGAACTCCACTATAAGGCTCATAGGACCGCGCGATACCGCTTCTCACTTATGCATATGGCGTCGTTTGGATACGGTATGAAGGGATAGCCCTCTCGGCCATCGTAAGCTTTCCAGACCTTGGAGCCGCTATTTCTCATGCTTATAGCTCCTACAGTTAACATCACGAGACTGAATGCATCCCTCGTCCCACCAAGGAAAAGCCACTGACAGCACCAGGGACTGAACTGGGCTCCTACGCATGGCAGGTAAGCTGCCCTCTCAGTTTCAGACTTATTGATTCCATTATTAAGCACAATATTCCGACCCCCGAGCCAATCTTCTTCAGGTGCTGCCAGCTGTGTTACTAACTAGCTGCCCGGACTTCATCCAGGCTGTGAAGTACTATTGTGTTCAGGGGGAGAAACAAATGAGCATCAAAGGTGTTGGTGTTCAGGGGAGGAACAGATGAGTATCAAAGGGGATAGCGGACGGCGGGAGTCGAACTTGATTACAAATAACGGCGTTTACAGTCCGCTTTGACTCTAGGCAGCGAGTACGCATAAGAATACAGACCACACCAATTGGACAATATGACTGGGTCGGTCGTCGAAATATTATGCGTAAAAATGGGATCAACAAATTGGCTGAACACCTTAAAACACGCCGAGGAAACCTGAAGAACCAATTCAAAAGTACTTGCACCATGAGGTCTGTGTTTAGACACTGTTAACTCTTCACATTGCCATCTAAGTATTTAGCACTCGAGTAATGTCTTAGACTTCAGCAATAAATTGAGTGATTATCATGAATTTCTTTCCGTTCTGATAATAAGTTTAGCCGGAAATATGCTCAGTTATTTATAAAATATAAGGTGTCCACACAAAGGGGTTTACACTGTTTGAACTTTAGTAACTCGAACGCATCTAACAAAAACTAAGGATTTTTTAGCCAGATAGGTGGCCACGACATTACTGATGATTTTTTACTGTTGAAGATATTCAAAATGCTATGGAACAGATGGACACACATGAGATACGGTTGCCACTGGAATGGATTCACAGGCAGTCAAACTCACCCTCCTCATTAGCGTACATGGCTTTTTGGCGTAGACGGTATCCTTTGGAGTTCCCCCAAAAAGAAATCTAGCTGCGTTAGATCGTGGATATGGAAGGAAACTCAACATTTCCTCATCGGCCTATCCGTCCTTCAACAGATGTTTCAGACGGGAGTTTTCGCATGTCACGATGGTAATGTGGCGGTGTTAAGTCTTGTTGAAGAAGACTGTCTTCATTACGGTGCACTTGATGAACAACAAGTACAATTAATTTCTGCAACATGGTAAGGTACTTTACACCTCTCACTGTTCTTTCTAAAAAAGAATGGCCCTACAGGGTCCGAGACAGATATGTCACACCACACTGAAAACCCACGAAGGTTAAAAACTTGTTCTTTCATAACATGGGGATTATTTCTTTCCCAGAACATAAAGTTAGGGCGACTGATGGTTCCATTCAATTAAACGCCACCTCGTCAGACCAAACAATGGCACAAGTCAGCTGTTCATTATCGCAAATTCATTTACAAAATTAGTTGCGCCTCTCCGCCTCGTCCTCATTCATCGCGTGGACCGATGTGGGGTTTTCAGTTTGCTTGCCTCAAAATGCGATGAGCACTTGATTTGTTTACACCTGATTCATGTTCAGCTTGCCGTATGGACTTCTTTGGAGATCTTGTAAAAGCGTGTATCGACTGCGTTCACCCCTCTTTTGTTTGCTGCTGATGTCTTCTTGCCACACCGTCACTTCTTCAGATCAAGCACTCTTCATTGCCTCTCAAATTTGTCGCATAGTTTCGTTATTGCTACACGTGACTGTATCAGAGAATCAAACTCTGCCCGCCATCGTCTCTGCACTTCTTTCGTGTTTTCACATTTCCAATAACACTTTAAAATTCACTTCCTTTGTTCCAAGAAGAAATTTCCAGCCATCTTGTTATTTGCGCGTAGTTAGTGGCAACAGAAAATAAACAAAAGAAAAACGACCGGCTGCATACACTAGTCATAAGAGCACTATATGATCACAACTGGATGAGGTTATCATAAATACCTCCTCAAATGGTTCAAATGGCTCTGAGCACTATGGGACTTAACTGCTGAGGTCATCAGTCCCCTAGAACTTAGAACTGCTTAAACCTAACTAACGTAAGGACATCACACACATCCATGCCCGAGGCAGGATTCGAACCTGCGACCGTAGCGGTTGCGCGGTTCCAGACCGTAGCGCCTAGAACCGCTCGGCCACTCCGGCCGGCAATACTTCCTCAGTTATTAAAGGTCAAACAGTGTAAACCCGTTTGTACAGGTGTTTGTGAATTTGTGAAACTGTAAAACTGATTGATAAAGTAAATGCTTGAGTTTCGCGGTCCGTTGATATTGGTGCTACTGTTCAATTATAAACAAGTAACTGCGGTGGGATGTCTTTGGAACATGAATGATTGGTATAAAATTGAATATATTGTGGAAAAACTGAAAAATTCTCTCTTCAGTACTAGGATGATCTCCATTGTCTCTGACACTGACACGCGAGGGCTTGTTTACGCTACTTATATTTAGCTGTTGTGATATCATATTTTCAGACAACTCTGTGTAGTCGCCAGGACTATTCTTAGGCTGAAAACAATATTATGGTAGTTGCTACTCACCATAAACTGCAGATGCTGACCCGCAGGTAGGCATAACAAATATACTGTCGGAGAGTGAGCTTTCGGCCAGCATGTCTATCATCAGATAACACACATACACACACACAAACACACACACACACACACACACACACACACACAGAGGTCAGATTCAGTCTGGCCTGAGTCTAGCCTCAACAGCTAGAGACTGTGGTCATAGGTGTGTGAGTAGCGTTTGTGTGTGTGTGTGTGTGTGTGTGTGTGTGTGTGTGTGTGTGTGTGCGTATGTTTGTGTGTGTGTGTTGTCTATTTCCGATGAAAGCCTTGTTGGCCGAAAGCTCAGTCCTGACAGTATTTTTGTTGCGCCCGTCTGCGACTCGGCATCTCCGCTACATGGTTAGTAGCAACTATCCTTTTCATAACATTGTTACATTGCATCCTGGATTTCCCATTGTTCGACTTAACCTAGAAAAGGACGATCAGACGGATGTGCAGTGTCAGTTCGCGATCTTCGTGTAAGCTGTTGTTCAGACGAGAAACCAACACAGCCATCCTTGTATATGTACTCAATCATGGGCTTTCTTATTGACAACATTAACTAATTCAGAACAAACTCCAACATTTATTAAGTGAACACTACACGGAAAAGCGATCAACATATGGATAACAATTCTTTAGTCATTGTAGAGAAAGATGTACATATTCAGCAGGTTAAATTTTCGATAGGATTCCAGCAGAACTAAAAGAAATGAGTGATAAAATTCAGGTCTTCAGATACAAGTTAGAAGATAAACTCATAACACACTCCTTCTATTCTATACAAGAATTCCTGGCATTACCAGAGAACTAGTCTCTGTAGTGTATTATACTCTCTCACTTTTTATTCATTGTTTGTTGGTTATTTTATCTATAAATTTCCTTATCATCATGACCACGCAGCTTTGGCTTGCATGGTTCCACGGAACCTCACAAATACATAAAAATAAAATAAGATATAAATCGCAAATAATTTCTCTGATGGAAAGTGGTCAGATCACAACAAGAGGTAAGAAATGTGTCATGTTCGATCGTATATTTTTATCTGTGGATCTATACTTATTTTCCCGATAAAAAAAACAATGTTAGAACTCGGAACACTTGCCCGCGAAAAGCTAAGGTCCCGAGTTCGAGTCTCGGTCCGGCACACAGTTTAATCTGCCAGGAAGTTTCATACCAGCGCACACTCCGCTACAGAGTGAAAATCTCATTCTAATGTTAGACATATCTCGATGGCTATCATCCATAACTGGTAGGGTGCGCTGTCGACAATGAAGTAAACTAAAAATTTAAATCGCAAACAATTTCTCTGATAGAAAGTGGTCAGATCGCAACAAGAGGTAAGAAATTGTAAGTGTCATATTCGGTCGTGTATTTTTATCTGTGGATATATATTTATTTTCCCGATAAGAAAAAAAAAATGCTAGACATATCTTCTCGATGGCTACCACCCATAACTGGTAGGGTGCACTGTCGACAATGAAATAAACCAAAAATAGCTCCTATAACAGCTTTCAGAAGCTTGTTTCTCTATCGTATTGCTTGTATGATAATATCTGACAACGTAAATTGAACATCCTATTATATGTTGCGAAAGAATAAGCCTTTACGAAAACATTGTTGAAAGTCCAATGTACTAAAGATCTTCTGATAAGTGCGTATATGTTACATTGTTTTCATACGTCTCCTCCACGATGGGACACAGAAAGATCCGGATAGTAGAAACAGCTCTCAGAAGTGGTTCGTCGAGTTTTCCGAGACAGAAGACACACGTATCTTTGTTTTCAGGTCGGAGGGCAGATACGGCGGCAGCGCGCAGAGAGCCAAGGCAGGGTCGGACTGGGTAAATATTTCGCTGCTGCGTTCTGGCGGGAGATTGCCGGCTGCGGTTTGTGGAAAGAAGCACCGAAGCGGTATCGACAGGAATGTCAGATGTACGGGGCGTATCTCTTCCAACCACTAGAGGTCCTTGCGACGTAAAAGGAGCTACTTTCGGTAAAACCTTTCAAGTTGCAGTAAGGGAAGTGGTCGTCACCGTCAGAGATCATTTTTGTGCTAGCAGAGTGGTGTTCAGGTAAGAAGAAATAAAGTAGCAATCTTCACTAGTGAACACGTGTTAAGTCAGCAACAAACTGCAAATTGATCGGAAACAACGGCATCCCACATAGATAGAAATTATTAATTTTCCCTTTATTCTCTAGAGCTTAATTAGGGGCAACAACAAAGCGTGAAGTTATTTCCAAGTACCGTCGTGAAGCCGTCGGAAATTAAAACGAAAATAGTTAATTGCGGTTTAACTATGGAACGGCATGCGGATAATTTCTGAACACATTGCAACGAGGGAATATATGCCAGAAAATCTGAACGAAGTGCTGCAGCGGTTGAAACAATGGTTGAGACATTAACGAGGATGTCGGGGTGCTTCATATATAACGACCTTGTCCTCTATGGGAAATTAAACCATCATATGACAAAATTGAATTAAACCAGTTCTTCTATTCTAATAACGAAAAAGCGCGCCTTCATACAATTTAATTGTAATAAGAAGTTTCACAAGCCATGAATGTTCTTAGCTGGTGATTTCACACTGTTTCGCCAACTAGGTCTGTCTTAGAATTTAATTCCTCAGTCACGCACACCTAGGCTTTTCAATGTCTTTTCTGGCACTGTGTTCTAAGTATATCGAAGCTCGAGTGTTTGATTCAATTCAATGTGTAAGACGGTATTAATTTGGGGTACGATGTCTGGCTCTTCATCTTCATCTACATCTACATCTACATGGATACTCTGTAAATCACATTTAAGTGCCTGGCGGAGGGTTCATCGAACCACCTTCACAATTCTCTATTATTCCAATCTCGTATAGCGACCGGAAAGAATGAACTCCTATATCTTTCCGTACGAGTTCTGATTTCCTTTATTTTATCGTGGTGATCGTTTCGCCCTATGTAGGTCGGTATCAACAAAATATTTTCGCATTCGGAGGAGAAAATTGGTGATTGGAATTTCGTGAGAACATTCCGTCGCAACGAAAAACGCCTTTCTTTTAATGACTTCCAGCCCAAATCCTGTATCATTTCTGTGACACTCTCTCCCATATTTCGAGATAATACAAAACGTGCTGCCTTTCTTTGAACTTTTTCGATGTACTCAGTCAGTCCTACCTGGTAAGGATCCCACACCGCGCAGCAGTATTCTAAAAGAGGACGGACAACCGTAATGTAGGCAGTCTCCTTAGTAGGTTTGTTACATTTTCTGTGTCCTGGCAATAAAACGCAGCCTTTGGTTAGCCTTCCCCACAATTTTTCTATGTGTTCTTTCCAATTTAAGTTGTTCGTAATTGTAATATCTAGGTATTTAGTTGAATTTGCGGCTTTTAGATTTGACTGATTTATCGTTTAACCGAACTTTAACGAGTTCCTTTTAGTACTCATGTGGATGACCTCACACTTTTCGTTATTTAGGATCAACTGCCACTTTTCGCACCATTCAGATATTTTTTCTAAATCGTTTTGCAGATTGTTTTGATCTTCTGATGACTTTATTAGTCGATAAACGACAGCATCATCTGCAAACAACCGAAGACGGCTGCTCAGATTGTCTCCCAAATCGTTTATATAGATAAGGAACAGCAAAGAGCTTATAACACTACATTGGGAAACGCCTAAAATCACTTCTGTTTTACTCGATGACTTTCCGTTAATTACTACGAACTGTGACCTCTCTGACAGGAAATCGCAAATCCAGATACACAACTGAGACGATATTCCATAAGCACGCAATTTTACTACGAGCCGCTTGCGTGGTAGTTCTTCATATAAATCTTACATATGAATGCTTCTATGGTTGTTAATAATGTAAATTCTGCTGTGGTTTTATTTTGGTTACTTTAGATACCTCCCTCGAAATTTCAATTCAAAGATTTTTAGTTTAATCTCTTTTTATATTATTATTGCCTCGTAAGCGTATGTAAGAACAAATATGATAAGAGTTTTACGTATGTAGAACAGATCGTTTAGAACAGAAAGCGCCCTAAAACCGTCTTTTGTTTGTTTCGCGGCCGTTAGCCACTA